>NW_028280870.1:132500-732500 GCF_059751285.1 Brachycentrus maculatus | reverse complement strand
CACTATTCAAATTCTCGGAAGTTCTATATATATGAACCAATTAAGAAAACTTTTTCTTGAATCACTAGAACTTCACTAGAGACATCTATTGGCGAGATGTAAAGAAGCTTTTTACTAAGCAGAAACTCTTACATTAGTATGTGAGGTCCGAATCCTGGATTATAATCACACACATGAGAAACGCCAGAAAATACCATTTTCATTATTATTATTTAAGCTTATAATTTGACCCGATAATTTATTTACAACATTTTGAGTGTGTCCAAATACTTGTTCACAAAATCTGGATTATCTCCAATTTATTAAACTATCCAACTTTCATTTAGTTTATTAGTTACTATACCTTCACGATTTAAACAATAACACATGTATATTACATTTATCTCATTTTTATTTTTGTAATATGTACTTCTTTTTCGCATAAAAATATCACTGATTTATTATAAACAATAGTATTTTTTACTACTACTACTACTACTACCATCACGCCGTTTCCCCGCAGGGGTAGGCAGAGAGGATGGAACGCCACACTCTTCTGTCCTGACATACACTCCTCGCCTCCTTCACATCCATACATCTAGTCATACATGCCCTCCGATTACGCAGACTTTTGACACCGCAAGATTTTAGGTTCTGATTGATCTGATCGTGCCAAGTCTTTTTCGGTCGTCCACGTTCTGTTTTCCCTCTCACATTCGCCACATATATTTCTTAGTCATTCTCTCGCTATCCATTCGCTCCACATGTCCATACCACCGCAAAGAACTCTTCCTAATCTTTTCAACTATTCCTCGTTCAGCCTTACACTCCTTTCTTATATCGTCGTTTTTAATTCTGTCATACAATGATTTTCCACACATTCGTCTGAGGTATAGTATTTTTTTTATGTCGTTTAAATTATTTGTCGCTTACATGTTGAAATATGGCATTGACTTTTATTATTTTTTGTTTGAATGTTATTACGTTTCTTTAAACAGTAGAAGAGATTCTCGCGTAGGTACCCGTTTCTTTTCAATTTGAATTCACATGGCGTCGAGATTGTAATAAATTGTTTGCATATTTTTATCATTTACCAAACATAAAAAAGCATTTAATAAATATTAATAATTGTTAAGTAATAATTTATGCATACTTCATTTTCTAGTTTTTATGCACTTATAAACATGCAAATAAACTCATTTTGTTCCTTTTATACATTTATATTTCCAGGAATATTATTTTCGAATATTATTTTATATGACTTACTTAATTTCTTACTTAATTTCAACTAAGTTTATGTAGTTTCATTGAATCATGAGCCAGTCCATGAGGTATCGATAATGAAACTTTGCATTGCATTGAAAAGGATAACGTAATTTTTTGTAAATATATTTTTTGTCTGTAATTTGATTTACTTGTTTTAATCGAATTGACTGCAGCGATATTTGCATCGATTTTATTGGTTTCTATCCATTTTAGAATAGAATGTGTCCTGTACGACCATCGCGGGAACTATAGAAATTGATTGGGTGAGGGAATAGTACGCTGCCTCCCTGTTGACTGCAATACTTGCTGATGCACATGAGACTTCCACCACCGTGCATTCTACACCGCGAAATTGCATCTAACCAAAAAATCTTTTCACTGAACCATTTGCTTTTTTTATTATTTCATTTAAACCTTTTATGTCAAGTCCAACAAAAGTATATAAGAAAAAATCTGGCCAAAGACTTGAATATGAAGCATTTTGTAGAAAAGAAATGTTCTCAGTTCGATTAGATTTTTATTTCTAGGTCGACGACAAACGTATTTGTAGCCCTAATTTTAATATAAATATATCGCACTTAACGCCTCCAAATGTTTTATATTTTGTCTCTTTTTTTGCCTGGTCATCACAGCAGTTAATAAAACTGCTACATTGGCTAGACTAGATTAGTTAAGTAGGTACTGCATACACGCTTGACCATGGAATAATGTATGACAATGCCCATTTTATTAAAAAAAAATTAAAAAACATATATTTGTAAAAACAAATAAATCGTATTTCCTCAATGATATTTATAAAAAGTTCTGAATTAATTCATTCTAAACCCCTGAAAAAAAACCTAAAAAATCGTATAATGAGAAATTCCAAATCGATATCTTTAAAAAATCAAATTTTAATAATCGAAGCTCCTTTGAAAATTTGCCCAGCCTGTACTCCGAAATTTAAGATAAACTTTGTAAGTCTGCCAAAATATAAAACAACAACCGTGTCTAAATTAAAAATAAAAACTATTCCTGAATAAAAGTAATTTATTTGTTTTCAAATTCACTAAAATATTCACAGTAGTTCTTTTTAAAAACGTGTCATTGTAGTTTTTAAAATTGTTTTTCTGTCTTGTTAATTCAAACGATATCATTTTCCATATTATTATTTATCAGTACAATTTTTGTAGTTGTATTTGTTGAAAAAAATTCAATGTCACCTCTGATATTTCTATAATAATAACGTATTACCAAGCGATATGTGTGATTAATTAAAATTATTGCTAAAAATCATATCGTCATACTTTTCTGATGAAATGAATCTGAAACTATGCATGCAAAAACGTTAAAGCTAACAAGTGAGATTTAACTTTATATTGATTAAAAATACAACGATAAAAAACTCAATACACGTTAAACGGATCATACTTGGTATAACGTGCACGGAAGTGTTCGAAACTAAAATTTCGTAAAAATGTAAGCCACATTTAGTCAGGAGAGCGGCGATATGTCGAACTCCATCAAAATAAAGCGATTCAATGGTATCGGTTATCTATGCAAATTCGATGAGGATCAAGTTTTAAAAAAAAACACATTTTTGGTATATTTCATTGATTGAATTTGCAATTCTCTTAAAAAGTTTTATTTCCATTGGTGTTTGTTATGCATGATTTCTGATAAGTAATGCTATGTGATCAAGCGATGTTTTTCTAATTATAAACCGCAACTAACGCGCAAAAAGATCGAATCATCGTCATCGTACAATTAATTGCCCATTTGTAGGCGTCCGACCGGCCATTCTGTGTACCCAGAGTTTTAGAGCAATAAATGTGTCTAAAGTTAGACTCACACATAAACAATTTTTTGAATCTGAAATTCTTTGAAATCTGAATTCCGTTTCCGGATTCCGAATTCTTTGAATTCTGTGTACCCAATGTTTTACAAAAAGTATCTTAAGTGACACAAGTAGACCCTTCACACATTAGGAATTCTTGTACAATAACTATTAAGAAATCCGGGTACAATAACTCTTCGATTGTCAATCAATTGAAAGGAAGATTCGATCTACATAGCAACTGTCTACATACAGCTATGTTATTATTTGTTTTTGTTCAGCAGTTGACCTCTGACATCTCTTTGATTGGTATTGTTTAACAATCGTCTCTGCAATCTTGTCATCATCCTATTCACTAGGTTCTAGGTACAAGGCCATGATAAATATTATTGTAACTTATTTGACCTCTTGTGATTGCTGATCCCGTCCTCTCTGGAATTCGTTTTTAAGTTCATAGAAGTGAGCTTCATATTTTCGATTCTTTACGCGCAGTGGAATGTAGTACCCTTTTATATGATTTAAGGTGGATTTTTTAATTGGCACCTTTCGTTTGTTTTATTTTATTTGGTGTAATCGTGAAGGTGTACGTTGCAATCTAGTACAAGTACGTATGCAATACCCAAGTGCCCTAGCTCTTCCTGCAATTTTCCTTTTTCTAACTACGATTCCTTTCTCATATATAGGTTATGTCTTTCACTCAACCGTTTCTTTTTCGTCATCTACATTGCTCTATACAGAACTATACAAGTATTAAATTATGATTAAAGATGCAAAAGGTTAACTTCCGTGAAAACCCATACAAATATAGTTATAACTTTTTAAAAGCTTATGTGATCTTACAAAAACTTTGTATTCATGTTTATAAATCTTCTAACCTTTATCCAATGGTGCATAGGGTTTTTAACGTACACACTATTGAGGCAGTTTTATCTTTACTAAGGCAAGGTGATCACTCCTGCGCTTCAGGGTAATATTAAATAAATATTAGAGTGTAAAATCACTAAATTTTAATTAAAAAAAAATAAAAACCTTTTTATTATTATTATAAATTGTTATTCTATTTTTTCTAACGTTTGTGTCTGTACAAAATAATAAATTGTACCCTCAGATACCATATTTACATTTTAAAAGATTACCAATACATATTTTGAAGGTTTGTCCCACTATGCGAAAATCATAGTTCGCTCTTGGACCGTTTTCATATCTCGCTACATTATAATTCCAGTCAGCCTGTGTGATGAAGCCTCGATAGCGTCGAAACTGATTACGTATAGTCGAGTCGTGCTCGTCATCGAGTTTCCAAAATATCTAGTTGATCGGTGATCAACCGACTCTAGTATAATTCGCGATCAGCAATTTTGAAAATGCTTTAAACGCCCCGCGTTCCGGCAAGCTAGCAAATTTTATTTTTCTACTATTTGGATAAGCGGCGATGATGGATCTTCCGCCTCGGTCCATTAATCTTTCATCTCGTTGTTCTGTACTTATATAGGGAGACATGACTGATGGCCTCATCGACACCGTGAGGTCACATTATGCTAGTTTATGGAGGTAATGAACGGATTAGATTGATACCTGAAATTGGCCATTAAGTCTAGTCGAGGGTTGAGTTAGTTTCTACTAAACATCCCTTCACCCAATAATTTACACCTATTTCTTGCGTGATTAGCAGCGTTAACGGTTTATATATCATTAGACTATTACTCAATCGGGTTGTATGTTGTATGGGAATCAAGCACTTACCTGTGAGCATTACTTTACCATACGAATCAATGAATTATGTTTAAACTCAGTAAAAAAAAATAATTGTGTAAATATGTATTTCTGTATGTAAATATTATTATTTTCGTATGTAAATATGTATGTATCCGCCTTCATAGTGTAGTGGTAAGCACAGTTGGTTACCATACTAAAAGTCCCGGATTCCATTCCCAACGGCTGTCAAAATTTGACACTATAATATGAAAAAAAAAACTAAAACTAACCATCACGCCGCTTCATCACAGGGGTAGGCAGAGAGAACGCTACACCACTCTGTCCTCGCAAACGTTCTTCGCCTCTTCCACGTTCATGCATCCCCTCATACATACCCGCCGATTGTTTCGACTCCTAACCTGACCACTTTCAAGTATTTGGCGTACTTGATCATGCCAAGTTTTTTCTCGGTCTTCTGCTCCTTTTTCCAATTACATTCGCCTCATAAATTTGTTTTACCGTTCTTTCCTCACTCATTCGTTCTACATGTCCAAACCATCTCAACTCGCCTTTCTTAATTTGTATTTATAATATTTATTTATTTAATACTACCATGGACTGGTACCTAATGCGCAGGACTCATCAAATTGCCTTCATATGATAAATGTCTATTTGTCGATTTTTCCTATACCACCAATATCGTCAGTAAATATATTTATTTTTCTTGGTACCAGAATTAGTTGAGAAATGTACCTATTTGTGGGAATCCGAGGAATAGGTATTTTTCTTCTCGCTGCGCTAGCGAATGATAAATATTGAACTTAAAACAAGTCGATGGGTTTTATCGATGTTATTTATTAACTTTAAAAACAAAAACTTTGCTACTTGCATTTCATGTTTTTGTTTAAAATATATATTTTGGCATTTATATAAATTATTGGCAAGAAATAAAATATATAGAATAAACGTAGATTTTTTTTATAGTTATCCTTTTTTCGCTTGTTAAGTACATATACAAGTACGAATTTATATACGAATATAATTTTTTTAAATTTAAACATTTTTAAACCCTTTTCTTTTAGCAGATATTTAAAGCCCAAATTAATTTACTTTCTGTATCAATTATAACATCTTGCTTCAATCAGATTTGTCCTTTACTTAATCAACACAACTAAGCAAATAAATGCATACTAATTCAATCTCTGCCAACTTTCTCCTTCGGTTAGTAGTCATTAGCATATATATGGTAGCGCGTGTCGCACCGCTGTGAATTGCGAAGACATCTATCTCTCTATAAAAAGCAAACAGCCTTGAAATATGCTAAAATATCGACAATTCGCACTTATACTGTGCATATGTGGTATTTACCTCTCACATTGCCGTGTGTGGGATTCGCCATTTTTGTTTGATATTGGATGTTTCTATTTGTTAAATAATAATTAAATGCGGCGCTATATTAACTCCCGGTGCATCGATGTTAATAACATATGTATATTGTTGCTAATTTAACATAAATATTTTCATACGCCTGTACCGCTATAGAGAATATGATTTGTAACGTACCTATTGGAGTCCGATTAAATTGATTCGGCTGTCACTTTGTGGTTTAATCTATTTAAAAATGGAAGAAAATTTGCCCAGAGTGAGTATCGCTTTTTTGTTTGTATATTTATTTTATTTCTATTTTAAGAACAATATCATTTTTACCAATTTGCAAATGAAGTAATAAATGCCTGTACCTAGTTTACATAAAGCAGTTTTTATTTTATTATTTTAGTCAAAAATACACCTCAACGATGATCATTTTGTCTTGAGCCTCTCGAATTATAAATTATCTTTAAATGAATATTTTACTAAATAATATTTTACTTAGTAACTGTTCTTTCAACTACAAGTTAATTCATTTTTGTACTCAGTCTTTTTTCATAACTTATTTTTATATTTAAGTACGCTATTTTCTTTCTTGTATTTTTTTGTACTGTTCATTAATATTTTTATAAAGCACTCTCAATAAATAAAACATTCAAAGGCTCACCGTCTGTACCAATATTTCTTATTTTTTTCTTTAATTCTTTCATCTTGTTCAGAACTGTTAAGGTAGGTATTTCATAAAGTTTTAAAAATAAAAAAAATAAATTGATACCGAGCTTAATTTTACAGAGAAAAACCAAGACATATATGTATGATAGAACAACGTGGATAATTTCTTATACTAACTAACTAACTTCCCGCCGCTTCCCCGCAGAGGTAGGCAGAGAGAATCGAACGCCACACCACTCTGTCTTTGCAAACATTCTTCGCCTCTTCTACATTCATGCATCTCCTCATACATACCCGCCGATTGTTACGACTCCTAACCTGTAACCATTTTCAAGTATTTGGCATACCTGATCGTGCCATGTTTTTCTCGGTCTTCCTCTGCATAATTTCGTATAATATACAAAATTTTATTTTACAATCACACTTATATGATTCAGATGAAATGACATTATTCTGAAAGACATCATTTATCATTATATTTTATCGCGACTTTCAGAATCCTTGATTTGATCTTATCTTTTCATATTAGTTTTTCTTTTCTTCCGCCCCTTTCCGAAATTCAACCGTAATAAGTTATTTATTTTATCTTTTAGACCACGTGTTTCTCATACCCTACGTGCAAAAAGTAGCTCTTTCATGTCCCGGGTTGGCAATTTGACGACAAACTCTTTCTCATCTCCATTTTCCCGGGTAAATCTCATTTAGGGAGGGGCCCTTTCGGTCGCCACCCCGCTATGCCCGACGCTACCGGCCTACGCTAATACACTTTAGCCCACCGATGTTTTAGGCTTTTAAGAAGCTTGTAAATCGGCCTCCAGAATAAAGGGTGGCACTAAGTTACCGCATTTTTGTATTGTGTATTTTCCTCTCGAGCCTTCAATTTCGTAGTTTTTGATGATACGTCGAGGTAAAATGGTCGGTATAAAATTTTACGAAATCTTCCCCGATATATGCTAGTTACGACTGACCGCTCGAGTCCGTGGATGCGATTAGAATCGATCGTACCTTTTCCGCCGCTTAAATCTCTAAAACAGCCGTGTGGGCGAGTTTGCCGGAAATGATTTATACAGATTAACCGCAAATCACCGAGCATCAGTGTCCTCCCGGCCTCTCCACCCCGCTCATACTACTCTACTCTTCCCGCCGTTCCGAGTCCCGAAAATGTAAATATGCCAACAGCGATAAAGGGCGAATCCCTTTTCCGTATACTCCGCCACATTCATCATTCATTATTTATTGTTGAGCCACGTTATCTTTCCCGCGAGTTGAGCTCGAATCACAGGAGAGATCTCAGCCGCTCCCGCGTCGTATTCCCGTACTGAAAGGGACGAATTCAGGGACTGTAACAATTTCGACACACAGATGTTCTCTAGACCGTAAATCGGTCTTGTAATTCAAATCTATACGCTTTCCTTGTTTGTACAATTTTTTACTCTTCCGTAATACGTTGGTTTGTAGATCCGTAAGTATGTACTCACCCGCGATATTTTTTGGTGTCGCATTTAAGGTATGATTTATTCGGAAGGTCGCCGCGATTGTGACAAAACCCGCTTAAAATGTTCTAAATGCCATTTAACTTTTTTTGGGGAACGGTTTTTATTGTGATTCGTAAATGGTGGCCCTTTTGTGGTTGCTACATTCAAATGGATGGCTAATTTGCAAATATCCGAAACCGAAAGTTGCCCACACTTTTCTTCTCTCGTAAAATTATTACGCGCTCTTTGCGGTGACAACTTTCGGGTTCACGTTGAATATTAAATCTAGCGAAAGAATGCTTTTACGGTGAGAGATTTCCGCACTTACTTTTGTAAATGCATACATTACTCGCGAACCGATTGTACTTCTTACCTGCAAATCTACTATATCGCCTTCAAACTTCCTTTAACATCATATTTTATTCACTTGTGAATTTCATTTTCTCTCTAGTTTATTTTCTCACATCAATTTTTTGTTTGTTTACCAAACTGTAGATGTAGTGGAGAACATTTTACCGAAGGGCTGTTAACTTGAGCGATAATATTTCAAACATGTCTTTAGAAAACATCGAGTTTCCTGAGATTTCAATTCCAAGTGTCATTTGCACGACGAATGTAGGTTCGGGCGGGGGAGGAGGTGGGAGGAGCGCCACCACCGCACACTTTTGTACGACTTTTAATTCTAGAGCTCTCGAGTGTACTGTGTACGATTTTTTGTCAATTTTCTCCGAATTGATGTACCAAATGATGATTTATTTCTTTGCTTTTCAATTTTTATTTGAATAGACTGTTGTGGTTCTATCGAAACGTGCTCGCGATAAATTCATTCCGCGGGGTATAGCGTATACAGGATACTGCTCGTTTCGGCAAATGTCTGATTTCTAAAGTACTTAATACCCTTTTTCATCACCGAAGTTATTTTACTTTATATTTTAGCGAAGCGATTCTCCCGCTTTCATCTTGTACTGGTTTTCCTCCGAGAGCTGTGTTGCCTGAGGTCTGGATCTGAGTTTCCCTTTGTTATCTCCTACTCTTCAGCCGCCTTTATCCGACTCTTTATTATTATACCAAAATAGTAGTAAATCCCGTTAAGACACTTACTGCGACAATATTATCTTTATCTTTTTTATTTCGCTTTTTACGAAGTAGTAAAATATTCAAAAACAGTTCAATTATATCTGACATTTCATTTCGCTCCTTTTTGTAGCTGCAAAAAAAGATATCCCGGATTGCAACTTGATCAAGATAAATGTCGAATAAAGAAGCGATATTAATTTTGGGTAGTACGCCGTTTTATTTCCTCTATTACTTTTTGGTCGTTCCGTTATTCCTTCTTCTTCCTTTTTTCAATTTCATTTTTATTGAAGGTTTTCTCCTTGACAGTTAAATTTACGATGCAGGCCCCATCTTAATTTAAGTACCGAGTATTTTCTCAAATGGCTCATAAAATTACGCCAGGGTGATTCGTTATACTATTCGCCCAGTCAAGTAGCTCACATTAGTTCTTGCCTGCAATTTGACTGTATCAAAATTCCAATCAACGTGCTATATATTAAAGAGTTATTTAGGAATCACAAATTTTACCTGGGTACTCGTATCACCGAATTTAATGACTTTTTGCATGTCGTGAAGATGTTATTCATGCGTCAAGTTTAATCCTTGGCATCAAATTTGATAAAGTGTATAATAATCCCAAAATCTCAATTCAACGTCAAAAAACACGTTCAAAATTTTCAGCTTTGCACGAAATAACAAAACATAATTTTGGAGATGGACGAACGCTGTCGGACGTGACAAGCGTTTTTGACTTTCAAATAAATATTTAAAAAAAACTCAACTCTACTGATGCGCAGCGCTGAAGGGATGAGGAGAGGGGTCCTGGCAGAATTAGTATCACCAAAATATATTCCGGACACGAATATTGATACGAGAGTGGAAAACGTTGTTTTTCCTCGATGATCTGTGCTTGTTCATTTCAGTTGTATCACATTTCAATTTGTTCTTCCTACCTTTACTTTTATTTGAAAATACTTACCATAATTTCAAATAATTACTGTTAATTTTTTTCTTAAGCATCTTCAAAAACGCGTCGCTAGTTCATTACAACAATACGAAATTTTAAACTTTATTTTATATTTTTTCATATATTTATAAGTGTATTCAAATCTTTCTACACAAAACTGGATTAAACCCTAACAAGAGGTTGTTATCAGGATCTGCATTTGTATCCTAATAATCTTTGATGAGATGTCAAGAAATAATATGAAAAATAACTCCTATAATTGGATATAATCCAGGTTTGTGAATAAGTATTTGGACACACTCAAAATGTTATAAATAAAGTAACTGGTCAAATTGTAAGGTAAAATAATAAAAATGAAAATGATATTTTCTGGGGTTTCTCATGTACTTGATTATTATTCAGGATTCGGACCTCACATACTAATAAAAGAGTTTCTGCTCAATAAAAAGCTTCTTTTCATCTCACCAATGAATGTATCTAGTGAAGTTCTAGTGATTCAAGAACAATGTTTCAAAATTGGTTCTTATTTATAGAATTTTCAAGAATTTGAATAGTGTGGTTGTCAATAATGGGTAGAATTGATATTTTAAACCAGCCTTTGACGGTTGTTATCCCTTTAAATGCCCAGACTTCATTTGATGAGATGTCAAAAAATAATACGTTATATTTCATTAAACGGTGTCATGGACATTTATTGCATTGAAACATGGGTTAAACGTTACCTAAGCGAATTCATATCTCGGGAAAGCTACCTCGTTAGTGTTAAGTTTGGATTTATCCGTCTATAACCCTATCTGTGAACATTGGGAGACCGAGCCGGCATCCGCAGCGCGCCGACTTGTACCCAATATCTCATATCGGCCGCCCCGCGCGACATTGTCCCCGGCCATTTTATAGTTCCGCCATCTTGCGAGGAAGAATACGGGGCTTTTCATTGTGTCGCCTGCAGCAAGATGGATCTCTGGGTTTCTGCCTTTGTTGTCTCTCTCCCCGCCATTATTTGGGCGAGATACTTTACTTTACTTGCAGCCTCATCTGCGATATGCCCGAGCCGCACTATCTGCCACCATTCCGCGGATAAAGAATCCTCGTTCTCGAATGAATATGCTCACATGTACCGCGTAAACGGTCGCTACGAATTATTGAACTTTACGATCGTTCAGTTGCATGCATTAAATGTCGTATATTGAATTATTTATCTGCTCACTGGTCGCCAATGAATTATTTAGTACTACGTGTTCAGTATTTCATTATTAGATATTACGCGCGCACATTCATACGTTGTCTCATAAAACAAACATTATTGTAAAATATTGACTAAATACGTTATCAATATATCATTTGTAGTATTGTTAATATTTTCGTTATATTCATCTCATGCGGACGAATGTGCGGCAAAAAGATATATGATAGATGTTCGAATCGTGATATCGCTCACTCCTTTCAACAAAGTCATATCAAAAATCGTCAATTTTTAATTGTGCATGTTTTCGGAATGCTAAAAAATGTACTATATTCCAGCAAAAGCGGCATATTTTTAGCTTAAAATTTACCCGCTACAGAGCAGAAATTGTTGTTTTTGCATTTTGAAGAAAACGTTTTTTTTTTTTTTAATAAAGTCATTATTTTTTAAGTGGAGAAAAAACTTCAGGTTTTACCTAAAAAGATCTGTTGGATAATAAAAAGTTCAATATGTGGCTTGATATTTATTTTTAATACATTTTATTGTGTTCTTAAACTTTAAAAACGATCTCCTGATAAATCAAGTTTTTTTTTTATATATGACGTTGTTGAAAGGAGTGCGCGATATGAGGAAAGAATGCAAGGCTGAAGTAAGTATAATCGATAAAATTAAGAAAGGTGTGTTGAAATGGGTTGGTCATGTGAATTAATGAGTGAAGAAAGAACACTTAAACAAATTTATGATGCGAATTCAGTTGGAAATATAATCTAAGACCGAGGAAAACTTGGCTTGATCATGTATTATAAATCTGGTCAGGAGTAAGAATAATTGGTGGATATGTACGAGGAGATACACGAAAGTGGAAGTGGCGAAGGTTGTTTGCAAAGACTGATTGGTGTGGCTTTGTATTCTATTTGCCTACCCGTGCAGTGAGGCGGCGTATTGGTTTATTAGTTAGGAAGTTAAAAAAATACCAAATATATTTATGGTTGCGTTGTGGACATAATAAATATTCCATTTCACCATAAAAAGAGTTATCATTTTGTTTCGGCCAAAATCTGTGTATTTTTCAGAATAATTTATGTATTCAAATAGTATTAATAAATGTACGCGAGAAGAACAAAGAGACGCAGTTCGTCGACTTATATTTTGTTTATAATATTGTCCCCACCACGTGTAGCTCCTTTAAAATCGTATATAAGGGGTGGCGGACAAAATTTTGTGTGCTCTGATTAAATAATATTCAAAACGTGTACACGCCGCGCTCGCTCTGTTTTTATATTGGTGTCGCTTTGTTCTTCTCGCCTTAATAAGTCTGTAATTTTCGATATATTTGTGACCCTATGTTCTTATAACTTTGTGATTTTTTAATAAATAAAAGATTGTCTTCATTTGCGCGTTTCCGTCTTCCTAATCAAAAGTGTTCCAGTACCGTTAGTAGTAACACATTTATTTTAAAATACGCTAAAAATACGATAAAATATTAGGGGAATTGCAATGATTAAATGGATGCATCTCAGTAGAAACAAGAAGCAATATCGTCGCCTACGAAAAATTCAACTAAATTCTCAATTGTCTCCGCTTTGCGGAAAGAATAAAGTTAATACTTTTCATAATTTATTTGAAGCGGTTTAAGCGATTACGCTTTACGCTTTTATTTAAATGAAACGATTTAAAAAGATTACGCGGGATTCCGCTTCACACAACTGGAAGAGGGTCGGAGGTTTCATTGAAAAACTTTCAAACGCGAATTATTTTAAAATATTAATTTCCTTATATTGTTTTAGGCGCCAAGAGGCGTGTTATTTGTTTATTTTTCATCATATACCTAATTACAAATTACAATTTACAATAGTATGCCCTCATTGGGCTATTCCGTGTCGATGGTACATTTTACAATACTTATTTATAAAACTACTGTCCGCCTCCATAGTTAAATGGTCAGCACGCTCGGCTACCATACTGTAGGTCCTGAGTTCGATTCCCAGGGGGGTCAAATAAATATTAGTGATTTTTTCACTCTAATATTTATTCAATATAACCCTAGACTGGTACCTGAAGCGGAGGGCTGATCACCTTTCCTTGACATGTTAATGATCAAGATAACACTGCGTTTATGTGATGCTGTGCCCTATGCACCATAAGGGTGCGGATAAGGGTTTAAATTAATTCGTTTATAAAACTATATTATTTACTAAGGAAAATTGTTTATAATATTTAATCAAATACGACATAGCCGAATGGTGTAACCTTTATTAGATCTGCTCACCTCCAGTATCTATTTCTTAATAGATGTTGTTAAATATTTAGTTTCGTTATTTAATGACTTTATGGACAATGAAAGCAGGTTGTACAACCTTTTTACATAAAAATCAAAATGTTCTTCTGACCAAAAGAGGTGTGTGTTATGTATTGTTTGCTTTATTTCTGTCTTTTGGATCTTGTGGTTCTATTTATGTTTCCATAAAATGTGTTAATTGTGATTTGTGTGCTTTGCTGGGTGGTGCTTTCTTGTGATATGTGAGAGTAATTTTGAAATGCATATGCATGTATATGATACATTATACATAGGTAATTGGTGTTATCCCGAAACATGCCCATTAATGTGTTGACTCCGTCCTCGTCCTTAAAATAACTGGAATATGGCGGCTGTTTTCAGTTGTTGATGAATTGAAATGATAGATGCGCAAACAATTATTGATGGCAGATCAGTAGTAGCAGAGATAGAACATAAAATTGTAACCTAAATTCTCCTAAATTTATGGCTTGACAAATCGCTCACTCCTTTCAAGAACGTCAAAAATCAAAAAACTTGATTTTTCAGGAGAACGTTTTTAAAGTTAAAAAATAAAACACAATGTATTAAAAATAAATATCAAGCCAGTATTGAACTTTTTACTGTGCAGCAGATCTTTTTAGGTAAAACCTGAAGGTTTTTTCTCCATTTGAAAAATATTTAGTTTATTTAAAAAAAAAAATTAAACAATACCTCTTCATCAAAATGTAAAAACAACGTTTTCTGCCCTGTAGCGGGCGAATATTGAGTTAAAAATATGCCTTTTTTGCTGGGATATAGAAAATTTTCTGAGCATTCCAAAAACATGCACAACTCAAATTTCACGATTTTTGATTTATGACGTTCTTGAAAGGAGTAAGCGAAATGTGTGGTTTTAATGGGAGAGAGGGAAGAGTATCGCTTTATGCACGAGTTCACTCAAAGATTATACGATGAATAATTACAAATTAAAAATAAAAATCTTTTGTATAATTATGTAATAAAATGTATAATTTTACTATCAATGATGTGAGAAAGTATATCTTTGAATATTTTTATTTATTCAATGCTCTCTCATTGTCTTTCTAAAACAAGCTAATTGTGAATTGAATCGCTAAAAAAATCAATAAAATTCAAGTTTTTTTCTCAATATCTCTTATTTTCTTATTTTTTTCTTTGATATGAGTTTAAAAAAAACTATATTAAAAGCATTTTTATTTGTATCGTAATATAACAACTTTTAATATAACAATTTTTTTATCGTAGGGGAAGGGGGGGCTAGTTGTTACAAAAAAATTAAAAGCTAAATATCTGGTAACTGTTTATTTTGAGATACATAATATTGATTATATCGTAATGTACATATATTAAAATATAATAAAACAATTAAAATATGTACCAACAAAGTCCACAAAAATAATTATAGCATATTTAAAACATTTCAAAAATTGTAACAACTTGCCCCACACAGGGGCAAGTTGTTACAAGGCGGGGGCATGTTGTTACGAACTAAAACAATAATAAAACATATATTTAATTGTTAACAACAATATGTAGAACATATATAATAACATGTAAAATTAAGTTTTTAATATTTAATCGCTTAAATCTCTGTCCGAATCACAATTTGGGTATGTAAAATTAACTTTATCGC
Organism: Brachycentrus maculatus; assembly: GCF_059751285.1. Taxonomy (NCBI): domain Eukaryota; kingdom Metazoa; phylum Arthropoda; class Insecta; order Trichoptera; family Brachycentridae; genus Brachycentrus; species Brachycentrus maculatus. The sequence goes on along the minus strand of NW_028280870.1, from coordinate 717,094 downwards.
CACGAATGCAGGAAATGTGAGCCCATTTAATGCATGTGATGCTCTGGATCCAATCCTGTCCAGGTTTAGAGCAATCAAAACTCTTCGTGCATACCAAACACAAGCATTCTTCATGTTCTGAGTCGGAAGAAGAATCCAACACTTGCTTCTTCTTCAGTTTTTTCGACTGTTTTATCGAAATGTTTTTTAAAATTTATTTAGCGGCCTGTTTTCAACCAATATTTTGTTACTGTATTATTATCATTCCAATTATTGGGATCTGGAATTCGATTTTTAAAAGCACATTCAAATGCTAACTTCTTTGCATCAGTAGTTGATAGGCCATGAAATATTGAAAAATGTATGCTGTAAGCTCCTTTTCCTGATCGACAGAAAATATTTGGCTGAAGTTTGTTGTAACCCACAAATTTAGCTGTGGTTGGACTATTCTCTTGACGTTTTATGTAACGAAGTAACGTCATAAAATTTACTTTGTATACTTCAGCAACTCTTCGAATAGATATTTTTTCTGTTATTTCTTTAGCTGCTCTTTTGTAGGTCTCCTCGGAAATTTCACCTCTACAGGTTTTTTTTATATGTCCGTACCATTGTTGTATAAATTCTAGAACAATAATAATAAATAGTTTTATATAGGGAAACGTTGTGGGGTTAGTTGCTACAGTAACAACTTGCCCCCACATCGTTGTAACAACTAGCCCCTCTCACCCAAAATTATTATATTGAGTTTTAACACTAACACGGAAAGTGTTATTTTTTTGATATATTATCTGAATGTAAGCAGAGACATGTAGAGTTTTACTAATTTACTTTGAATCGACTTACCTCTTATAGTTGGAGAACAATTAAACTTCAAAATCAATCAACGAAAGTTACTTTCAGATCGAAAAGCACTATTATCGGTTTTATTTGAATTACGCACGACCGGCAAGAGCGATATTCCGTCGAGCACTGCGGACATGATACCTAGACATGCTGTGCGACACATACCCCACAGAACCTAGTGGTTGGGGAGTTATTTAGAATGTAACAACTTGCCCCTGTAACAACTAGCCCCGCCTTCCCCTAATATAATAATTTTTAAAGTAGTATTACACAAATTGGACGATGAATGACAAAGAGAGTGTTTTATTAAATAATGTTTATGTTCTTGTACAATGTTATTAGATTTCCAAACGAAATATTTCGGTTTCATTACATTTTACCTAGTTTTAACATTTTGAGCGTGTCAAAATGTCCTAGTGAAGTTCTAGTGATTCAAGAATAATGAATCAAAATTGGTTCATATTTATAGAACTTGAGTAGTGTGACATTATTGACACCAATAGATGTCTCTAGTTAAGTTCTAGTGATTCAAGAATAATGTTTCAAAATTGGTTCATATATATAGAACTTCCAAGAATTTGAGTAATGAGGTTGTCAATAATGGGTAGAATTGGTGAATGTTACACGTGTGTAAAGTGAGCACTTAAACCAGCCTATGACGGTCGTCAGCCCCGTAAATGCCCAGACTTCCATATTCTTCTTCATCTTTGATGAGATGTCAAAAAATAATATTTACCTTGATTGTTTGTACCTAATTTCATTTTTGTCGTTAGCGGACACGACTTTGAATCGCGCGCAACGTGTCGATCTCGGCGATGAATTGTTTCGCATATTTCAGGAAGAGTTGCGTATGATATGTGATGTTTATGAAGCGCGCGCGGCAAAGTGCCTTGCATGTTATTTGGCCAAATGGCTCCTATCAATCTTAATATGTTTCATAAATCTCTCCAGTCAACGCAACGGAGCGAAGATCAATTTCTGGAGCGCTTTGCTTCCGTCGTTCCATGCCACCGCCTAAAGTGATATCGATACATGTTTTTTCACATAAACTATTCTCCGATATTGCTCCATTATAAAAACTACCAATATCTCACACTTGAATCGTTCGACTTTTTTCCAAAATCTTTCAGTAAGATTTTGCGTAATGTTCCAAACTATATTTAATAATACATTAACTTGATGTCGCCTTCATATTTACATTTCACATTAATGTTTTAATATTTTCTTGCATGTTTTTCGCAGATACTTTGTGGCACATTTTATAAACTTATAAAATAAAATAAATTTGTTTTAACCACTTTTTATTGGTACACTTTTTCCAACCGGTTTCGACAAGAACCCCGTCATCATCGGGTATATTATGTTGAAACCGGTTGGAAAAAGTGCACTAATAAAAAGTGGTTAAAACAAAGTTGTTCTATTTTATTATGTTTTAATACTTTGTATTCGTATAATCAGTGGCGTGCATAGATAATTAATTAGTGTAGGCAGTAGAGGTAGGTAGTAAGGTAAGCTAGGTATTACTTACTAGGGAAAGCAGTAGAGGTAGGTAGTAAAGTAAGCTGGAACTACTTAGTAAGGTAGGGTAGGTACTGGTTGCGTTTTCATATGCCACGCGGGTAAGTTAGGATTGGCACTGCTTTTCTGCCTATATGGAATGCACGCCCCTGCGTATAATTACAGCCGTTACCCAAAAACGTTTCTTTATAATAGCTTACTGTGTGAATTTTGTATGATTTTAAAACGTATCCATTAAAATATAACTGTTGTTAAGGTATGTATTTATTTTAACAAAGATTTATTATCTGCTACTGCGACACCTGTCACCAAACGTATCTTTGAATATAACGAGCCAAATCCAATTAAAAATGACGGGAATATCTCGTACATACAATTTTTTATGGGTGGAATAATATAATTTTTTTTTGAATGGAATATTATTTATGAAACCTTAAGCATATTCTTGGAATACATTTATTAAGTGGATACTGTTATTTATTTTTCAACAGATTAAGCATATTACTTTGTTCTCATGAAATAAAAGCAAAATTGTACAAAAAAAACAAAATATTAATAAATAATGGAAAAATATTATTTATTGGTTCGGCGTTAACTTTGTGGAATGACATGTCGATTATTTAAAAAAAAAAAAACATTTGTATAGTACCACTTATTGAGTTTAACATTACACATGACTAGTTTTGAAAACTCCAGTTGTTTTCATTAACAGGTGATTACAAAAACTAAAAATTAACTAACTGGTATGATTTTCTAATCACATCTTGATGAAAACAACTGTAGAATTCGAAACAATGCAAGTGTTTAATTTTTTATTAATAATGGAGTACGTTGTAAATGAATTAAAACATGATATTATTTATGTATAACTATTTTTTTTTAATAAATCAATGTTTTTGGTAATATGATATTATGTTACTCGCAGTCGGGTTTTCTTTTCACCCATTTTTTTAGCATTGTAAAAACTGTTTTAAAACACACAAAAGACTTCTTTGTTTATGTTTTTAACCAAGTAACATCTTAACCGCAAATATATTTCGTCTAATTTGAACCCTTAAATGCATTCCGTTGCAATTCCGCAACAACAATTTCACATCCGTTGAAACATCCTTTAGTAGCCTGGAATTGTTATAATTTACACTGTTGCATATATCGCTCACTCCTTTCAAGAACGTCATAAATCAAAAAACTTCAGGAGAACGTTTTTAAAGTTTAAAAATGTAATACAATGTATTAAAAATAATTATCAAGCCACTTATTGAACTTTTTACTGTGCAACAGATCTTTTTAGGTAAAACCTGAAGGTTTTTTCTCCATTTGAAAAATATTTAGTATATTTAAAAAAATAATAATACACTACCTTTTCTTCAAAATGTAAAAACAACACTTTCTGCCCCGTGGCGGGTAAATATTAAGTTAAAAATTTGCCTCTTTTGCTGAGAAGTACATTTTCTGGACATTCCGAAAACATGCACAACTTAAAATTGTCGATTTTTGATTTATGACGTTCTTGAAAGGAGTGAGCGATATATCACACACCCAGGTGTTAGAATTAAGTCAGTTTTTCATAAGATGGCGCTGTGCGTTCTTTCTTGACATTTAGTTATTTTTTCAGAGTTTTTTTTTTAAATCATGCATTTAAGGGTTAAGTAAACACAAAACAAAGAAGGTCTTTAGTGATCAAATATTGCCTGAACCGCCGCGCCGTTGTTGCGGGGTCCGATGAGATCAGGAGCTAGACGGAGATCTGTGCTCACCGCCGCCGCTAACCGAATCCCCTCCGCCGTCCGCACTCCTCATTTCCAAATTTCCCAAAGACATTAATTCAATTTATAGTCTGGCGGCTAGCTGCTCACTGCTGGCTGGTTACATTGTTCTCCAACTTCTGCCGGAAACTTCTTCCGGATCGGATTGCCGACTTTCTCAATTTTATTATGGGAAAAAACGCGCTCTTCCCTTCTCTCCGGTGCCATTACTCTCCCCGACCGTGCATCTCGGTTTGAATATCATCAAGAATTTTAAAGTGTTATTACAAGTCTGAAACTTTAAACCATAAAGAAATTTATCTCGAAATTGTCGCCTAAATTATGTTGGCCGTGTGCATTTCACCGTTATTTTACATACATTAAAAAAATAATAATCTCCTCTTTTTTTCTTTTTATAAGATATAACCTAAGCTATATAATCCACAAATATTACCTCCAAGATATAACCCGCAAAGCCTCTATTTTAGAGATTTGGCTGCAGGTAGTAAAGTAAAGATAGGTAAGGTAGATGTAGAAGATACGTCACAAACACCCAGATCAATTAAAAATAAATATTTCTTGAATTCATTTTCAATTGGCAGGAATCGAACGCGCCGCCAGTTTCGCAGTCGAGCGTCTACCCAAATACGCCGCGACGCCTGTCTTGAACATATATTTTTAAATCACTTCATTAAAATGTCAATTTCTTAAGCATAAAGTAATTTCAATAATTGATTCGGCAGTCACGTCATGGTAATATCAACCCATTTTAAAATTATCAGCAGTATTTAACAAGTTAACGTAAAATTCAAAAATAAAAACTGTAAACGAATAAGCGCCCTTGAGGTTGTGTTTTATGAAAATGGCGCTTTTTCATTATTAAATTTTTATTATTATTATTATTAAGATAAGAAAATAATATTGTTCATAGTTACCCCAAATATAAAATATAGTTCCTACAAACAGACGCGGGCGGAATCTACTGTTTTATGTTTGAAAATGAAAGTTCATTTATTTCCTCTCTGAGAGGTTATAATGAAGGAAAGATTTACGACATGAAAGTTTCCCGGAGAAAATTGTTTTTAATCGACCATTCAATTATTTTGCCCGACAGGTTTTTATCTCTCGGAGTGGAGAGCAAGGGGTAAGGGTACAGCGGTTGATAATATCGTGTTCTTGCTTTATCAGTGATTAATTTATCGCCCGGCTTCATTGTTTACTGTGAAATTACTACATCCCGATCGGATTTTCCCTACAAATCTCGCCGTATTGTTTACTTTTTACGTGTGCTCGCGGTCAGCTTGTATCATTATCCGTTTGGCGCTTTGTGTAATTTCCACAAATCGCCCGAAAATTTATGCTCATCCTGAATTTATTACTAGAATTAATTAATTTGTATTGTTTCTAATGTCCTAATTATTCCTGTCGCATTTCTATATGCGTTTAGTGATATTATTCATCGTAATTGTAACTCATTTAGTCCCATAGGAGATAAACGGACATATGTAGTTGCAATTTTTGAGGTTCATTCTGTATTTGTGGCAAGTTAATTATTCATTATCATCGAGAACTAAAAGTGTGGTAAAACATCGATTAATTAATACGAATATTTACTTACATCATGTATGGTATATCATTTATAATTATATTTTGAAATTAAGTGCGATTAAAATTCAACGACTCTGGAATGATTTATATCATCAAAAGCCACATTATTCTACAAATTCTTTCTGTAGAAATTTTACTGAGAGCAGTTTACGCATTCTGGTCCTGCGATTTTGAGTAGCGACCCAGTTTCCTCTCGACTTATGAGAATAATTCTTCGTTTTATTAGAATAATCCTACATGCTTTTGAAAATAAGAAGATTCCACAATTTAAAATACTCTATTTTCTAGACTTACGACTGTAAAAAAGATGGTTTTACACGAGATATTTTGAAAGACATGTTTTAATGCGGAAACTGTAATTTTTTTCATTTTATTAAGTGAAATATGATTCTCGTACTTATGTTTATTTTTCGACATTTATTGAAAATAAATGAAACAATAAAATTGAATTTCATTAATCAGGGTTATTAAACAGTTATTCGAGTACTTTATATGTACACTTCCACGGACTAAGATAATATGGTTATTTAATAATGGGCAGAATAGTAAACGTTATAATATCCCACAGTATATAAAGAGAGCACTTAAGCCCGCCAATGTTTAACGCCTACGAATGCCCAGACTAAATCCGTTCGTATAAAAACATCTACGTCTCTATTGAGACATCTGTATCATCTTATTATAGCGTCTTTATGGGTTAAATGCAGCGTTTTTATTCAATGAAATTACTATAAAAAAATAAGTAAAATATCATAGTGCTGAAAGCTTTATATTTTTTTCGTTTAATCGATGGTTTCCGTTCTGATCATTTTCATTCACGCCAGTATTTATTCTAAGTTCTTATATGTAACTACAGTAAGTAGGTTGCGGGCGCGAGGTAATCTCATTTTCTATCAGGAAACCGCTCCGACCGCCATCCTTGCTCTTCGCCTCGTCTCGTCTCCTCGCCGTCTCGTCTCCTCACCGTCTCGTCTCCTCGCCGTCTCACCTTTCGAGTTCACGGCTGGCACTTTATCGGGAGTATTTGCTTTCTGCCACTTTACATCCGTGCCTGCGACATCGACGCGGAAAATAATCGACGTCTAAAGTGAGTTATCGAGGCGTTTATGGACTGAATCAATTTACTGCCTTTATATTCTACGTCCTTCAACGTCGTCGGATTTATTCTAAAATATTGACGTACAGGATTGTCTTATTTACAAGAATATTGTTACTATTTACTATTTTTCCTTGTATGTTTTTAAGAAACACGATAACATAAAAAATTGACAAATTTTCAATTTAGTTTAAAAATTTGTGAACAAAGTTAGTGTCTCAATATGACGTAGCCCTTAAGGTAATATTCTACTTAAATAGCGGTTTATAAAGTATTCATAAATGATTGTCATTTAGGTTACATACATATCAGTTACATACGAGTAGATAATTAGACAATTCTTACATCTACAACATTTTGAGTGTGTCCAAATACTTGTTCACAAAATCTGGATTATCTCCAATTACAGGAGTTATTTTCGTATTGTTTTTTGACATCTCATCAAAGATGAAGAAGAATATGAAAGTCTGGGCATTTACGAGGCTGACGACCGTCATAGGCTGGTTTAAGTGATCACTTTACACACGTGTGTGTAAAGTGAAAAAACGTTTTTAACGTAGATAGTAAACACTCTTATTATTATTGTGAAATTAAATATATATTTTCGTAGAATTAAATATATACCTCAAAGACCAATTCCGTAATTATAAAAATACGTGTTCCTCATTTCAGAAAGCCGTAATATCAAAAAAATCGCTTCAGTACTAGGAGGCTTAACCTATACGCTATACCTGCCATACATATTTCATCCCTTCCCATGAATTGCTAATAAAAAGATCACCCTCTCGGTCCGAGCATTAGAGAGACAACGTACTAAATAATGTAGCACCTCGCTCAGACGATGCCAAAAGTAGCCCCTGTGCATAATTGAATCACAATGTTACTGCCAACTTTTTACTTTATTAGAACTTTCCAAAACTCACTACCGATGAGAGCAGATGATTTCAAATTTATGCACATTTAGATGTGAGCTAACTATGAATCATGGATCTGTAGCCGACGCCGACGGCGTATTCCTACAACACAGCTTGCAGTTACTTACATACGATACATATCCGCAATTCTTTTTTTTTTCCTAACATAATTATTCATATTTTTTTCTCTTCGAGACGTCCTACGGATGAAGTCGGATCTGCAAATTACAAAATGGTATAACACTATTATGGTATAATAACATATTATGTATTTATTGATTTGGCGTTTAATTTGTAGAACTCCATTTTAATTTATGTATTAATTTTAAATCAAACACAGATTTTTTGAGTCTACTAAGTTGTATTTTATTAACAAAAACACATAAAAAATTATATTGTGACATTTGTTTCGCCTTGTTAGGGCATTATCAAACGAATATGTGAACATATTATGTATTTGAGGGGTTTAAAGTTTCGAGTTTTTGCACGCTCTTTATATTGCGCGATCTTGCTACCTTTTTACTAAAAATTGCAAAATCAAAATTAATCGCAGTCAGGTTTGGTGTGAGTAGAAAAGGATTAATTTCTTAATGACACATTTGTAATTATTATTGTAGTGATTTTACAACTTCTTTTGATATTTTATCTTATTCAGCGGTACTTGCGGATAAAACTGCCATTAATCAAAGATTCTACCGCAATCTTTAATTATATACCGAAATTATCAATATTTACTAATTTTTATTATTATTTTGTTTCAGGTAAGCACGATATGATGTATCCACTCCTAATCTTCAGTAATACAAAATTTCAACATTTAAGAAAGGAAAGCAGCATCTTTAATTTTGGTAGTACGTATTTTTTTTTAAATTCCTACTTCTAGTTTTATTATCAATTATTATTTAATAGAATTATATTATCCACTGACACTTCGTGATGGAATTGCATTTTTAATTTATTATTAGATTAAAACCAATATTTTTAGCTTTTCCACTTTTTTTATTTGACCAGCGACCGGGTTTCGTCGTTACTGACATCCTGATGATGTCGATAACGACGAAACACATCGACCAGTCTGATGATGTCGGTAACGACGAAACCCGGTCGCTGATCAAATATTAAAAAAGTGGAAAAGCTAAAAATATTGGTTTTAATCTAATAATAAATTAATTATTATTTAAAGCAGAAATAACGTTTATAATAACTTAATGTGCGGTATCAATTATTAGGTTTGTATCACCTTAGGAGAATTACATATTATTAGGACATGAACATCGATCAATCTTTTGAATCCTTCAACTCTCAAATTAAATATTTAAAATTCTCCTAAATCACGTCAGATTTTACTTTTGCAGAATGCACGTTCAAATAATTCCCTTTTTCTTATTTACCTCTCAACTGATCACAAATTATGTATGCAATTTCTTGTTAATGCGTATATGTTTATTTATTCATATTCTTCCTCTCTGAATAGGAAATGCTATACGAGTCATGGGCACATATTTGAATCCTGACAGATGTTTTCCATGTACTTATCCTTTCGCGAGCATTTTTTTCTCTGAATGCATAGTCACCCCATATGTTTTAATAATGAGTCACTTGTATCTCAACGGGAACGTTATGCGTGCCGGTAAAACATCATTTACAGTGAGAGACATAGAGCGGCAACTATTAAAGAATCCAAAAGTATCTTTTAAAATCCCTATAGAAAAATACTATAGCATTAATTGCATTTAGATGATAGGAACGTAATCTTCAGGAATTAATTAATTTATCCGATTTTTTTAAACATCAAATCTCTAATTATTTAAAATAATGTTATTTGCATTTACGATATTATAGTTCCAGATATAGTCCAGTGTGTATCATAACTTCAATAAAATGATTGTATTAATTAAATTCAGCTAATTTCAAATTTCATGCCAAATTTTACTTCTTATAAATTTGTCTTTAGCTACTCTAATCTGGGACTACCCTTCAATGGCACCATCTCTTAATTTCTCAAGCCTGGATATACGTCTTCTTCCTAAATTATATTTTTTCGACTATCATACTTATTATGTTTCACTCCCCTCGTAAGATTACGATTTCCCCACTCCTCCCCAATCGAGTATAATATGAAAATTGCTGCATTTAATAATTACACTTTTCAATGTACTAATATTCTAGGTAAGTTTCTATTAGCCTCTGGGTAAGACTAGAATCACATAGCTATTACACAGGACTTTTTTGCTGGATTAAATACATTTGAGCTAATTTGGATGACCTGAGTTGTTTTTTCAAGCGCCGAATCGACAGTTCACCCTTTGGGTAAACAACGTGGAATATTGACGAAATTTGATAAGGATTATTTTTTTCTTCTTTCGATTAAAAAAAATATGTGCTGCTTGACACTGGACGCTGAAATAGTTGTCTAATAAATAATAATTTAACTGTCCCAAGCTCAATTTTTTTTATTGTAAACAGAAAAAATTATACAAAAATAAATTCAAACCGTATCTTATCTTTCCCCTTGTTATTATCATTTAAGTACTTTTTATATTGTAAGGACAATTCACATCCGTTTTTATGTCGAGAGAGTGTTTCTTACGTCTCTTGTTATCGTACTTCCTTCTAGGAGTAATAATAATGATTGTGAAGTTCTCGAAACCCTGAGAGTTCTTCAGTGACAAGAACAAAACATGGCTTTTTTCTTCTCTCGTTTCCTATCGAACTTATACCAGTCCCGAAGGGATATATAGTATACTTTTTTTATTCCTCTTATACTGAACTCCAGTAAAATCGCTTCCTTTCTTCACATCTTTGAAACAAACTGCTGTAAGTAAATTAGATTTTCTTCATTTTGTTTATTCTAATTCTTCTTGCAAATAACCACTATGGTGAACATTATTCGGTACGTTTTCTTGATAATTTAATTCATGAAGGTAAGGTGTTAATTGCTGCTATCCAGATATGTGCTTAGATATAGGAATAGAATATACTTGCTGGGATACATATGACGTATGTGAAGGAATTTGGGGTAAATGACTTTACTGCTATTTGTAAAGGAAATAGAACATGAATAGTATATGAGTATGTATAGGAAAATGACAATAGCAGAAATGCCTAGAGCACTCGTACTTCCAGACTCCTACTGGTAATCAATTAAGTATGTGTGTCCCTTCGGGAATTATAACTTATAATTAATATATATACCACTACTATCACGCCACACTCTTCTGTCCTGACATACACTCCTCGCTTCCTTTACATCTATTCATCTAGTCATACATGCCCTCCGATTACGCAGAATTTTGACACCACCAGATTGTAGTTTCTGATTGATCTGATCGTGCTTATATGTATAGTATAAAAACCGAAATACATATAGGTATGAAGTATATTTTCAGCTTTCTTGTTAAGGTTCGAATAAAGTTAATAATTTTGCACTCTAAGCCATCTATATGCACTTCTGGGTAAGGAAGGATATTGCTTCTAATATAATATGACATGAATTAAGAATACCAAACGCATAACGAACGCAGTAAATATGTTGAATATGGCCAATTTCAGCTCCGTCATACGTTGACTCACAGCATTGTTCAACTATGACCGTCGATTTTTATTTTTCCAGGAAATTAATTCGGACGGGAGAGAGTTAAAATCCAATCCCTTTGATTACCAGTGTTGTCATAAAAATATCTATTTATAAATCACCAGTTCAGTGCTCCGAGTGATCTCCGCTCTACTCCACTCACTAGTCATCCAACCGCAGTAAAGTACAGCGTATGCCCGGAATTCCCACATTGAATATCCCACTTTGTCACGATCGGTTTTTAAATTTAGGCTCAATACAATCTCTGCATTGAGTTCCTGACTGGCCCCCACTAGATTATCCTTCCTGTTCCCAACACAGATTAAAATAAAACATTTTTTTATATATTATTTTTTGACATATAATCAAAGATGAAGAAGAAGTTTCTGCTCAATAATAACCTTCTTATCCTCTCACCAATAGTTGTCTCTAGTGAAGTTCTAGTGATTCAAGAACAACGTTTCAAAATTGGTTCATATATAATATATGGAACTTCCAAGAATTCTAGTAATGTGGTTGTCAATAATGGGTAGAATTGGTGAATGTTACACCTATGTAAAGTGATCACTTAAACCAGCCTCTGACGGTCGTCAACCCCGTAAATGCCCAGACTTCCATATTCTTCTTCATCCTTGATGAGATGTCAAAAAATAATATGAAAAATAACTCCTTTAATTGGAGATAATCCAGATTTGTGAACAGGTATTTGGACACATTCAAAATGTTGTATTTTTTTTTAGTCAGACGAAACAATAATACACTTAATGATCTATAATTCCTGTACGTAATGAGCAAGGTAAATAATAAACGCAACTCCCATTTAAAAAATAATAATAAAATAACTTGAAATAGTTTTAACTTATTTTATTTATTCTTCAAAATATAAGTATAAGTTAAAGAGGTACATATCTGTTCGCACAAATCTGTTTTACCTTAAGGCGGGACATTCGATAGCCCGCAACAAAATTTTCTTTAAACCCAGGTAACATTTAACGTTTTTTTTTTCTGTCTTAAAACAACGTTTTTGTATTGAAAAAAAATTGTTTTTCTTCCAAAAAAATATATGGTTTTGAAAAGAAAATAGTTAAAAGTATGTATTCTAAAAAAACTCTAATTCCAATATATATTCTAAAACATACCGTATTCAAAGCGTTCAATTGTTTTTAACTACTTGCGTTTCAATAACTCTTGTCTTTTCAAAACCATATACATATTTATTTCGAAGAAAAACTTATTTTTTCAATACAAAAACGGTGTTTTAAGCAATAAATCAATTACGTTAAATGTCACCTGGTTTTGAAGAAAATGAAGTTGCGGGCTATTGCTTGCTTTAATATATACTTGTAAATTAAATTCCACAATGAACCAGGGAAAACTTGATGACACGTTATAATAAACTTGGGTGTCAATGTCAAACAGCCGTACATATTTATTAGCTCACGTAGTTTTGATTATCGCTTGACTGAAGATTTCACCGGTAAGTGCTTTGCTGCTGGATTTATTATTCACATGTACATCAATTTTAATCTGCCCACCGTTATTATGTTTGTTAGGGATAACTGCTAAGTCTACATGTATCGGACGGGCCCAAGCGGCAAGCTAGCGCTGCGCCAAGAAAATGCACTTACGAAAATGAAATACTTTATACCTTTCGGAAAAAGACTGAACACTTACCCAAACAAAGTTGTTAACTCGTAAACCTTTTCCATCCTTTGAGAAGTCTACGTGTTCTTGGCAGGTGTACCAGTAAGCAAGCATATTATAATATATTATATCCGTACAAGCAATATTGTGTAGTAGTATCTTCTAGTATTTCTCATAGGGCAGTGACGCGCCATAAAGATTACACTTACAATTTATTTCCTTTAATATTAATCTCAAAATTTGAACATTTTGTTATTAAAGAGAAACAGGAAGTTTATAAAATTAATACAAAAAAATATCATTTTCAAACTGTTTGTAGTACCGTAGAACGGGGCTACTTGAACTTTGATGTGTTACTTGAGCCCAGTATAAAAAAGATTTAAATCTGTATTTGGTCTACAATATTGAACGTATAAGTTCACCTGTCAGGGAAACAATGAATCATGTCGATACGTTCATTATTGTATACCAAATACAGATCTAAATATTTTTTTGTACTGGGCTCAAGCAACACATCAATATTCAAGTACCCCGTTCTACGGTAACGTCTTTTCACCTTGTATCCACAAAGAATATATAAATGTACATCAGTGTCACAAATCAACAAAGAAAATGTACATCAATGTAGAATATGTATCAACAATGTCAAACATACACGAGCCAGTACAAATATGCAACCCCGAGAGGACAACCAAGAATAGAATGCCAGATCAATCTGTCTCTGTAAACAATCTTCATTTCATCCGCATTCATGCATCTCCTCATACATACATACCCGCCGATTATTCCGACTCTTAACCTCACCATTTTCAAGTATTCAAAATGCTTGATCATGCCAAGTTTTCCTCGGTTTCCTCTGCTACTATTTTCAACTACATTCTCCTTTGCCTACCTGATATTCCTCTTCTATTTTCTTTTCTTATATAGCAGTAATGTGCTTCACTCTGAATCCCATCAAATATATGGTATTCCATTCCCATATCTAAAAATCTGGAACTCATGATTGATCACCTTGCCTTACTGTAGTTGGCAATTCAATCAAACTTTTTCAAAAATAAATGATATCTATAAAAGGCAGTGACATTATTCACTGAAGAAAAAAACGATTCGAGTCAAACTAACGACCCTAATTGATATTTCAGTTGCCAAACGTGTAATTACTTTCTTGTTTGCTCCAAATTAAACAACGTAGAATTTAATTAAAAAAAACCAGCTATGCTATATTTGTCCGTATCGAACGTTACAAATTATTAATTTTTGGTTGAATGCACGTATTATTGTGTTACATTCATCAAAACGCTATTTTGCATATGCCATATTTTAACAGATTATAAAAAATTAAATATTAATAATTGACATATCGAGAACCAACGTTTAAAATTTATAAATTTTAACTTGCAGCAATCCAAAAAATTAATACATATTTTTTTATTTGTCAACGCTACCACACAATGCAGTAAACATTAACTTACTTAAAATTACTTCTATTAATCATTCCTCAGCTGGTTTTAGGTGGATATTCAAAACAATGGTCATTTTAAGCCCTGAAATATTTTTAAGGAGTCGAAATAAACAGCAGGTATGTATGACGAGATGCATAAATGTAGAAGAGGTGAATAATCTGTGCAAAGGCCGAGTGGTATGGCGTTCTATTCTTTCTTCCTACCCCTGCGATGAAGCGGCGTGACGAATAGTTTGTCAGGCGATATTTTTAAGTGTATGTTTTGATCGTTCGTTTTTTTATATTATTGTCTTTTTTTAAATTATATTTGATGTGGGCAAAAAATATAGAAATGTATTTTTTTGTGGTTAAAATGAGTTCTATAACTGTTTTGTTATCTGTTACATGTTAGTACCGCGACCGCATGATAACATATTGATATGATGAAAAAAAATCACGTCGATTACAACGTTAAATGTATCATTGGGATAGCCATCAATTTCTATTGACTACGAGCAATTTTGCGTATTGAATTTGCGATTTGAGTAAAAAGTATCAAGATCAATAACCCGCGATACAAAACACACCTTTGACCCTTCACCTTGTGGATACATTTCAACAACTTCACACAACATTTGTGGGTCGATAATATTATGGATAAATTATTATTTACTCAAAGTATATGTTTTCCTTATTAAAACCTAACAATTTTGTAGATGGCACTCTACTTAACTTAGAGTGAAAAGTGTCTCTTCGTTGTTAGAATAAACAATTAGCGTTAATCACTAATTAGACTTGTAGAAGAATATGAGTTTTATACTTTCTTCCGTAAGGTGGGATAATCGATAACCTGCACCTTAATACCACGTAACATTTAACGTAATTGATTTTTTGTTGAAATTATTAAAGAAAACACTTGTTTTTTACCATTTGAGTTTATTTATGACAACTAGTTTCGGAAGCTAAGCTTCCATCTTTTGGTCTAAATGTAAACATTTACATTTAGCTAACATTTAGACCTGAAGATGGAAGCTTAGCTTCCGAAACCAGTTGTCATAAATAAACTCAAGTGGTAAAAAAACGATTGTTTTCTTTAATAATTTCAACATGTCTTACCGCAAAGTAAATGCCGAAACAATAAATAGAATTTTTTGCTTACAACACCGTTAAAAAAAGTTTTTCTTCGAAATAAATATACAGTTTTGAATTAAAAACATACCTATATTGAAAGGTAAGGTGATGAAAAAAATATATACATATTTTTTTCAATATATATATATATATATATATATATATATATATATATATATATATATATATATATATATATATATATATATATATATATATATATATATATATATATATATATATGTATATGTTTTTTTATTATTTATTATTATTATTTTTTATTTTGAGAGTACACCCTTAAACGATAATTCGTTTTTAGTAATGTTTTGGAGAAACGCGTCCCTGTCGTTAAACGAGGCATAGCCGTGCGAATAAATAATGTGCGAGGAATTACCTAACGACAGTAAGTAGCGTCGAAACATTGCAATCCGCCACACTGAATAATCACTTTTCAGGATTTTCAAAGCAGCTCCTGAAATAATAATTTGCTTTCGTGCATACACACGTGTAGGTGAGCTGGCAGAACTCGCTCGCTTGCCGGGAGGTCGGTCGCCCGCTGCTTCCTTGCTCGGCCCAAGGCTCGGGGTTGCCGTGACGCCTACCCCGAGATGTCATTTATCTTGCCCCAGAACTTTGTTGTTTCCACTCTTTTGCCTAATAATTTACTGCAGCCAACACTCTGCCCCTGGCAACCCTTTCCCCTGCGAGAAAATTCATTAAACCCGTAAATAAGTTTGCGAACTTCTTTGTTACACTTTTCGTACACCGCGTACGTCTAGCGTTAGTTAAGTATTATTTTTAAACATACATTACGAACTACGAAAAAAAAACTTCATTCAAGCCGTAAAAATTTGATATTAAAAACCTTAGTACCACGTATAATTTTGCAAAAACAGATAAAAATTATTATTGTAACAATTTAATCCATTAATAACATACAGTGCCTGCTCGCTTATTCTAACGTAAATTGTGCAGTGAGTTATTCGAATTAGGGAATCGTTCGGATCAATGAGTGTTTTGATAAAAATGAAGAAAAAAAGGAAATTTCTTGGAATAGGGAAGAAAATGCTCTTTTCTACATTTTTTTTATTTAGGTACTGAATGAATATGACTAGTGGGATTCCCGTTACCGATTAGTTTAATAACTTTGAATTTGTATTTCAGTTTTAATTTTACATGCCTTGCTCGTAAGCAATAACCATAATTAATCAGAAATTCTTTCAATTCGAAATCGTTCGGATTACAGGGCATTTTGGATTACGGAGCGTTCGGATTAACGAGCTGACACTGTATAACTTAAAAAACGAAATTAGATCGAAACCCTGCATTTTGCGAGATCGAATTATGATTTTTATTGAAATATTACATTCTCTCGCGACACTGGGAGGGTGCAGAATCCTTCTTTATTTAATTTTTAATTGATCGTGGCTAGCGACGCCATGTCGCGTAATGCACCTAATTTAAAAGAATCTCATCTTACTTTTTTTTGGTATATTCACTCTCTTTTCATCCTTACTAAATCATTTTATGAAATACGTTTTGTGTAAAATGAATTGTATTAATAATACGGATATCGTTGTGATATTGTTATTTAATGGTTCATTTCTATGCATTATTTCTTATCATCGCGTTATTAATCGATTCTGTGACTTGTTATCACCACCACCACTTACAAATAGTATCCTGTGATATGATTATAAGTATGATTATCCTGTGATAAAATCAATATTATCTACAACGGTCTGAAAAAACTCGAAAAGACCAATATGAATTAAGCACTGCTAGCAGTTAAACAATAAGTGAATAGTCGTGTCTATTATATTCTACAAATTTTGTTAATTAAGGATAAACATTGTATTAGATACATAAAATATCAAACAAGTATAGGAATTTATTTATTTCGATAAAAAAAAATCACCAAATTGTCTCTGACATCCGCTGTAGCGGGTTGAAAGTTGAAGAGATGAGTGGAGGTTAGAAACGGGTGGAAAGAAAGAACAGATTGTAACCCACGAATAAGTCGTAGGTTATTATAAAGAAACGATTATTTGCATGATAATATGTTATCAATATTTAATGTGGATTCCATAACGGGATACCCCTTGACTGACCATGAAGTAAGAAAACCAATCATCACAAGGATTGTAATCCACGAAAAAGAAGAAGATATTTGAATGCTCGGTTGCTAGTGAACCATGATAAATTTGTCAATAGAATATTGTACCGATACATCGCTTCCTTCCTAGTTCTCCCTCGGCGTTCGCGATTCCTCGCTCGCTCATTAGGACACGAACGGGAATAAAATGTCTATGCACTCCACAAGTTTTGTGTGCACTACTGTAGACCTCGCTTAGCGCGCACACAGTACACTGCACATGTAACTAGAACTAGTGACTATTCGCAGTCCGACAAGTTGAGCTGTCGGCGCCCCTGAACGATGCTCGCTGATAGGCTTAATGTATTGTTCCTGGCCCCTGCGATTCAAACGGGACAGAATTGGATTCTCGAATCACTAAAAGTTTACTACAGAAATGTCGCATTTAAAAAGGAAATTCTTAGAAACACATATTACTTGTTCATATTACGCGAAATGAAAGTTCATATAATTATTTAAGTTTACATACAAAGTCTATATCTTTTATAAAATCATACTTCAAACCCTTACTATGACTTATTTGTAATTAATATTATAATACACTTCTTCAATTCATTTTCTCAGAAAAATTAAATCATGGTTTACAACCCCTGCCTTCTTGTGTATGTGAATTTTATTTAGCCTCCCATCAGTCTGATGATGGCAGTAACGACGAAATCCGGTCGCTGGTCAAATAAAATAAATGTGGAAAAAAACTATACAGCTGTTATTTTATAATCGAATTTAAGTTCATTTTATTCATTCATTTATTTATTTGATTTATTTTTTATGTAGGTACTTCACAATTTTTACATCAATCAATTTTTACATACAATATATTAAGTATACGTAACGCGTTCGCTACTTACAACGTTTATTGATATTTTTAATGCAATTTGGTAGCGCAGTATTAAAAGGTTGTTCATAAAAATTGCCTGTTATGATAACCCTTATCGACAATATCATTCCTATATTAATCAAATGACGATCAGCGCCGTTCGGGGAAATAAGTTTAATACGATGAAGGCTTTTGAAGAAGTCGCAATTTGTTGTCAAAAATAACGCAGAACCCCATTATTTTATTCCGTGTTTTACATTTCCTCAATGAAAAATAAGATTAAATGAAATAATTTTGAAATATACATACTGAGGGACGAAACAAATTGATATTTCGTTTTATTTAATGGCTTTTTATCCCTTCGAAATTCTGTTTGTGTAAAATATAAAAGTATTCAAATCACGGACGAAACCTCGTACGTACCTACCTATTCCCTATAAAAAAGGATACCACCTCGCAGACGAGTAAAATGATCGTATCAACGTGTACATTTTTTCTCGATTCATTCGATTGCGTCTCTCTTGTACGAAAATGAAGCAAATTTGGATTTTATGTTCACCCCAGTCACTGCAGTTCCTTACACCGGTTCCCCTACCCTCTACCTTCCCCATTTCCGAACAACCCTCTCCGAAAGCCCTCCCCCTCCACCCCTCTGTCTTTGCTAAAGTTTTCCCCTCTTATCTTCAGGCGCGGCCTATCACAGTGATATCTATTTTTTCCCTACAAGACATTTCCCAATGTTCTAACTCCCAGCTGTGAAAATTGAAATTCCTGTTTCATATTTTCTTTGGCAGGGACGACAGGATGCCTATATTACACACTATACTGCAGACTATGATATTAAAACTTGGAACGTACGCCTTCCAATTTCAATCCTTGGTTTTATTATTTTGTAGAATTGAAAAAGAGTTTGTTTTAATGTTCGATTCACATAAATATTCTCTTTTTTCTTTATAAGTAAAAAAGCCTGGCTTGTGTACCAATTGTACGAGTTCATCAAATATTTTCATCGGATTTTAAAATCATTAAAGCTTTATATTTGCAAATTTAAAAAAAGGCTTTTTCATTAAAAATTTACATCACAATGCGCATTTTTAAATTAATTTTATTTATTCATCAAATATGTACTGGATCCAAGGTAATTTTAAAAAATGCTTTGTTTTTTTTTAATTATTTTACAATTAATTTTTATTTTAAAAAATATATATACTTATACGGTTCATGATGAATCAATTTTTACATGTTGTGGACTTGCAATATATGTAGTACACAATATGTAAGAAATACCGAGTGATCAATACGATTTTTGGCGCGCGTCCGTGTAGTACCATGTAGAATGGTAGTATGATAAACATAACTCTGTGAACTGTGTCCCTACATATCTTATGCGGTTTCTTAGTATGTGCACATGTGCAATGCATATTCATCCTCACACAATTAAATTTACGTATGTCTGTGACTCAGTTTTAAAATCCTTTCTTGTATAATCATTGGTTCCCTCTAGAACTAACTCCAAGCTATCTTCTATACCTCTACGTAAGCGCAAATGAGTTACCGTGCATATTTTAGTTTGCACATAATTCTGTACTATCATGATATGAGAATCTTTCTAATCCTTAAGACGGTGACATGAGCGAGACAGATTACGCTCATAGGGGCAAATCAGGCATTAGAACAGTGAATATTATACATCTCCGTGCATTGCCGGCGCATGCGTCAAAATGCCATTGCGACAAGTCACTTTAAACATGCGTAATATAATACAGCCGAACTCGGTTATTACGAGCACGGTTATAGCGAGATCTCGGATACAACGAGGAAACATTCGTTGAAATTTTGGTTTATGGTTTTCTCCATACATTTGTTCACGGTTATAACGAGCAACTTCTCGGCTATAGCGAACAAAAAGAAATCGCCTTTTTTTAATGTTGTAAATATGTACATACTTATATAGTGCGCACACCCACATATACACCTATGTTGCAAGTTAACGCAGCTTTCTCAACTAATTCAATAGTAAATGGTTCTTTTATAATGAGTGAAAATCAAAATATTGCGATTAAAGTCCATTTAGCATTAAGAAGACACAATGGAGCAGAACGTTTCTTAGTATTTCTTATTTTTGAGTATTTCATAGTTTGATCGATTTTGTTCCTGAACTTGATTCGTGAACTTGAGAATGAACCGTTTTAAGACAGCCAAAAATGGTTAATTGGATGCAATTTCAGACATTTATCATGATATTTTTTTAATTTTTATTAAATTATGTTTTGAAGCATGCTTATTTTATATGTCGCTCACTCCTTTCAACAACGTCATATATAAAAAAAAACTTGATTTTTCAAGAGATCGTTTTTAAAGTTTAAAAGTATTAAAAAGTATTAAAAGTATAAAATGTATTAAAAATAAATATCATGCCACTTATTGAAGTTTTTACTGTGCAACAGATCTTTTTAGGTAAAACCTGAAGGTTTATTCTCCATTTAAAAAATATTTAGTAAATTTAAAAAATAATGAAACAATACATTTCCTTCAAAATATAAAAACAACATTTTCTGCCCTGTAGCGGGTAAATATTAAGTAAATAATATGCCGCTCTGCTGAGATATAGTACATTTTCTGGACATTCCGAATACATGCACAAGTGAAAATTGACGATTTTTGATATATGACGCTGTTGAATGGAGTGAGCGATGTATATTACCATTTTTTGACCGTCTCTACCATTGGCCGCTCTACTACTACGTATAATATTATGGGGTTGGTGTACTTTTGTTTATCCCAGTTAGGGCGTATCTCGCCAGGGGTCAGCTGCGCTTTCTGCACATTACTCACGCTCCGCTTTGTGCAGACGTTCGAAACCTTTTTCGATTTGTGTGTTAAATTCATAATTTACTATCCATAACTCTTTGCGATTTACGAGTCGTGCTCTATGATGAATGTCACACCTATAATTAATGTTATGATTGATTGACGGTTATTATTCTTTGTGCTGTCTTGCTTTACTAGAACCGGGGAGGGACCTGTTCTATTTTTGTGTGTTCGGTGTTATTCGTTTAAATTGTATTGTCCGCCTCCGCAGCGAAGCAATTTTTACGTTAGCATAAATATTAGCTGAAATACTTGTATAATTTATATTTGAGGCACTAACTTTGTGATTTTCCATTTTATAATTAAAACGTAACTTTGTTTTAAAATCACTATAAATATTTTATTATAACCTAATTATATTTTTTTAAATTAATGTTTTACTTAGTAAAACTATAATTTTTTTAATTAATTGTTTTACTTAGTAATGAAATTCTTAATCATAATGTCCACCGGTTTCGTAGACCGGTTTCGTAGGTTTCGTAACCGCTTTTTTGTAGACATTGTAATTAAGTTATAATAAAATATTTTTAGTGATTTTGAAACAAAGTTACATTTTAATTATGAAATACATAAATATTGGCTGAAAATATTACATAGTTTTGGTTTTTCATGCTATGAAAGATAAACTCTGAATATTTTATATTTTCATATTTCAAAACCATTTAAACGTATTTAACGCATTTCATACCTTTTTCAAATAAGGTTATGTTTGTACTATTTTTTGTCAAAATTAATATTATTTATTATATCAGACACTGTATTATTCACCCTACGGATAATTTGTCAATATCATAGTTGTCTCAACTTGATACGAAAACCGTACCGATATGTGAAAGATTCCACTACCATTACATATATGCAGTTTTCAAGAATTAATGCAAAACGGATGTTCGATTATGGGCAGAATGGTGAACGAATGCCAGCCAAATGCCAAGTCGTAAGCCCTGGGATGCTCACACTTCCACCTTCTTTCATATAAAAGAGGAACTATAGATGTTTCATATCAAGTTGAGACAACTAAATATATTTTTTAAGGTCGAGGTACTTTAAAGTGTTTATTAAAGTTTCAACCCACCTTTTTCATATTCATGATTGCAATATTCAAAACGTTGTGTGGTTTTATGAAAAAACTTTTATCTACGAATATGTATACTTATTTACATTCCTGGCATAACTCTCGCGAAATATGGAAATAATATTTATCTTGGAAGACTTATTTGAGCATTGTTCCTGAAATAAAAGAAATTCCCCATAAATCACTCGGAAATCTCAGTTCATATTGTGCCCACTGTGTGAACCCGTTCACAGTTCCCAGATGGAAATCTCGACACTATTTTCCTACTATTCTTCAACTTTGATAAATGGCGACTGTTTTTCGGCGATATTTGACATCGTTAGCTTATTTTTTTCTGTTTTCGCTTCGCAATTAGCAATTTGAGAAGTCCCCTCCACCCCACCCCCTCGCGAAGTAATGCGAGCCCTTAAGTTATGATGGCTATACAGAGAATTAAATGACACGCGAAATTCTTACGGCAGCTACGTTAATAGGGGCATTCTTTGCCTGTAACGAAAAGGGACGAACAATATGAAATATTCCATTGTGGGAAGGAGACGATTACTCTCCTCATTCCCTCTTTTAGTGAGCATTAGGAAAATAAGCGCCGTAAAGGCATTGGTCTCATTTCTAGCGAGTAGTTTACTATCTTTGGCCACGAGCCAGATTGAGCCGAAGGGATGATAACATCGTTGCCTTTGGCTTTATTTATTATTTTGCCCTTTTTACGCAAATTAAGAACATTGTTCGTGCTTTCATTAAACTAGATAAACTACACAATCATATTTCCGTTTCCCCCGTTTAACTTTTTTTTAACATACTATATAACGACGTATATAATTTAAAAAACTAGTAGGGGTACTTTATTACCCCATTCCTTATCACTCACAGTTCACTTTGTTAACATTGTTTCGTCTATAGTCTTAAGTAAAATTACCAAGATTACTACTATTACATTTTATATCATTATTTACATTTCGAAAAGTTAATGAATAATTTAGGCAAAATTTTCAAAAGCGAACTTTAAGTTAACTCAAATTGGTTATTAGTTATTGGAAGATCTTTATCAATTGCTTTAATTATTTCAAATTATTCATGATTATCTAAAACTTAGTCGAAATATATTTTGTACTTCAAAGATTTTTTTATAAAGTTCTACCTTTGCTTCACCGTATTGTATTTTTTAGACCTATTCTTATTATTTTTAATTTACGTTTAACTTGGTAAATACCACTATTACTTAAAATCTATTGTGGCACGTGTTTTGATGCAAAATGACGAGAAATGCATTGAAACACGTGTCGCAATAGATTTTAGGAAATAGTGGTATTTGCTAAGTAAAAATTAAATTAAAAATGGATTGGATACTTCAATGTGACTGTCGAATCAATCCATGAAAATATTCTTATTAGTCGGGTTAGATTGACGATAGTTACAGATTTTCTGAAAAAAAAACGTCACCAGGCCTATTTTCAACTGGAACATTTATGTGAGAAATTTTGACAAAGTGGCCATAACATATGTAAATATTAGAAAGATTCAACGTGATTACTGCACACCCATATAAACATCGTAATACATACGTGAAGATTAGCTTCAAAAAACTCTGTGAAATGTCCATCGGCCGTTGAATAAAATTCCCCAAAGTCGTGCGTGTTGTTCCGTTTTAAATCGTGGCAATAATAAATTAATCGTTAATTTGTTTTTTTTCCGCTAAAAGCTCCGCTATGAAAGCGACAAAATGCTTTTGAAATTTTTAACAGGTTGTTTTTTGAAGCGTTTTAATGACATTGTGTAAAATGTGTTTAGCAGGAACGTCACAACTTGCACAGAATTCAAATATAATACATTTTGCAGCTCAATAACATTTAAACTTTATTAGATTTTTAAAAATAAAGAGCCTTCAATTTTAAACTAATCTGCTAAATCGATGAATTTTTTTATTTTTACTATCCGACATTTTCGGTCATAAGTCTAACACGATGTTCGTAAATGTTATTTGTGAAAAATCTAAAATAATTATTTTTTTTTATTCGCGCTAGAATGAATGTGTTATTATTTCTTTTAAATATATTTAATCAATTCGATAACCTCCTTTTTATCCGACTGAGACTATTTTTAATGTGTTCCTGGAAATTCAAAACAATTTTGTACATTAACTTCTGATTATCCGGTGTTACACTAACCGGTGACAGATAAAATCAGGTTTAAACAAATAGCAATTGAGAAAAAATAACAATTAAACACAGATGAAAAAATTATTGACATAGGAATACATATAATATATAAGTTGCGTCGAAACACGTCTCACAATAGATTTTAAGATTTTTAATGAACATTATATTTTAACTAATTTTTATTATTTTCTTATTTCAGGTATGTAAAAACAAAAATCCTGGAGGAATGAAGAAGAACGACTCCGAAATTTCAACTCATTGCTAAGTATTTAGACTAAGAAACATTAGCACAAAGTTAACAATACTTTTAATATACAAAATATAAGAAACATTAATCAGTATACAGTAAATCCTTTTCATACGACGGATTCGACAGTCGTTGTATATTAACTTATGGTTGTTAACCTGCCAAAATCTGAATCATATATTACATGATATTTTTATTATACGCGAAAGCATTAATGCACTCATTAATAACGGTATATAGCATCCAATACAATGAAACGTAGTTCCTGATTACATTTCATGAACTTGTTTTCAAGTTTTATAGATATTCAAGGTTGACATACATTGAACAGCAGAAAAATAATCAAAAATTTCAATTAAAAATAAGATTTTTTATTAAGGTGCTGTAAGTAATCACAGTTTAAAATATAAAAAAAATAGACATCGCTTTCTTCGGTTTTATATATTGCATAATGTTGTCGATTCTAATCCGAAAAAATCAGAAGTTACATTATCATTTAGCATCTAAAAATACATACCGATTTATATTTTTCTTTTAATTACCTAACGTCCTAAAGTGACTGAAATCTAGCAACAGCTTATGCAATACCGCTTATCACGGCCCTACTTAGGCTTTAACTTTGAAAAGTTTTTATAGCCCATACCTGCTCGTGAGTGGATAATTTTTTTTTATGTTTAAAGTTACTATTATTTTACGTAATTCGCGAGTGGTAAAAACACTCCCCAATTTTCCCATGAAAGAACATACAAATCTTTTTGGCCAACCAGCGAAATAAAACAAAATATTACATTACGAATATATTTACAAGTTGGCATATTGGTGTTTTCGTATTTGCGTAATCTATAAAAAAATATCGTTTTTTTTAACGGTACCTATTCCATCATTACATTGATAACCTTTCCGATGACCCGATATGTATGTAATTACATATTTATAATTTCATTCCATGCTTCGTAATATTTAATGCAATACCCGTATACTGGTACATTAGTAAAATGGTACAGTATTTACTCGAATTAGGACGTTTCCACTAATATATATATATATATATATATATATATATATATATATATATATATATATATATATATATATATATATATATATATATATATATATATATATATATATATATATATATATATTATTTTTTTTCATTTTATTTTACAAATATCCATATTTATGTCATCTAGCATCGTATGCTCGAATTCCCTATTTTCAATTTTGTTTTTATTTCACTTTTCTCCGAGCTTATCATACTTGTGAATATTGTGACCGAATTGTCAAAGCATAGTTATTTTAGTTTTTTATAATTCTAATATTTGGCTAATTTTATAGCGCCATCTGAGCTGAAAGCTCGAGATCTTAGCCTTAAGACTTGTTATCCTTTAATACTGGACTGTCATATTACTCCGAATTTTTATTTTTAATAACATTATAACATCTGAGCACGTCAATCATCCGGCTCCGTTCTATTGTATCCGATATTCGCTTCAGTGCATATTTATTTTATTATTCGCATCGCATTTATATTCCAATTTATTCCAATATTAGATTATTTTATGAATATTATGTGTATTTCAAACCCAGTCCGCGTGATATTCCCAGTTTCCGCGTATATTTCTCAAGGAATTGTGAGGTGAGATGAAACGAACCCGGGATATGAAAGTATAAAAGGTTTAAAAGAAAAATGATGACATAGAGCTCTACTGTAGCTCATAATTTCGCGAAATGAAGACGGATTGGGGCCATAACTCAAAAAGTTACCCTTTTTGCCAAAAGGTACATATTTCTTAAACTCTAAACACCTCCCAAATTATAAAATTATCAATCGAGAATCAAATAAATACAAATATTACGACGAAAAAACAGCTGTTAAAATTTGTTTCAATGGAATGCGTTATCTTGTTTTTTAACTGTTTTTTTTTAAACTCTATCTGTCCGATGCGTTTTTTATCAGTTTTTTCTTAATATCAAGTAATGAAATTACACGGTAAAAAAATATACAAGGAAAAAAACACACACGAAGCATACTCGTACACAAATTACATACTTCAAAATTTCACCTCGAACTCGACCTAACCTACCCACTCTCCTCGAATTTCAAGATTAATTGCTTGTTTTATTAAATATGTAAAGGTAAAGGATAAATGGGAATCTGTTTTTTAGTATCTTCTTCTTTTCCGCGTATTTAAATTGTTTTACTATGTAATTAATATAATTTTTGAAAACAAAATATGGCTATGTTTAAAACACAATGTGGTTACGCCGGAATAAAGCGTTTTTATTGTAGATATAGTTTAGAAGTAACAAGTTATAATATCCTCAAATTATCTTAACCATACTAAATGTGTTTTGCGTTATTTTTTCATATAGTAAATTTTATTATATAAAATGCAGTTCCACCAAGAAATGTCAGTACAAAACTTAAATTATTTTTTCATCATTATTACTCCAAAATATAAATATTCATAAATAATTAAACGACTGAAAAACTTCTAGTCTTATTTCGTTTTTGGCGTGAGTTGATTTGCTTTTGAATCAATATCAATCGCCTTGCACCGCGACTGAATTGATTTGTAATTTTTTAATTCTCTCTTTTGTTCCGTGTCTCTGTTCGCCTTTGAAGATTCGCGGATTGGCGTTTGTAATTTGGCTTTCTCCCACCCTGAGGGATAAAGAACCAAACCAACCCTACCCCTACTTTCCCGGAACCCCCTCCTACGGCACCCCGCTGAAGGCTCTGAATATTAGATTCATAATGAACTGATACCCGGTTGAGGCCATTTCACGAAAGGCTTCGTTCAAGAGGAATTGATTTCAGGGTTCTGCGGGGAGCGTTGTTTTAAATCATATCTTCTTATCCTGAATTATTACAGGATTGTTTGAAAGATATTTATGATTAAAAGCCCGAGTAGCATTTCAGACTTTCTGGATTATTTTCCTACCAAAGGTAAATGATATTCACGAATAAAATTATGTTTTTACGAGTATAACAAAAAAACAGTTGTTTTTTTCACCTATATTTTATTTGACCAGTGACCGAGTTTAATAACAAATAATGTAGATAAATATATTCTAATCAAATGCAATCATCTATGCACCTTCAGAGGTTTAACAAAATGAAAGTAATAAAATATTTTCTCTCAATTATCTCAATGATAATTAGAAAGACATCTTGATTTGGGACATATTTTGGAAAACAACATGTGTTATAGGTACTTAGTCTACATTCATAAATTAAAAGAAAAAAAATATCAACCCTGTCGTACAATCTCTCTCCGGTCATTGTGAATTTAATAGTAGGATTTGCTGACTGGCGACTTTACTTAAAAATTTTAAGGACTACATAAAGTTTTGTTATCAGTATGACGATTTGACTGTGTTCAATCCATTCAAATTAAGCCTGTGAAAATGTCATTTTTCTTATTTTCGTTTTCTTTGTACACATAGATGCGAAGGGTATTAGATTAGACAGCTCCTTCGGGCAGCTTTACTCGTTGGTCAATAAGCACTATTTATATGTATGTGGGTACAGCCAAGATATCAGTTTCGGTTAGGTTAGGTTACGTGTGTGGTGAATGGAGGGCATAGGTATCATACTTTAAAACTATGTGTCCATACCAATTTACCCAATGTAATATTGCGTAAATTGGTCGGAGTTGCCTCCATTCTTTATGACGTTGAATGACCGCACTTTGCTGCAGTGTTAAAATACGTAATATCCTGTTTATTTTTAATCAAATTCAGTCATAAATTGATTTCCACCCTTCGGAATTTAACCAATAATTTCGTTTGAATTCGCGTTCGTTCGAGGAAGGCGGATCGCTTCACCGCTTCTTCTCTGGCACCGATTTCGTCAGGAGGAACATTTAATTAAATATATCACCAATATCGTTTGTTTGAGCGGAACACGGAACAAGATGGGGAGAGGAGAGAGATTCGGACCGGAATTGGACTTTTTTTTCAATTTTCTTCTTCAAATAGCTACGATTTCAATCAGCTGAAACGATGAGATATCTATTTATTCAATTAAATAACTCTCTTTCCTGTATGTGCTCGTGCTGTCGTGTGATTAATCTGAAGCCTACTATTACGTCAATATTTGCTGAATCTGAATTCGCATTATTTTATGTGTCCAAATGTGGGTTTTATACACTTTATTAATTTTTACTTATTAATAAATAACTCTCAAATGCTCCGCAGATTTGTGAACGAGGATTAAGGGACACTGTCAATAAAATAACTAGTCAAATGATAAGTTAATTCGAAATTGAAAATTATGTTTTCAGAACATCTAGTATGTAAAATAATTCGGAATGAATCTTATATACATTTCATGTAGGTCTCTGCTAAATAAAATAAAAACTATAATTAAAATGTAAATATCACTATTTTGTTTAAATATCACTATAATTTATATTTATAGTAATTTCAGAACAAAGTTACGTTTTAATTATAAAATAAAAAATCACAATGTGAGTGATTCAAATATACATTATAAATAAAAACTAACTTAACTCAACCATAGACGGTGCCGAGAACTCTCATCCGAAAAAAGATGTTAGTTAAAGGACACTACCGAAATTTGAGTAGTGTGGTTGTAAATAATGGATACAACAGTGAACGTTTCACGTATATAAATAATCACTTAAACTAGCCCATGACTGGTCGTTAGCCCTATAAATAAATACCCAGACTTCAATATCTTCCGTCATCTTTGTTGAGATTTCGATATGAATCTGAATTCAGTAGTAAGCTTAATCCTTTTTTTGTTGTTTGTAAATACGCTTTTATTTTTTTGTTTCAATCGCTAATGAGGGATTTTGTGGGCAAGACCAGATGAGATCCGCTTGCTGATCATGGCTGATTGGGATAAATCCTTAATTTTGACTTGGACAAATCGACAAATGACTGGACAAAAGTCTTAAGTTTTCCAACCTCTTGAATTATATTTGCTCTAAAGCGATCGCAAAATAATCGATTGCTTGCGGATTTGCAACTGTTTAAGGTTATGTATGTGTCTATAGTTGGAACTATTAACTTTACAGATTAAAAAAACCTTTAAAGTTTTCTTCTAATGTGTAAAACATCCACGGGTAAAAATTTTAGAAAACTTTTCCCATTATTTACAACTAAATTATTATTTAAATTACTTACGTATATTCGATATTTTTCTTGTTTATTAATAAAAAAAGTTGATGATGGGTTTGTTTATTTTTAATTTTGTGTAAAAGCTTTGCTGGTTACGTATATTTATGTATTTCTCCACCCCATTACATGACTAATAAATTCATGAAAATGAAAAAGGGATGTTTTACTGATATGGATGTGTCATTTATCCCCCTTTAATCATATTTTACTCCCATTAAAATTGTAAAAACTACCAACCAGTCGCCACGAACTCTTTGATAGAGCAATTCTATTATTTTCATTTGTCTTTTATCCACATTTCACGCGTTTACAAAATAACTACTATGCGAGTACTACAAGTTTTTAACTATTTTTTTCACTATCAATGACAAGGTTCAGTGCTGCCTAGAGTTCAATTTATAAGGTTCAATCTGTGTTTTTTCCAATAAAGCGTTTTTTATTTAGTTTTTTTTTAATTATATTTTTTTTACATCTCAATTCAGGATGTGAAGTTATTCAGTAGGGGATATTATGTGCTGTCGTCATTTACAGTGTTAACGACCTATTATTTCATTAATTGATTAAGCAGATATTTGGTGGCAATATATATCCATTTTAAATACCACTATTTCGTAAAACATAATTTCTAATTGTGACATGCGTTTAGATGTATTCCGCGTCAATTTCAAACACCGTATGTGGCCTTTTACTAGCAAGTTTAAAGCTTTGTATTACGTGCACTATGTAAAATTCATCATTCAACATGTGATCGATTTACCAATTTTCGAATGCTGTTTATGTATGTATATATTATAATACAAGTATTTATATATGCTATTTTTATGAATTATTTCGTATACATACTATTGTTTTTTTTTTAAATTTTATTACGGGGTTTAACCCCACAACAGTTGTTATCAAGATTTTATTGATGTTTCAACATAAACTTCTATTTTCTCATCTCCATTACTTCTTCCTTTTTAGATACAAATAAGATACAACGATTTATCCATGCTACTTTTAGAAAGTCTTGTTTTGAACACCCATCCATCATTACTGTATTGTATCCAGCCTTCCTCACAATGTGCCCACGTCGTTTGCATATGACATAGTAGAATTGCTTGTACTTTAGACGTGAAGTCTTGAGTTTCATTTTAAATTAAAAAGTTTTCCTTTCCGCGGAGCGACTTCGCCTAGAGTTAGTTTGCATCTCTGGAATACTTTCTTCTTAGATTTCGCCGCGATAGTTGGAGAAGTGTCTCAGTCACCGCCAGAGTAAACCACCCCCTTTTAAATTTCCGCGCTTTTCCGCATTGACTGAGTTCTGATAGCCGTTGAATTTATTAACGTGGGTATTTATATTACGGACGAGGAAAAGAAATTCATCAAATTTTACTGCGAAAACTCCGCGTCTCTTACGTAATTAAGACTTAGTTGTACGAATACCGAATCATATTTCATATTATTCGGAAATGAGATTTGACTCTCATGAACTTTATTCTGAAAATCGTCCCTGTAATGGTAATTGATAACTGCCTTCCCAAGAACAGGCAATTTTACATGTAAAAAGAATTCCAAAACTTTTAAATCCGTAGCATAGATTTTGTGCGTATGTTTTAAACACACATCTTGTAAAAATGCATGCACTACATAAAATATTAATCCAATATGTTTTTTAAATATTTTGTAACTGGTTTTTTCCATAATTTGACCATGCCCTCGTAGGGAGAGACTCCTATCATAAAAATTAGGAATAAAATTTGTTAGAATCATTAATGGTATTCTGATTTATTAATATTGTTCGATAAATAATGATTGAAAAAATCGAAAAACATTCATTTGTAAAACATTTCAGGCATTTCATGGTAGGGGAAATAATCTAGAATAAATCTCACACTTTAAGATAAGAATGTGATAATAATGCAAAAAGTTATCTATACTGCGTAGTTAAAATGTTTTGCAACCTTTCTTTGGAATCGAGGTTCATTATTTTATATTCGCTTTTCTATTAAGAATCTATAAAAATCTCTAATAAGCGTTTACCATACTTATATTCAATTACTTCAAAACGTTTCGTCTAAATACCATCATCGCGTGTCGCCATATGGCCGACACGACATAAAATCCGAAACATCACGGAATTGTGCCTACGCTAGAAAGTATTACACGATACTGAGTACCGCGCGAGGGGAAACTTCGTGCTCTGGGGTAATTACAGACAGAGGCTAAAGTAAAAATAATATGACAGTTCGGTTTCTGTTTGAGAAATTTAGCTCGCTAAATTGTGGCTACAACTCTTAAAGTTAAGCCATATTTTAGAGTTACCTTGTTGTTGGTTTTATTCGCTACGATTGTTTGGGATTTTGATTTTACATCACGTTTTATCTCGTTGAAATAACGGCTCTTTAAAAAACAACCTTTTTCATGTCATTTAATATTTCTGTGTGGATTATTGTTTTTTTCTCATTTAATGAATGATAATCGTTATCATCATACATAATAAGCAATTTCTGTTTGTACATCCTTCTACATCATTTATTTTTGTCTGATAATCGCGTTTAGCTACCGTGGTCGAGGCCCCTGGTTCGACTCCTGGGGGGATGGGGTCAAAATAAATATGTGATTTTTTCCTCTTATATTTATTTGATATAAATAATCCTAAACTGGTATCAGAAGCGCAGGATTGATCACCTTGCCTTCATGTAAAAAACTATCAATATGACATTGCATCAATACTATGGCCCAGCATGGGATGCGGGTAAGGGTTAGAAGAAAAGAAGAAAAGATTTTTCTAACACCTACCTTGCCTTTTGTTCGTGAAAAATCTTAATATATCGCTCACTCCTTTCAACAACGTCATATATAAAAAAAAACTTGATTTTTCAGGAGAACGTTTTAAAGTTTAAGAATATAATAAAATGTATTAAAAATAAATACCAAGCCGCTTATTGAACTTTTTACTGTGCATATCTTTTTAGGTAAAACCTGACAGTTTTTTCTCCGTTTGAAAAATATTTAGTATATTTTTTAAAAAATACATGAATTAAACAATACATTTTCTTCAAAATGCAAAAACAACTTTTTCTGCCCTATAGCGGGTAAATATTAAGTTAAAAATATGCCGCTTTTGCTGGGATATATTATATCTTCTGAGCATTCCGAAAACATGCATAACTGGAAGTTGACAATTTTTGATATATGACGTTGTTGAAAGGAGTGAGCGATATGAGAACGCCGATTTCTCCGTAATTAAAATACGTATAAAATCAAAATTCTCGTACAATGTCAATATCTCTTTCAATATTCCTTATCATTGTTATTGTTCAATCACCTAATATAACGTTATTGTTATCGCCATTACGAATGGTTTCTTGGTTTGAGCATAATGATAGCGATAATTGGTTTCAGACGTATTTGCGGATGTCTGCGATTCGCGGCAAGACATAATTTGCACATAAATTGAAAATTAAGTATCAAAATACCGTTAGCATCTTTCCATTTAGAGTACTGAAATAATATTAGCAACCCGTCGCATATTTTGCACCCGGCAGCGTCGTTTTTGATTCTACGATCATTACAATTTCCACGGTTTAGCTTTACCAAATTACGGAGACATACAACTCCAATCAAGACTGTACGTTCGGATTAATCCGTACTTAATACTCCACAAGTCTCAGCTAATCCGTATCGATCTTTGACGAAGTCGTTCCAAAACACTCCGCTTTATTATTAAATAGCAGTGCGATTCTAGTTGGGAACTTCCACTGCGCATTGATGCGAATAGTACCATTTAGAAATTTCATCTCGATAGGTTAGGATCTTCGGAATGTAGCTAACTAGTGCTAATTTAAACTCAATGAAAGATTACGGCTTAAACATAAACCCTCGATTCTATGTTCCAGACTTATATATATATAAATATATAAATTCTGCCCATAAACTTTTAACTAACTAACCATCACGCCGCTTCCCCGCAGGTGTAAGCAGGAACGCCACACCACTCTGCCTTTGCAAACATTCTTCGCCTCTTCCACATTCATGCATCTCCTCATGCATACCCGACGATTATTACGACTCCTGACCCGGTCGCTGTTAGGTATTTGACGTACTTGATTGTGCCAAGTTTTCCTCGGTCTTCCTCTCCTTCTTTTGTCAACTACATTCGCCTCATAAATTTGTTTAACCGTTCTTTCGTCACTCATACGTTCCACATATCCAAACCATCTCAATACACCTATCTTAATTTTATCGATAATGCTTATCTCAGCCTTGCATTCTTTCCTTATTTCATCATTCGAACATCTATCAAATTTCGTTTTGCCACACATTCGTCTGAGGGATCGCATTACGACTGCATGCAGTCTGCTTAACTTTTAATGCCTCATGATTGTGAGTTATTCGTTTCCATAACTCCTTCCATCA
Organism: Brachycentrus maculatus; assembly: GCF_059751285.1. Taxonomy (NCBI): domain Eukaryota; kingdom Metazoa; phylum Arthropoda; class Insecta; order Trichoptera; family Brachycentridae; genus Brachycentrus; species Brachycentrus maculatus. The sequence goes on along the minus strand of NW_028280870.1, from coordinate 682,725 downwards.
AGCCTTGGTCTCGCTATTAATCGCTTTATAATAATGGAATTTTCCATCGCTAATCGTTCATTTTTTTGTGATTCATTTTCATGCACTGTTCTTATACCCGATGACTTGATCTCGGTTCGATAATGTTTGTTTCGGCATATTTCAGAGATCACCTATTGCGTATACTTTTCAAAGAGCCGAACATTTCGTATTTCGCGAGAATTTTTTCCTTATCGTTTATCATGTCGCTAAATACGATTGTTATCTTATCGCAGACCTTCTCGATAAAATATGATCTCATTAACAGGAAACTAAAAATAAAATAAAAGAAGTTTTAATATGAAAATATAAAATCGAAAAACAAAGCCGTGTAAATGAATAATAGTATCAATGTATAAAATATTGTGTTAATTTCATAAAATAAACTTTTTATCAGTAAAACACAAAATATTATTAAAATTATATTATCTTATCGTTTATTACCTACTTACTCATTATATATATATACTATAGTTTCTATGTGAAATTGTCCATGTAAAATATAACTTTTTATTTATTAAAGTTTTATATGGTGAATACCACTGTTTCTTAAAATCTATTCGATCACGTGTTTCGGTGCATTTGCATAATTTTCATACGGTTTTTGAAAATAATTACGCATTGAAACGCGTGTCACAATAGACTTTAAGAAAACGTGGTATATACCAATTAAAACTTTATAGATATTACTACTAAGTGACGGCCGTTTTTTTTATATATTGATGATGGAATGATTTTCCGAAACTGGTAGTCACAAATAAGTGTTTAAAAAAGTGGTATTACACAAAGTTAACAATGGATGGTAAGGACAGTGTTTTAATTATTACAATCTAAACGTCTTTGGTTTGTATTACTCCGGTGGCAATGGATAAAATTCTCACTAGAATTAGTAAAATATGTTAGTTTAATTATGTTTAATGCCGAGAAAATATACAATGCTAAATTTTCTGCGATAGAAAATGTTTGATCAAGTAACAAAATAAAATAAAGAAAAAATAAACATTGCTTTGTTCCAAGAACTTCAAGACTAAAAATACTTTTGTTTATTTAAAATTACACAATATATCCTTCATTCTTTAGTTTATTGCTTACAGCGGACGGATTGCCGTACTCATATTCTCACGTGTATACTTGATATATTAATGGGACATATTTCTTGGAAGGGTTCTGGAAAGGTTTCAGATTATAGACGACTCGAATTACACAGACTTTCTTTCCCTATTCTTTATTTTATCATTCTTGTTTTCCTTCATTATTTTCATTAAGGGGGAATACAGCAAACATATGTCACGTAATACTTTACGTAATAAATAATAATACATTGTTTATTTGGGGGTAATGTGTAGAAACTGACCGTTAATGATTTTTTTTTATGTGTAAGTGTAAACGATTATTTCAAACATAACGAAAATAAGTTGATTTTGTTTTATAAACGCAACCCCGTTATGTGACTCGTCAATGATGATTGTCAGTTGCTTTTTTAACCACCCTACTCTCGGGTTATTTTCTGAGTTAATTCTGTAAAAAAAAAATATTCTTTTCTACAGAATTATGAAAACAATGTTTGCACTTTTTAACTAAGGTATCGCGTGTGTTTTTATTTTATTTTCAGAGATTAATTCTTATTATTTTTTCATCTAATATTATTAATATTTTTTCTTCTAATGTTGATTTAGGAACCGACGTTTCTTGAACGAACGAAAGCAAATGGAAGCTTAAGATTTTTTTAGTTCTATTATTTTTTTTTGTTACTGGGTAAAATTTTAACAGGATTTGTGAATACAAATATAAGCCAAATCGCCTCTGTTATTTACTATCAATTTTGTGTTTCTGTACTCAAAAGAAAAGTTTTTTTTAATTAACACGCTCTATTTTTTTTCTTTCACTTTTTTCAGTGCTTTTTATATTTTTGATGTATTTATGTGACACTATTATTGTAAATTTTTGCAGTCTTCAATTTTGTGTCACGGTTAACGCGACACTTTTATTCGCACCACATTGGAAACCCTCGGAAAAGTCACATTTTAAAATTCCACTTTGTTCCCTCCATCGATTCGGAATGATAATTTATTTTTAGAGTCGGCTGTCACTCAACCAACGGGCGAGTGACAATCATATTATAGAATGATATTTGCACGGAAACTTGGTTGCTCGACCGTAAATTTCACGGGATTTTCAACCTTACTGCGGGGCGCAAACTTAGCAGAGCTGGAGCGCGCTAACTCGCTAACTGATAGTGCACCTACATACCTACTAACGTCTCACATATCTAGATACTATCTTAGATTTTTTCCTTCAAAATGTGTATTTTTGCACCCGTTTCAAATACTTAGGCAGTGGTTCTCAAATTGTTTTTCCTGCCCACCACATCTGCAAAATATTATAATAATAATAAATATAAAAAAATATTCATATATTTTTTAATTCCTTACTTTTCAATAATTCGTTCTTTCTTTAACCATATAATTATTTCGAAAAAACTTAGTTTTTCAATGCTTAAATATTAATAAAAAAAATAAAAAAAACATATCTGGATTTAGAGAAAATTTAATTCTGACTTAACAAATACTGAGCCATAGTGATCTTTAAAACATGTACATATTATTCAAGGTAAATAACAAATGCTACTTTTATCTAAAAAAAATCCCACGAAGAAGAAGACTTAAGTAGTTAGGTAATTATAGAGAAACGATTATATGTATGATAATATGTATTCAATAACGGTTTTGAGTTTACTCGGCGAATCCTTCCCTTTCGCGTATCTTTTCGCTGATTATTTATCAATATTTGATATGTATTCCATTACGAGGTACCCTCTCCTACACTTTTTCCGCGTATAACAGGATTGTGAAAAAAATATTTCTCGCCTGGAATCGCGGGTTTCTATTATGTGTGCATGTTGGGCTGTAGCTGCTATGTGGGGAGCACTGTAATATTTACCAATTCCCATACCATTTTATTCGTACAGGCCTAGAGCTGCTCCGTAAGGCAAAATATTCAAGATTATTCTCGCACCCTTTTGTGTTGAGTATCATATAAACACAAATACATCCTCCGATAAACCAACTTTGAATCACGTATGCTATATATTTTTTGCCGATATTTTATTTAAAAAAAAATGCTTTGTCGACATTTCAGCAAAACCCGGTCACAGGTCAAATAAAATAAAGGGGAAAACGATATAGTTGTTTAAAAAAAAAACTAAGTATCCAACCATCTCGCCACTTCTCGAAGGGGTATGCAGAGATAACACCGCACTAATTTGTCTTTGCAAAAACTTTGCTTCTTCCTCATACATGAATCTCCTTGCACATACCCGTCGATTATTCCAGCTTCTGATCTGACCACTTTCAAGTATTTAAAATACTTGATAATGCCAAGTTTTCCTCGGTATTCCTCTTATTCTGTTTCCATCTACATTCGTCTCATTTTTTTAATGTTCTTTTTTCTCTCACATTCGATTTACATGCACAAACCATCTCAACACGCCTTTCTTTTTAAGGTATCAAATATCGACGATTGGTTAGTATTTCGACATTAACAAGTCGATATTATCATATTTAATGAAAGGAATAATTAATGAGAAGTATCCAATTCGCTTTCCGTTTAGAAATGTTAAGTTGACTTCAAATTTATTGAACTTTGTTAATATACCTAAGTAAACTTCAGACCGCAGTTTGTTCAATAACAATAATTCTGTAAACCTCTTACAGTTATTCAGTTGTGTTAAACTTTATTCTATGCGCATTATTGAATCGCAATTGATAGCTTTGCGTCAGAAGGAAAGCAAACGCGAATTATTTTGCTATCTTAATACTAAAATTTCACCTTCCTTTTTAGGGTCTTACTCAAATAATATTGATTTTAATTTATGTTTTACTTGGTAAATAAAAATATTTCTTTAAATCTATTGTGACACGTGTTTGGATCCATTCTGCATAATTTTCAAACACCGTACGGTTCAAATACTGTGTTTGTAAATGATGCGGAATATATCGAAATATTTGTCACATTAGATTTTAAGAATTAGTGTTATAATCACCAAGTAAAAAATTGATTAAAAATGGATAAATCAATTAATGAAATAATATTGATCATAAGAAAAAAATATATAGCAGCTAAAATTGTAGAGAAACAAATGTCCTATATGTTTGGTTTCTAACATTTTCTGCCTGAAATTAAATATAGGCGTCATTCGATATGGTGGATTACGCAATAGGGTAAGATGTCCCAAAAATTAATCCTGGCCAAATGGTCCATCTCTATTTCAAAAGAAAAAAAACTGTTAAATCAATACAAATGTGATTGATATAGCAACAAGACTTTAATAATTGAATGTGCTTTAACGATTATCTGTGTATTTTGTTTTTATTACTCCGCGAATTCCAGTTTACGTTAAATTGTCATCAAAGTTATCTATAGTAACTTTTGAAAAACGTGTATCCCCGTAAAGCGGACACGAGATAACAGAATGACAAAAACATTAACGCAGTATTTGATATCCAGTGGCGCCGTGTAAAAAGACATTTTTTCAAAACCGTTTAAAAAATTACATTTCTTTGTTTGAAGATGCTTTATGATTTTCCATTATATTTTACGTGTTTCTCAATTCTCAAGTTAACACATACCCGATAATATCATCCCGATTGTGAATAGGTCAGCTTTCTAAACAAATGTTTATGTGAAAATTTATATCATTTTTTAATTTATAAGAAGACGAATTTTCATAAAACAAACTTAAATGTTTTTTTTAAAACTAAAATTCATATACCGCCATTTCGTAAAATACTACGTTAAGGACACTTCACTGTGATTAAATTGTGACAATTTTTTATTTACTTCTACAAAGCTTCACGAGAAGTGGTTCGTGACTGTCTTGAATTTAATATTTTAAAACAAAGTATAAATTTTTGTCGAAAATCCCACAATGAAGCTTGAAATACGTTTATTTCTTTTAATTCCTTAGTAGCCCAACAATGTTACAATGTTAGTCACATAGCGTGAATATCCTTTGTCATGTTTGTTGTTCGCTAGTAAAAAGGTTTTCTCTATAAATATAAAGAGAAAATCTTTACTGTGAAAAAATGTTTCAACACACATCCTTCACCGAACGTTATAAATAAGACAACATAATATAAAGATCTCGGTAATGGCAGTATTTCCTTCGCGTCAGTGTAGGTAGCTAAAAGTAGTAGGGGGGCCATAAAACCCTAGCAGTATTTTTAGGTAATTTGTTAAATGAAATGATTGTTCCGCTCCGCATTTATCACAAATCAACTTCTGTTACTTTACTTTGTTTTACTGCTCGTAAACTTACTATATCTCCAGACCGAGTTACAGGGCGATCTCCAATATTAGGTTAGCCCTCGCGTGAACTCACCAGCGCCAAGAGATTCGCTCGTGCTACTCGGTACAGTTGCCAAGTTCGGGTCGATCTTACAACTTTCCCAGAGTGTAGTCGGAATATAAAAACTTTGCCGACTACACTGCTTTTATTTTCCCCGAAAGCTCGCTAATTTTTCGTCGTCCGACTGATAGGCTTTCGCTGTAGCAGTCTCGTTTTTATAGAGGAATTTCCTGAAAAAAAGTATTATGCCGATAGCCTTATTGTAAGCGACAGTATTAAGATGTTACCTCCGCAACGTAAAATAACTTTCTCTCGTAATAAAATCAAATTAAAAGCCCTTATTTTTTGTCGCCGTGGAATCGTGTCAGAGAGAGCGTAAAAATATCATTTCTTTTACATACTACCATATTACCGATAACACATTCAAATAACTGGATATGTCGATATTATAATATGCAATACATACAGGGGGATCAATATTACTGTCTTTTCGATAGTGAAATTTCTTCAAAAATGATTTTACCAAATCCGCTTAGGAAATTCACAGAAAATTTGAGCGAATTTATGATTTCTAAGAAATATATTGAAAAATTTATTTAATTTTTTTATTGTGTCGTAAAATTTTTCGCTGAGGAAAAATTCAGTAAAATTAATTCGGTAGCCTGTAACTGCGGTATTATTATTTACGACCGTTTTTTAATCGGGCGATTACTCCACAAATCCACTGTATAGAACGAATCGGTGGATTTTAAAAATTACTCCTTTCTCCAAAAATGATAACACACGTAAAGGGAATTAATCCGAGCCATTTGTTTTGATGTATGGACGCAGGTAATCGGGTTTGTATTCAGGTTGGCAAATTGTACTAGTTACCGCCGATACCCTATCACACAATCGTCTCCATTGTTCTAATAAAACTAATTGCCCCCATTTACCGAACCAAACAGGGCTCCCGCCTTAGTCTACGCTCTGTACCCTACACTACGCATACTATACTCGTACATCGCGAACTACACCTTACATAGTTTAACTATTAAACACAATAGCCATATTCTAATCGGGTCTACGTGCCAAAGTTTAGGCTTTCATACCACATCTAAATACTACATTCACGTTCTTATCTACCTCCGGAATGATGCTCTACTTAAATATTAGTTTTCCTCATTTCAGACACAAAATGTCAAATAAAATATCGAATTTAAATCCTTCAGTCCGCTTTAGAAATAGTTACATGTTTTACTCCAGCGTAGATATTTGAGATAATTCTACCTTCTTTAACATTTTTGACATCTCAACATACATAGATGAAGAACAATATGGGAGACTGGGTATTTTCAGGACTTATGACCGTCATAGGGTTGGTTGAGTGATCACTTTACACACGTGTAACATCTTCTTCATAGCTACATCCCAAATTATCATTTTTGTAGACTGTTGAGGTCAGCTCTCCTCGTCCTCAGGTTGTAGATCCTTCTGTCATGGGCAACGTCACGTATAATTTAAGATTAATCTATATTTTCATTTTATTTTTTGACATCTCATCAAAGATGAAGAAGAATATGGAAGTCTGGGCATTTACGGGGCTGACGACCGCCATAGGCTGGTTTAAGTGATCACTTTACACACGTGAAATAACTTCTGTAATTGGATATAATCCAGATTTTATGAACAAGTATTTGGACACACTTAAAATGTTGTAAATATTTTCATTCATTGAAAACAGATATACTCCAAACGGATGTATGCATTGTCTGTTAATATTTTATTCTTAAATAAAACGACGCGTTGCGACGCTTAGACTAATCGTATGTAGGTACACGCTTGTTCTGTTCCTGAAAGGAATTTTGGCATATTCAACCGTTGGCAACTTCGAGCCAACCTATGTTTCAGTTATAAAGAAAATTAAGAAAACTCGTAATATTTTTTTTTATTTGTTAGCATTCAATTTATTTTATTATAAAAATATTGCAGGGTTCAAAGGCATTAGTCGGTATGTGCAGAACAGGTACATTTAGAACCTTTTGGTAGTTTGTTCGATTCCCCACTGTTTTGTAAGTTATTTCGCTCGACAGCCGTATATTCAGTGTCGTGATACAAACTCCGATGAACTTTGACACGTACCGTATTTCGTGTGGACTTTTATCGATTTTTGTTCCTCCGCCACTTTTCTTCCCTCTTCCATACATAGACCCTCTTTACTACCATCACACCGACACTGGCGTATAACACGCGGCGGTATACAGATACACCTTATAACGCAGGTTTGGGGTGCTTACTATTTTCGTTCATAACTCGTGTCCGGCTGTCTGGGGTTAGGTGATTCACTTCCACCCCTCCCGTTCAATTATATATTTTCCCTTACTCTGCTGAAATGCTTTTTTCAGTCATGTCTTTTATTATTATTTACTTATGACCCTTATCCGCACCCAATGGTGCATAGGGCACTGCATCGAATTGACGCAGTGTTTTCTTGATCATTACTTACATGAAGGCAAGGTGATCACTCTTGCGCTTCTGAACCAGTCCAGGGTAATATTAAATAAATATTACAGTGTAAAAATCACTAATATTTATTTTCACCCCCCTGGAAATCGAACCCGGGACCTCCAGCACGGTAGCTAAACACACCACGAAGGTGGACATTATTAATTATTTTTTATTAATGTAAATAAATTCTACTACTACCATCACGCCGTTTCTCCGCAGGGGTAGGCAGAGAGGATGGAACGCCACACTCTTCTGTCCTGACATACACTCCTCGCCTCCTTCACATCCATAAATCTAGTCATACATGCCCTCCGATTACGCAGATAAATTCTACTGCTTAAATTATTAATGATATCCATCAAGATTCTTCTTAAACACGTTTGAAGGAAGGAAATTCATAACAGTAAGAAGTTAAATTGTTTTCAAAACAATTTGAGATTTTGAGTTCAATTTATTCTTAATTTTATTCTAATCCTTTAACCGCTTAGATTAAATAATCCGATTTCAATTGTTTTAGAAATGAACAAAACAGTTGAACGTATGCTTTCTCTCAATGTTATTTTGATTAGATTTTATTATTTTTATTAAAGCGTTTTTGGAAAGAATTAATTACATATAAAAGTAACGAAAAAAAAACATATTTAATCTTCTTCTTCCTGGCTCTATTTCAAATTATCGTCTAAGTAAGCTGATGGAATCAGTTCTCCTTGTTCTCAGGTTATAGGTTCTTCTATCACGGACAACATCTCCTAGGCCATGTATTCGAATCTTTCTGTAGCATCCATGAATTTTTCGGTCTCCTAGATATCTTTCGAATGGCGAATTATGACTTAAATTACATTTATATTTTACAATTTATCAAAATCAAAACGGTCACTGATGGTCAGAACATGTCGTTTCTAAACGGCGCTACTCAGAAAATGTTAATAATATTTATTAGAAGTCGTCGTTATCGTCATAATTTTGGCGTCGGTATTACGTTCGAGTGTACGTTTGACGACTTGGTCCGCGGCTTTAATGGTTGTAAGTTTATTTTTGCCACTCAGTACTTGGGGACCGTGGGCTGTCAGTCCCGCGAGGCTCTGCCCTCGGCTCCGACGCGATGTGACTGGCGAAACTCGATCGCCCGCACTCTCCCGTCGAAAGAGCTTTCTAACGCCGCGCGTACTTGGAAGCTTTTAACTTCGATATTTCTCGCTTTTTTTTTTTTTTCATGGGTCACTTGGGGTGATGTTTTGCTCTGCCGCTGTCCAATTAAAAATTCAAAATGGCAAACATTAATTTTCCCTCAAAATCAACCCCCTTTGGAATTGCGGAAAATTTTCTTAGGCTTTGTCATTGCGGGTGGAGGTATTTTTAATTTCAAGATTTTTTATTTATTTATCATGTTAGGTTTTTTGAAAATGTACATTAAGATATTGAGCACTTGTGAATGTTCAAGTATATGGTATCGAGGAATTTGCATTTTTTCAATGTAAATTCTTGGTACGACTAATTTACTGTTCTTATTGTATTTACAACTGTATTTATACACTTGTGTAGAAGAAAAGTGCAAAAAACAAGTGTTTTAAGCACTCTTGTAAATCGTTTAAAAGTTTTTAAGAAATACAATAATTGTGATTTTTTCCGTCTTTTAATCAATATCCGCACCCAGTAGTACATAGGGCACTGCATCGTATATATACAGTGTTATCTTGATTATTAAATACATGAAGGTACGGTAAGGTGATCAGCCCTGCTCTTCAGGTACTCCAAGGTAAGTCCAAGGTATAATCTACAATATATACTTACATATATAATATATAATACATATAATATATATAATATATATAATATATATATAATAAATAAATCATATTTATTTTGACTCCTCTGCGAGTCAGCGAATTTTTGTTTATCTATAAACATTTATTCCAATTAATTTTATATTATTAATTACATTGTCGGTAATATTGGCACAAAATCCAATGAAAAATTGCGCATTTTTTCCCAATATCTTCTCCTGGTCTATATATCGACACCCCCATCCGATATAGCTGAATTAATATCACTGAAATCAATTTCCCACCTAACCCCTTCGCAGGAGGAGGCAGTGGAAAGTGTCTCCTCTCATATACCAACATAATATTTGATGTGTCCAAAGTTATTTGAACCACCGCGTTTTAAACATATATAATTTTCCGGTTTCAAAACAATTATCCGTCAGTATCTGAGACATTTATTAATATATATAATTCACGTTTTTTGCCCTTTTTTCTCGATCAAACCTTTTTAATGTATTTTTAAAACCAAAATGGAATAAAAATATCTTCAAACTTATTACTATTTATAACATCAGTTATAAATACTCTTAACTTTGAACAACGAAACGACGTCAAACGCTGTTTTTTTTATTATCGAAAAGAAATATTTTCTTCAAAAAAAATATTATCAATGAAGTTTTCTTTACTGAACAGTGAGTTAAAAAAACTTGTTTCATAAAAAAAGTTAGGCAAAGCAAACGGTGACCTTGCACGTTTAATATTTCTGTCGGATATATTTTAAATATGCTTAGGATATGACTGGATGAAGTCCGTTAAAACCCGTTTCCTAATCAAGCCCGTGGAAAGGACAGCAAACCAACAATTTGATTTACATTTTCCAACTGTTACGGCTCTTATTACCATATTCATTTGTAGAACATTTTATAATTTCATCATTCTAATTACTTCTTGCTGGTTTTCATGCCCTGATACGTTAAATTAATATTGAGCTTCCATATTTAATTTTACAATACAAGTAAATGCAAAAATTAGCTTTATAATAAATATCAACTTTCATTTCGTTACTTATTCACAAAAAAAGATGCGTTTAAGTTTATTTTTTGGAAAAGTACTTAAAAATTACAATAACCCTCACTTTTGATGTACCTTCAAACAGAGAATAACACATAAGTATTTGAAACTCAATAAAGCCGTTTCTACATATTAAAGTATTTAATTCTGATTTTGAAATCACAATAGTATTTTAACACGAAATAAACCTTTATGGTTGGAGTACTCAAAATAAGGTTTTGTTATAATTTAAAATAAAAACAGCAAAAAGAAATGAATAAACCAATAAACGATGACTTAGCCATAACAAATAACCTATGAAATTTAATATTCTCAATATTATTAATATTTAAAGCTTTTTTTTTTTGGTTAATCATTTTTACTTTTTTTTTACAAAAATGTTAATAATATTAGTATATAACCACTCACCGAGATTTTTATGTCTACCGGTTTTGTAGACATAAAAATCTCGGTGAATCTCGGTGAAAAATAAAGACGGGTATGTCTCGAAACCGGTAGACATAAATATCTCGGTGAGTGGTTATATACTAATATTATTAACATCAATGAAATTTAACTTCAAGTCCACTTTTAAAGTTACTTTAGTCTACATTTGACTAGATGATGGAATGATTATTCCAAAAGCGGCAGTCATGAAGTAGTGTTTTTTTAAGTGGTATTACACAAAGTGAACGATGAATGATGAGGAGAGTGCTATAAAAACTGTGATGATATATTCTGAATTCACTCAATTTGCCAGTTCATTTGCCGCATTCAATAAATAGCGTAAAGATAATGTGATTTCAAGTGAGTAAATGGCGCACCCGCATTGCAGTAAAAAGGTAAAGTGCATTTAGCAGTCAAGACAAGCTGCGCTTTGCTGCTATTTGCGCAACAAGCTGTTTCCTGATTCCCTCCGTTGCGATTTCCTGACCGCGGTCTACTTATTCATTTAAACTCAATCCTATATTTTACAGCTTATTCAACTGTTTGTAGTATAAACCTTGTACTGACTGGCCGCTTTCTGTTATTCTAATTTTTCTTCTTCCATCTTAAGCTTAAAAGCACTGAGAAAGGCATAAAAAATGTTTTTAGGCAAATAGTTTATGAGTAATAGAACCAGGTTGTACAACTTTATTGCATTTATTGCGTTTAACGTTTATTAAATGGTTTAAGTGAACAAACTGGGAGTCTTAGACGAAATAGTCCGTTACCTGTTTATTTCATATCTGTATTGGAAATTTTATTTGATATTAGTATAGCTTGTAATTCATTGATTTAATCATACGAATAGCGAAGTTCAACCGTATATTATTCAAGATTTCCTAGGAACCCATTTCCGTTCTCTGTAATTGTAAACATTAGTTTATTTGGTTCGTAAATGTAAATATTTACAAAGTCGTGTAGGTGGTCCAAAGGTTAAGTTAATTATTTTGTTTAGAATAGTCTGTCTAATCGTAAATAGGAAAGTTCCTTATGTAATGGCGTTCCTGTAAAACTGATCGGACATATTTTATGCCCTGTAATAAATTATAACCTCAAGGAACTCGTACACATTTGCTTGCACAAGTTTGTACGAGTACGGGTATGCAAGAATATCCTATCCATTGCTGCTCTATCCATTCTCCTTTTCCCACTTACTATTCCTCTCTCATTTCTCTATTCATCTGTAACTGGTATTTCAATATTTTACAACATTTTCACCATTCGCCCTATGTAGTAGTAATTAACATTTTCCTTTGTATGACTTATCTCGGCCTTGTAGGGAATTATTTTATTATATTTCTCGGTAACCCCTATTTACATACTCGTAACAACTGCATTTATTGTCACGCGATACCATTTGTACAACATGTATTTACATACGTATATGCAAGACGAAAACTACGTCAGTATCGATGAATTATATTAACCTATGCTTAAGGCGAGATATTCGATATCTTGCAAACTTAATTTTCTTTCAAACCAAGTACCTAACATATAACGTTTTTTGTTGTAAAACATCGTTTAGGTATTGAAAATATAAGTTTTTCTTCGAAATAAATATAAAGTTTTAAAAACAGTTATTGAAAGGTTAGGAGTGAAAAAAGATGACAAAAATATTTTTTTTAATGGATACTCTAGAAAAAAAAAACAAATTCCAACATATTTTTAAATGTGCGCAGATAACGTCTGGCTTCTTGCACAGCCGGTCGAGTAGTGAATTTGTTCGTTTGAGATCTCACCCTTAAAGTAAGAAAGACAGGGAGTTTTTTTTAATAATCGAAATTTGATTTGATGTGGTGATCTAAGCACCATCTGGGTAGATAGAGATCAACATAAAAGATTTAATTAGTATATGTAAGTCCACACTGCATTATTAAAGTAAGAAAAACTAGATTTTGATCGTTTCCGTATTATTATTTTGCGTTGTCATTACGTTTCAAACATCATTAAGAAGTTTGTTTACTTTAAGACTTCCTCAAACGTTTTTAACCGTCGTTTCTTGATAATGTGAGATATCTGAATACGTAGAAGAGCATCCTTTCCCATCTGTATCTTCTCCTACGCGCTCAGACGCTCTCAACTTTCTCTTTGTTATCGAGATTTAAGCCCCCGAATGAGAACATGTATTACGGGAGCGTAAGTCAGCAGTATTGCTTTCCAAAACTTTTCTTCAAAACTGTTCGCAATTAAATCACGTTAAATGGGTTTACGTTCATTGCACAGCCCTAAGCGAAAATTCCGGAATAATTTCTTAAAAATTTAATTAGTGTATTTTATGATTTCGTTATTTTGGGGCGTGTCAGTGACACTTATTGAGCTTATTTAATTATAAGGAAATGGCATACAATACGATGTGTCCTATTTTGGATATTTTATTTCGTGTTTCGGAAAGCAATGTTAACCCTTAACCGCACTCGATAGTGCATAAAGTTCTGCGTCGTATACACGCAGTGTTATCTTGATCGTTAAATACATGAATGATGAAAAGGTGATCAGATCAGCTCTTGGGTAATATTAAATCGAGTCAAAAATCACTTGTTTTTATTTTACCACTGGAAATCGCACATCGGGACCTCCAGCACGGTATTCAAACGCGCTGACCACTACACTACAGAGGCGGACTATAAATCGGAAAAAAATCAATGAAAATAATTCACCATAGTGCTGAATTTAGTAAGGAAGTCCCGGGACAATTTTTTAACGATAAAAAATTATTATCATTGTTTTTTTTTTGTCGGAATATTTTATTATTATTTCCCATTCAAGAAATGTATACGTATGTACTTCTACTTGGAGACAGTTTTTTTCTACTTGGTGATTTTTTCATTTACTTGTATTCATTAAAAATGCAGGTTTTATATAAGGGACACTCCGTATCTTAGCAAAATATGTATATTGAATGAAATCCTTCTTTAAAAATAATTTATATTCACCAAAACTTTCCGTACGGTGGAGTAAATTAGCAATTCGACTGCTGGAGAAATTGTTCGATTTAAGTTCAAACCATTAATATCCTTCCAATAAATATCTCAGCTTTGTTTGGTTCCGAATGCCTAAATTCCGACTTTATTTATATCAACACACAACTCGCTCCTATTGTGCGCATTAAAACTGGATTCGAACATCGATCGTCTATTCGCGGAGCCGTTCGGATGGGGAAAGCTACCAAAAAGTTTGGACTTACAAAGTTCGTCGTGCCACCCCTCGGTGATTATACAATATACTAAACATGTCGGCGCTCCTACCTGGGCAGGTCCTCACTTGCCATTACACCAACTTCCTTCATCATTTATTCCCTATATTATATTACTAATTGAAAACTTGCGACGCCGAACGCGAATTATTAATCTTCGCCGGATCTTAGACTCTGAACGCTCACCTTTATCAACCTACTTACTCGAGTTTTACCCTCCGTGTCTCAAATCATAATATTGTAACCGAATATTTTATGGTCGCTTCACTAAAAACATAAAAAGTTGTATTAACCTTTCCGGGAGAACAATAATTGATGTCCGACTTTCTCTGGGAAGTGTGTTCTTTAAAATGTTTTTTTTTTCACGAAATCTATGTATTATGAAGGTAAAAATTACGTAGAAATTATTGAACTCACCATCTATAAGTTTTATTTTTTGACAAAATTACAGTAGAACTCCCTATAACGTTGAGACAGGTACAGCATTACCAGAGGGAATGTTATAAGTGGTAAATTTTTAAAATTGTATTTTTATATTTTAACCAGCGGAAAAGACTGAAATGGGACAATTAAAATTAAAATACAAATGAAATTGAAAACATCAACCCCCCTACAACATTCCCATAGATAAACGCGGTAGGTACCTATGTCAACGTTATAGGAGGGTTTACTGTACATACAAATATCCACAGATGTCATTGCTATACAAGTTACATCATACCAAATGACAGACGGACTTCGACGTTCATTAACGTCGATACTCCTTTAAGGAAAATTCGCACCGACATTTACGTCCATTCTCCCGGAAAGGTTAATTTAACACTTAAATTTCCATTTTGTCGAAATAATTACCGCCAATAACTATTATACTGCTAATCCCACTGGCCGTTGCCTTTTGGGATCGCATAAAGTGTATAAACTCATTTATTGTTTTAAATCATAATTTTATTTAATTGGTCTACTTTCATATCACAAAAGTGATCAGTTTCAAAAATAAAAGAACAAAGAAAATTTCGATTTATGAAAATGCTTTTTATTTTACATTTTTATTTAGGTGCTGCATGAATAATTTAAAAATTTAACATTTTAATTTTAGCTTGAAAAAATCCGATTTTTTCTTGAAAACCAACGAACTTGTGTTCAATTGGGTAAATCACGCATTCGTCTCAAACCATCAATTCCTCTGTGTTCTCAGTGTTCTGGACGACTTCTTCAGCCCAGTTGATAGCTATGTTGAAAGCTTTCACGGCATCAGAATGTAGATTTTTTAAAACTGGCATCAGCTGCTCGCCGTCATAAGAGCCGAAAAATCGCACGGATTGTAGCACGTTTCGGATAACTGAGCGTTTAGACACTGTATTTGAAACTGTTTTCCGTTTCCATTGTAGATAAGTAAAATATAAAGTGCATAATAACGTGTGGAAAATGTAGAATTATTATAGGAACCTTCAATTTTTATAACTCTTCCTTTGGATAATTTTTTTCATTGACGTACCTTTATGGTTTGTCTGTATCGAATATTAATTAACTTTTTTTTTAAAGTAATTTCTTATTAAATGCTGTCCAATACGATCCCGGAAGACCCTTAAAGAGGCGTTAAGTGTCCCCAGAAATGTCGTAATGGGTTTATGACCAGGTAATAAATTAACTCTATCCTTAACTTTTGACCTCGGGGTCTTACAGCGGCATAATCTTAATTTTACGAGAAATTAACCGACAACTCTACAACGTGAAATAAGGACACGGTTAGTGAATCTGTACATATGTTATGAATTCGGATGCGATATGGCAATTAATTATAAAATCTGTACGTACGAATATGTAAGATAAAACAGAACAGTTTTTATTTTATTAATGAATAATAATTCTTCTAATTGATTCGGCAGTCACTTTGTGGAAATATCTATCAATTTTTTGTAAAATGTATTATGTATGACACGTGTTTCGACGCACTCGCTGTGGTAGGTCGTAAGTCCTGAAAATGCCCAGAATTTTATTTTGAGATATTTAAAAAAATATTATTGTCCACAATACACTTTGATCGTTATATTCAGCTTTAAATTGTTATTGAAAATTGGTATGTGTTTTTTTTCATGGCCACTGAAAAATGTCAATGAAAAGCTTTTGTTTTACTATTTTTTGTTTAATTTATTCATTAATTTGGCATTACAAATTGCTTCTTTTTCAAAGATTCATTAATTTTAGAGGTGTTTTTATACAACCTTGTGTTAACTTTGTAACTGATATCACAGTTATATAAAAATAAAAATAAAAACATAAATTTAGTCGTTGTACTGAACAAAAACTATATATTGGTGGAACAATTATAGTAGGTGCATTTTTTGAAACTGCTCTTTTGTATAACGGACCTCCCCTTATAACGACCACCCCCTCGCTCGAATTGGTCCTTTAATTCGAGGTTTTACCGTACCTTTTCATTTTGGCCGTACGAGTATACATATATGTAGCAGTTATACTAAGTAAATCGAATTTATATCGTGTAGCCCGGAAATCATAGAGTCGAGGAGAGTTGTAATAACTGCAGCGCTAACCGCCCCGCAATATAGGTAGACTCCCTCCAGAGGAAAGCGATGCGTGAAAAGTGCTTACCGTTCAAATTGCATGCAAAATACATACGTGAATCTAACTATACCCTTTTATACTTCTCTTTGTGAACGAAATGGCGGCTCGGTGGTATATTTTTTGTCACAGCCATTTGCATTGTGATAATGGTGACATCCCTGCGGCTTATATGTTATATACATATGTGTACATACTGTAAAATGGTGAATATTCGTGTCGATTGGGGAAGTCGATGCATTGAATAACAACGCATTACAACGTATTTATGCGCACGTATGTGAGTTGTAATTTTACTATTATCACGAGAATGAAATTGAAAATTACCAAGCCTTATTATGCCAAAGACCTTTTTATGCGCTGACGGTTGCGAATTGTATGCCTCGACGCTTTGTTCAAAATCATGTTTTGGTAATTGAAATAATTTTCATTAGATTTCGATTAGAGTTCATAAATTTTAATTTTACTTTAAATTATTATTTTTAGTATTTTAGGTGATTAATTTATATTTTTCTAGTCTTCAAGTTTCACACATCTCAGAACACCTTATATAGGGTCCGCCATCTAAAGTTTTTTTTTTCAACTAGTGCTTATTTCGTGAATGGTAACACTTAGCTCATGTCTGATTTGACAGATAATTAGTTTTATCCTTCCGCTGAGCGAATATGGTTGTGTATACGCTTGAACAACGCTGGGAAATATTGCGACATTACTTTGAAAATCATGGTAATGTTGCAGAATGTGTGCGAAAATTGCGTACGGTTTTTGGAAGAAGAGAAGCACCGTCAGCTCCGTATGTTCGTTATCTTGTGAAAAAAGTGAAAGAAACTGGCATCCTCATCGATAAACCAAAGCGTGAAAAGCCAAAAACAGTGCGTACACCCGAGAATATCGATGTTGTGGCAGAAAGTGTGCGTGAAGCGCCATCAACATCAATTCACCGTCGTTCTCAACAATTGAACATTTCGGAGACATCATTGAGACGAATTTTGCATAAAGACCTTGGTATGACGCCATACAAAGTCCAATTGGTTCAGGAGTTGAAGCCAACTGACCATCCAATGCGTTTTCGCTTCGCTGAGTGGGCCTGCGATCGACTTACAGAAGATGCCGATTTTGCCAAAAAAATCATCTTTTCGGATGAAGCTCATTTTGATCTTGGCGGGTATGTAAACAAGCAAAATTGTCGTATTTGGGGCACAGAAAACCCGCAAGCATACATTGAAAAGCCGGTACACCCAAAACGAGTCACTGTTTGGTGCGGATTTTGGTCCAGAGGCATAATTGGGCCATTTTTCTTTGAAAATGAGCAAGGAGTGGCCGTTACAGTCAATGGCGATCGTTATCGGGCCATGTTGAACGGATTTTTGTTCACAAAAATTGAAGAGGAGGATATTGGCAACATTTGGTTTCAACAGGACGGCGCTACGTGCCACACAGCCGAAGCTACACTCGATGTTTTGCGCCCTGTTTTTGAAAAAAAAAAGTTATTTGGCGGACCCTTTAGAACTTCACTGATCGAAGTGTCCAGAAAGTATAACGTTCAAGCTTTGCAGGACAGTGTTTAGGGCAATTCACGAAATGGCACCGGTGTATGGAACATTTCAAAGCTCTGTTTCTCAAAGCTATAATTCCGAGACAATCCACCCTTCGATAAGCACCCACATCAGCTATCGCCAGACCATCGGAGCCCAAACGTTGTCCCTAAACAAATTTCGGTGATAGAACCTTCCGCGTTGCAGGTCCTGCGGCGTGGTACAACTTACCCCCGAATCTGAGAACTATCCAAAATTCTCCAGAGTTTCAATCTAAACTCAAGACTTACCTTATCCGGATCTCTTATCCATAGCAACCAGATTAAATCTAAATTTTCACTTTCACTTTTACCCCTAGACATTGATTGCGTTAGGGAACTATCCATGCGCAAATATCTCATTGTACAAACGTAAAATACGTAAATTGTAATGCATCATTGAGGTGATTTTTCACGAAAACAGCGCTATATAGATTGCCCATTATTATTGATTCTTTATTATTATTATTGTTCTCGATCTTCTCCGCCAACCTGTTCATTCAGTTTCTATTTAGGGTACATTTCGAACAACTGGTAACTTGTTCGGTGATGACCTTAAAACACGAAACCGGTATCACGCCAGTCGTGAACAAAGGTACCAAGTGCCAATATATGTTGTAGTACGAATAACGAGTAACAATACATGTATTATCCTTGTTTTTGTGGTGAACTCGTATTCTCTATTAGGTCGACTCCAACTTACAACATGTTTTTTTTTGTTATTCGTATACTTGTTATTACGATTCTTGTATTATTGAGGGACAAAATTTATTGTATTCACTTTACAAAAAATACAGAATAGTGAATTCATATTTCCGTTGATCCGTTGATTTCCGTTGAAATCCATTTCGTAATTTGATACGAAGGACTTGGTTTAAATAACAACATGTTGATTGACGTAAATGCTCATCATTTATGTTCCAACAGATAAGTCTTGTTGACTTGAGTGCTACAGTCAAGTTACATAAAGTAACTTGTTTTTTGTTTGCCCCTACTGTTCTACTTTTTTTGCACGTTTCAATACTGATAGACCACACGTTGAAGAGAACGCTAGCACACTTAATAAATCTTCCATTTTACACATTATGTCTAAAATATTTTGATTTCCCATATGGCGATATTGATTCATAATTATTTCATCCCTATCGTGCCATATTTATCAAATACATGTATTTGGGTACATAGTGTCAAAGACAAACCCAAGTTAATGAAAATTTACAAATTGTAATAATGGAGACTAATAAAGCTCAATATAACTATTTCGAAGATGTATATTGAAACATAAAATCAAAAACCCATATTTTAAATTTAACGGTTTTACCCCTTTCTTATAAAAACTTATTAGTCATACTAAAATTCAGAATAAATTGATATTTTGAACAGTCAAAGTATATCAAATAAGTGTACAATTTTGAATCATTGTGAATCAGTACAAGCTTTTAAAATTAAAAATAACGTATTAAACATACCGATTTACAAACAAAAAAACAGTTTTTATTTAAAACTTGAAAAAATACGATCAGCAAAAAGTATAAGTTTTTAATTTCTTGGAAGTGATTGTTGAAAAAAAATTCTACCAGAAATACATAACTTTTTTTTCATGTGATTTGAAAAAAATCGTATATTAAATTCTCTGTAATTTACTTTTTTCTTTAAACGAATATTTATTTATCTTCCCAGATGAAGTCTGCTTATTTTCTTTAATGTTACTTTTAAGGTCTTTTTTCAAATACAGCATAAGTTATGATCATAAAATACAGTTTTTTTCTAAATTATTATTTTTAATCAATTTCATTACTTTTTAATTTTTTTAAACACAAAAATACTGAAAATATTGTATTTTCTTTTCTTTTAAAAAGTAAATGTGTCCTAAACAACTACATGTTAGTAAAGGTCAACTATTTTAAAGATTTAAAAATCAGCTTGTCTAAATTACCTCAAAATTATAAATCCAAAATATTATTTAGACCTGGGTGGAAAGTTAGGTGTAGAACGATATTTTTCCATTGAGTTTATAAAATTTTACACAGTAATCTAACAATATTGTTTTTTCGCAGGTATGTACCAACTTCATCATATTTGTTTGGTCACATAATTCAAACCAGCTATCTCCGAGCGACTCCAAATGTCATCTGGGATGTTTTCTTCAGTCTTCAAAATACGTAAAAATATATTAAGGCATTTTTATATTTGTCGTAAAAAAGAGGTAAATACTTAATTTTATTTTATTATCTAATAAACAAACAAGTCATGTCACGTGATGATAACACTCATAATATTCGTAATGTACCAAGAAATTAAATAACAAATACGCATTAAATCTGTTTGCTAGGTTGTATAAATTGTTTTTGAAGTTTCGTGCTGTTTTGTGGTTTTAAATAAATTTATATTATGTTGAAACGTTTTTCTAGCTAAAAATCGCTTATCTCATGTATATTTTTATTTTATTGCTATTTGAACTTCTTATTAATCATACTATCTTAACTTTAGTCTACCCGAGAAAAACAAATATAAGAGTTTGTATAATATATATATATATATATATATATATATATATATATATATATATATATATATATATATATATATATATATATATATATATATATATATTTATATTTATTTATATTTATATACATATATATATATATATATATATATATATATATATATATATATACATCTATATATATATATATATATATATATATATATATATATATATATATATATATATATATATATATATATATATATATATATACATATATACACACACATATATATATACACAAAATCAAATTAGTTAACTATGTGTATTTTAAACCTGAAAACTGCCTAAGTACGTTTTTTTTTTCCTGACTCTTCAAAATACCAAGCCAATTCAAAAGCCCAAGGAGTGCAAAAGGTTAAATCAACATTTCTCGCATTTTTATGCAGAAATATAATTATGTTAAAATTCTCATATTTGTAGAAGCGTTACCCACCCTCCCTTTCTATAAATATGAATTTATGAATTATATTTAAACTCTCCGTACAGCGGATGGTTTAGCGGAAATGGACTTTTCTCTCTCTATCCGCCGAAATAAAACTCATTTGTATTTAATTTTGTAAATCCCTCGAAATATCCCGCCAACCTTTTTACTGATAAAATGTTTCGTCATTCGTTGAGGCCACGTGTGCTTCATTATTCCGCCGAACTTGTGAAGTTTTTAATGAAAATGTCCTATGAATAGGGTTTAATGACAGAGTGGATTTTTGTTTTTCCCTCCAATCGTTTTGGCGTTCCCCGGGATTCGTGGTTTTTGCCGCCTCTAAATAATTACACGCTCACATTGAATGGACCGATTTTATTGTTTTGTTCAATTCAATACCATTTTTATTTTGGGAATAATTATTGTTATCGTATTATGTTTTACAGCTTATTTAATAACACCCGGCGCTACGGAATAATAATATTGATAAAGCTGAATTATCTAACGTGTTTTTGGTAAATACCCGTCAGAGACATGCGTGCTTCGCGAGGGAGATAATTCCCATTCAATTGCTGATAAAATTTTCCGAATAATATTATATTTTAATATAAACGTGGGACGTGTCTGCGTACTTACACAATATTATTTCAGCTCCGTTCCTCTTAACGTACGCAAATACCCTTCTCTGACTTACTCTCTGAAGTACTCAACCAATGAGATGCTATGTAAACAGCTCTGAAGATACAATAGCGACGTTCTTCTTATGAGATCTTTAAATTCATCTCACAGTACGGGAAAACATTTATTATTCTCCCTTATCTCCCCCCTCCTCCCGCTATATGTTACCCCGGTACCACTACCCGGTACCTGCATTCTGAACCCCAAACTCAAAACGCTATAGCCAAGGTTTTCACGTGGGTTCGTTTCTAAAGCCTTTTATAACTGTTAACACAACGCCAGTCTCTGCTAATTTGAAACAAAGCTTTTTGGGCGAACTTTGCCTCTGTTCCACGTAATATAATTTTACTGTTTCTTCTACCTGTATTATTATTTTTAAATTACTTGGGGAATAAATTTCCTTGATTATCTTTTATAATAATTAATGAGATGTGAGAGATTCGTAAATCCCTCTTATCTGATCTGTTGTTGTTTTTCACTTCAGACAACGTTTCGCTAATAACGAAGTAATCCTCTCCCACTAGGGATATGACTTTATTAATTTGTTAGTTCTCTTTGCTTTATACTCGTATGTGTGAATTTCTAAACAGCACTCACCTGTATTTGCGCCTTCAGCCCTTCAGGAATTTATATTATTATACACCGAATTTCAAGCGTTATATCCTGTTTTAGATGATAATCTCAAGGTCTTAATTTTTGTATTATTATTGTTAATTTATGTTTTGTCTATAAAAAAATATTTCACCAACCTAACTACACTGCGGGAGCGTAATGTAAAATCTCATTTATCCTGCGTATCCACTTAGTCTTTATTTTGACGAAATAGTTAGCTATTAGTAGTTTTCTCACATCTCTCCACTAAATTACTGGGCCAGTATGACCATACTCAGGATCGCCCTTTACTAGGAAAATGCCAATTGTTTTCTCCCTTAAACATCCCAAGGAGGCCTTTTTTTCCGAACCCCTTTATCCCGGGAAATAGTCGTGACGACGGAGAGCGGGACACCACATCGTCCGCCATTACCATGTCCTGTGTTCGGAATGAGAATGTGCGGGGTAATGATATCGCCGAGTGTCCCCATCTAGTCTGGATGCTCTATTATTATACTCCGTACGTGTCCCCTACGGCCACTATTTAGCCCGGTCTCCGCTCCCACACCAAGAATCACGTAAAACTTCCAAATCTTGCGTTATTGCATTCAAATCCTAATTTACCGGATTCAAAGCGGATCGTGCAGTTGCTCTTATGATATCGAGAGCCGAACTTACTCGTATTAATGCTAATCTCGATGTAATGTTTCAAGTGATTTAGGTTTCATTTATAAATCACACATGTTTTATCTAATTTCCACGTTGAAAAGTTGTTTTTTTAAATACATCAAGCCTTCGTATACTTTTTACACATAACAGTTGTTCCCCGTAATGAATCAGATTTTTTTTTATCTAATTCATTTAGTATTTCGTACTTATAATCCCTGAAACTCTTTAATCCCTATCCGCAACCGATGGTACATAGGATGTTGTGTCGGATCGATGCGTTATTAACTTGATCACCAATTATATAAAGGTAGGGTGATCAGTCTTTCGTTTAAGATTTTTAATGAATTACATGGGAGTGAAATAAATTTGAAAGGATACAGATAATGTTAACCG
This sequence comes from Brachycentrus maculatus, assembly GCF_059751285.1. Taxonomy (NCBI): domain Eukaryota; kingdom Metazoa; phylum Arthropoda; class Insecta; order Trichoptera; family Brachycentridae; genus Brachycentrus; species Brachycentrus maculatus. The sequence goes on along the minus strand of NW_028280870.1, from coordinate 658,922 downwards.
CTTTCCGTTTTTATTATTATTATTAAAAACGATTATATATTAAATATTATCATATGGTAAAACTATTATAACCGCAGAAATCCCCATCCCGCATTAAACCTATATCAGACCACAAACTTGCACTGCGGAATTTCAAGGAAGGCACCGATTTCCAGGTGAAACTTGTGTATAAATCTTAATTCGTGATCAAAGTTGGGATTCCATACTAAAATTCGTTCCCGCAATCAGGCGCTCATTCCACGGACAGAGCGCAGTTTAGTCGCTAACTTAGTTCCGCAGTCCTACAAATTGGGGAATTATTGGCACATACATTGGCTCTGCGCTATTTGGCTCGCGCTGGACTCGCATATGAAGTGCATATTAGGATGTCTGGAATGCGTCGCAGACGGGACCGATCGATCCTGCTACCTACCCTTGTCGTCCCCTCTGCCCGACAACATTCCATCTGAAAAATAAACTTTATAAAATCATCATAAGAGTTTTTTATCACCTACGAGATTTTGAGTAAAATTAAATTTCAAATAAAAAATGATTGAAATTTTAATGTATATTTTTTACTAAAATATTAGCAATCTTAGTACCTATATAACCACTCACAGAGATTTGTCTACCGGTTTCGAGACGTCTCTTCGGCAGGAAAATCACTACACCAGAATGCAAACAATAATACACGTCACTACCATAGCACTATTCATATTCTAAGGTGGAGACTGACCGGAGCTTTTCGTCGTAACATAACGTCGTAACATCGCTCGCGGCGAGCATCAGCGAGCATCCGAAACTATGGATGGAGCGCTCGGCTTGGTTTACTGACTGCCTGCATGCACGCAACGTAACATGTTACGTTACGACGAAATGCTCCGGTCAGTCTTCGCCCTTACAACTACACAAAATATTGATCACATGCGTTTTTGATCGACCCAAGGACCATCATGCTTTAAGGATAGCAGTACATGCACTTAAGGCTGAAGTCTAGATATGTTAACTATCAGTGAGGTGACAATTTTTTTTTCTCTCTTAGTTTTGTTTTAAAAGGCTGCTTAGCTCAATCGGTAAGGCAGCGACCTGTCTTCCAAAGGCCCTGGGTTCGTGCTTCAGAGTATGCAATTCATTTTATTCTGATGTATAAGTACAATTTGTATTTCAAATTACTGTAATCATTTCTTTTATTGATTGTTCGCTATTGTTGCATAAATATTTTAAAAAATTAAATATGGCTGAATATGTATTACGTCAACAGCTTTGTTATGATGAAATATTTAAAAAATATTATTTTCATATTATTTTTTTGACATCTCATCAAAGATGATGAGGAATATGGAAGTCTGAGCATTTACGGGACTGACGACCGTCATAGGCTGGTTTAACGTTACACGTCTGTAAAGTGATCGCTTCTCAGACTTCCATATTCCTCATCATCTTTGATGAGATGTCAAAAACTAATATGAAGATAACTTCTATAATTAGAGATAATCCAGATTTTGTGAACAAGTATTTAGACACACTCAAAATGTTGTAAATATTATTTACTGAGAATATGTTTGTCTTACACAAAGATATTACTACATATAATCGCTCATACGTTACGATTTTCAAGATGAAAATTATTTTACTTATGATTTTCATTTAGGATGTTGTCCGAAGAATGCTCATATCTTCGATATCATACAAAAAATATTTGTTTTTTTTTCGAAAACAGTTTTCATGAAAATTTTCTATTTTGAAAAATGTGCCGTTAGAATGTTGTTGAACCCAGGCGTCGCGGTGTCTCCCTGATCGTCCGGTCCCGATTACTTTCAACCGCCAGATAGTGGCAATCCAAATCACAGCCCACCGGCTCGAAGATTATAGTTAAGCTTCACGCGATGAACAGTTGTGAAATCTTAGTTTTACTCTTGGATGGAGGCAGCGTGTTCAGCGCATTGAACCAGACATCCTTAAGATATGAGGATATGCATATGTACACGTAAGCCTTGTATCTTGTATATAACTTTGTAGGTTATACTCATACTTACATAATGAATTACTAGCATTTTATATGTCTTAATACAGTTTGACCTTTAACCGTTAGAGTGCTGAGAATCGATACATCGACTCTGGCATAATTTGCAAAAAGTACGGCCCGTCGATTTTTCGACGATGACGCCAGAAAAAATTGGCGGTTGAGATGTAAGATAGTTATAGTGTACGTACTGCAGCGTGTACGTTCTAAAGTACGGATACGTTAATAATATCCACAAATAAACAAATTGTATTAATTTTTTAGTTAAAATAGATAAAATATGTTTTCGCCTTTACAATACCCGATTCGTCCAAAAGTGATGTTAAGAGCGATTGTTGTATTCAAAGTAGTGACGACGGAATTATAATGTTTGAGCGAGCCAGTTTCACAATTGAATTTTTTTTCTCTAATTGCATTTATTTTTCAATTTGTATAAGTATGTTCATATTAAAATGATTGTTTTTTTGGGTAGTTTGATATATTTCTCATCAATACCAGAAATAAATACTAAAATCGGTAAATATTTGAGAATAATACTGTTGATTTTGTACGCACCTAATAAAAAGGACTATTTTGCCGAAAAGTCTTCAGCAATTTCAGCATAAATTCTTGTACAAGAAAAAATCTCAGCACTAAAACAGTTAATACGCTAGCCGACGCAAATGTGAGAGTGAAAGAATGAGAACAGTGTCACGTCTACTAATCACCCAAACATCTGAACAGGTGTGCTGAGTAATTGCTTTGAATAAATTAATTTCCGCGGGACGGTTTACCTCGCGCCAATCTTTCCCAATTCAAATTTCCATTTTCACAATCGTTAAGTCAATAAATATGTAATTTCCTTCGCCTTTTCGTTCGTCGTTCGTCTCCATTTGCTCGGCGCACAATCTAAATTTGTCGAGCGGCGCGCCCCTCAAACCCACCCCTGCGACTCGGCCGACAATTTTATTTATTGTTCCTTGTTTTTATTTTTCGTCGACTTTGCCGACGGGAAATAAAATTTAAATACGTTCTAAGCCTATGGAGAACACGTCGATTGTAATTTCCTTTGACACATTCGAATGTGTGTTCGGTTTCGCGTGAAGATATGCTAACAAACGTATTTTACATTTTCTGAGAACGAGTTTTTGATCTTGTATTTGTTTTAAAGCATAAAGAGCACCCATATTGTCTATATCTTCTTGTATAGGGTGTTTACTGTATCTTCTTGTACAGGTTGTACTGAAAATTGACAGTCTGTAGAACTACAGTTGATTTATTTAATATGGCAGAAATACATAAATTTGTCAGTTGACAGTTTATTTGTAGTACGTTTTACCATATCACCATGAATGGACTGAATGACCATTATGCGCTTCGTAGGTTCGGGTGAGTGGGCCGAAAACAAAATTCAGCTTGATCCTCTTTTTGAACGCAAAATTTTGTTCACCGACGGGGCACATTTTTGATAAAATGGCTATTTCAATAAGCAGAATTGCCGAATTCGCAGTGGAGAAAACTCAACGCCCTTACATCCATTAAAAGTCACTGTTTGGCGTGCTTTATGGGCAGGTGGAAGCATTTGCCCTTTTTTTAAGACGGCCAGAATGTTATGGTCAATGAAGAGAGCGCTACAGAACCATGATTACTAACTTCTACGTACATGAGTTAAATGGCATTGATGTGGTAGAGCTGTGGTTTCAACAAGATGGCGCAATATGCCACACGGCGGATGCCACCATCAATTTTTTCCGGGAAATTGGAATTTGTTTACCTCTAAAAACATTAATTGATTCGGCAGTCAGTTTGTGGTAAAATCTATCCATTTTTAATTTTTGTTAACTTAGTAAATACCGTTATTTCTTAAAATCTACTGTGACACGTGTTTCGATGCATTTCGTATAATTTTCAAATACCGTTTAAACACGTGTCACGGTAGATTTTAAGAATTAGTGATATTTAATAAGTAAAACATTAATTGAAAATCTCTAAAAAACACCCTATATATTTTTTTTCGATATCAATTTGTATTATTTTTTCTAAGTCATGAATATACTCGTAATGTAACGATGTACCAAATAAGCGAATGCTCAAACTAAGTTTTGTAGCCTTCAAAACACTTTAACAGGTGACAAAACGATGCAGCTTTCAGTAAAAAGGTTTGGGGCTCTACGTGACGGTATTACTAAAGTTTTCTACTGTTTCTTCCTTGTATTAAATTTCACTCCCCTCCGTCCCCCCCTCACGTCAGGTTTCCTAGACGAAGGGTATTTGTAAGGAGACCGCAACACTCGGGAAACCTTTTTATGTGTATATTTTACACTTTTTAATAATATCGATTACTTTGTTAGGGTTTCAAAGAAAATCGTTGCACGTATAACTAATTTTATTTTTTATTTTCAATTCAAAACCAATATTTTTACCGAACCAATAAATAATTCACAGAATGTAAATGCTAATATGTTTTATTTTAACCTTTATTGCATATTCATTCATTCGTATAATTCGTTCGTGTTTACAATTTTCCGTTAATTTATATGAACCGCTTTTCCGAACCGCGGTTGTAAATCTTATAGGCTTTGAAAAGATGCACTGCGGATGGTAGCAAAAGGCTTAATTTGACTAGAAGTGATCAAAAGGTTTGATCGAAACCGCAAAATGTGTTCCTAAGTTTCATCTGCTTACATTTTGTATAAACGAGAAATATAATTCGTTCGTATAAACAGTTAATGTAATTATATATCATTATACCAAAGTTTGGCCATTCTTAAAGGGATACTTGAAATTACAAATAAGTGTATTTAAAAAAAAGTTGTAGGGTGTCTCTCGAAATTTTGACCGTGAAAATCTGCGTTCACAGATATTGTATTTTTTGTTATTATTTATCAACGGAAAGTCCTTAAACATTTGCCGATTGATTTACATTTTCATTATTTTTTCATGTTTATATTAGACTAAAATAGATAAAAACAACAAAAAATGTATGTAAAAAGAACTCCACCGGCAAGACACAAAAAGTTGGCTTTGTGGGTCTGCAAAAAATGTTAATTATGTTTATGATTTTTTTTAATGAATGTATTTATATACTAATAAATGTTTCAAAATTAAATTAAATTAATCTTAAAAATATATATATCGACGAATTTCAAAATTATACTTAGCCATCATAATCATATCCGTAAGAATCACTAAATGATGATTATAGAATTTTTGAACATTGAAAATAATTCGGGGTTTCTTTCTACGACCCCAGCAGTAAATTTGTCCACCAACCATTAAGTGCAGTCGCTCCTATACTCCAATAGTTCCATCAACAAAGGATGCCGCCACTCAGGACGCTATCAATGCGAATGGTCAGATCCAATAACGTAACTACCGGACCTTTTATGCGCGACTCCCCGCTGAACTACCACCGTCCACCGAGCCAATATTCTCACTCGCGGTACCTGAAATAAAAGAAAAGTCAATGTCTCTTTACGCCATAAAAGAAAAGTCAATGTCTCTTTACTCGATAAAAGAAAAGTCAATGTGTCTTTCCTCTCTGGGGCTCGATTTGCCGTCGGTTTCTGCGGTCGTTTTAAATGCGGAGATTGGTATTTAAGTCCGTAGAGCAAGGTCGGCAGTCGGCACGTACGGGATTGTCGCGTGCGGTACACGAAGCGGCCCAACAATACGGTTAAATCTTTTACCAAGTCGTGTGGGATTAGCCTATTTGCGAAACACGAAAATATTTAGTGTCAAATGCAAAAATACGCATTCCAGCGCCTGTCTCTTAAAATAGACAGGAATAACCTTATGGACATGTGGAGCGAATGGATAACGAGAGAATAACTTGGAAAAAACATATGGCGAATGTGAGCGGGAGAACAGAACCAGGACGGCCGAAAAAGACTTGGTACGATCAGATCAATCATAACCTTAAATCTGGTGGTGTCAAATGTCTGCGTAATCGGATGGCACGTATGACTTTATATATGGATTTGAAGGGAGCGAGGAGTTTATGTCAGGACAGAAGAGTGTGGCGTTCCATCCTCTCTGCCTACCCCTGCGGAGAAACGACGTAATGGTAGTTGTAGCTGAACTTGAATAAGATCAAAAAGTAGTCAAACATATAATATTTTACTTATTTATTGTAACTGTAGACAGTTGGTAAAATTCCATATTAAATTGTTGGGTAATATATCCAAAATAAACAAGGTTTGTTGGATTGAATTCTACATTTATTTATGTAAATGTTAATACGTGACGCGTTTCGTCTTAAGACATTATCAAACACTCAAGTGATTGATACTCAGAGTGTTTGATAATGTCCTAAGAAGACGAAACGCGTCACATATTAACATATACATAAATAAATGTAGAATTCAATCCAACAAACCTTGTTTTATTTTGGATATATTACCCAACAATAATATTTTACATTCGAATTGAATTACCAGATCATCCAAGCTGCATCAACTGACATTAATTATGTGATGTTACCAGCTTGTAACATTTAGAAAAGAAAGAAATACATAAATTGTTTTTTTAACGGTAGTACAAATTTTTATCACATTTTTTTTATTTTACGTTGTTTTTTTAACGGTATTATGTAAAAAAATATCGAAATACGTATGTATTTTTTACTGTTTGACCTTTTTGTTATCCTGTTCTTATTCGTTTACTTGTTTTTTTGTTTTTGTTATATAAAATATAATGAGCAGAAAAATGTTGTATGTTGAATTATAAAGTGATAAGTCTGAATAAGCATGTATTGATTGGATGAGAGTATCTTACTTTGTAGCGAACTTTTAATTGCGAGTTCTACACAGTATGCTTCCTGCTTTCATGTTGTGTTGAAACTTCGTTCGTAAAGATGTTTGAGAAAGTACAATATATGCTAAATACGTTTTTAAAATATTGCGAGTTTGAGGTCTTTCTTGAAATGGTACGCAGGAAAAACTATTTGGGAACCACTGATCTAGTTGTATGTAGTTAGTAGTAGCGGTAGTGTGTTCAATTTAAACAAACTTGAACGGGTACGAATGTATGTACGGGTATGCAATCCCAAGTGCCCTAGCCATTGCTGCCATTAGTCTTTTCATCCACAAAAATTATATAACCTGCTACATATTCGTATCTTATCGCACATTACAGTCATGTCCTTATTTATGATCTCTTTTGCTTACATACATAATCTAATTATCATCAAATATATAAATTTTCTAAATCCAAAGAAATGGAATGCAGAACTGATCACCTTTCTTTTGTGTTCTTGACAATCAAGGCCGACGAGGTGACCTATGTTGGGTGCGGATAGAGGGCTAAGTACCTCGTTGTGATTTGTGATATATCAAAATACCGAACCTTATGCTTAGAACAAGCGCCCCATACGCGTAGACACACGTAATACATAGATCCACGAGCGTCACCACTTGACGGTTGTGTTTGACAAGGAGAGGTGGGGGTGGTGAAGGAGGTACTTAGCTCGAACCGCGATGTACCGAGTACCTCCCACCCACCACCACCCACCACCACTTACCACCACTTACCACCGCTCGTCACCACCCACTCGGTTACCCGTCGCCGAAACTAGGAAACTCCGTTTAATCAAATATGTCACGACACTACTTAACAGTTTACGAGACGTAAGTAGCGCGGAATGGCGACGAATGAGCCGTTGTGAAATTCTTGTTGTTTTGCGTTTATACATTAATAGATTGTGTTACTTAACTATTCTTTACTCTGAATTCTGCTTGAGTACGGAATTTGAAGCGCATTCCATGTTAATAACGTTTAATCAACACTTCACTGACCCACATCCGAACGCAATGTTGCATACGGCACCGCTTCGGATCAAGACAGTGTTAACTCGAGCGTTTATCAGTCCTGCGCTCCTGATACTTGGACGTAGGAATGTAATATATTTGATCGGATACTAATGACGCGCGGGAAGATCGATAGATACCTGATATATTGATATACGGAGGACAAAGAACTGGGAAGGAAGGTTGTCTTATAACGTACTTACCATTAAAAAAAAATACTTTCTTGATTTTTGTGTTTCCGTACATAATATCACTGTCTTTCTGTATTTGCTGAAATATTGTAATTTATATTTTTATTAAATGTGGTAAATAAACAAATGGTAGGTAGGAAAAGGAGAATAGCACCAATGGCTAATGTACTCGGGATTGCACACCCATACGTTGTACAACTTAAAAATAAATAAACATTTTTATATTCTGAAAATCGAGTTATCGATTTATAAAAGATCATGGTGATATGTGTGTATATATTTAATCATATACAATAATGTCCAATTACAATAATGTGCCATCATTGATTTTTTCCGTGCTGAGGGCACATTTAACAATACTTATTTATAAAACTATATTAAAGAAAAAAATATTGCATGCAATCAAATACATACGAGATGATAAAATGATCTATTTCAGATATAGCAACCTCCACTATGCATTTATGAATAGCTCTTATCTACTTGGTTTGTTTGTCTGTTTTTAATATAATAGAAGTAGGTTGTTAAATTTCATTGCATAATAATCAATGTTCTTTTGACCATAATAACTTTTGCTTCATAAGTAAGAAAATAATCATTATTTTTGTATTTTTTTATTGTATCATTTGCTCTATCACTTTGAGGGCAAAGCTAGATATATTACTATCTCCAACAAGTCCTTTTAGAATTAGCAATTTTGCACTTTAAGCCATCAACGTTCCGAATCGTCCTTCGTTTTCAGCTTGGTAATACATTAAGTATACCTTGCAAGAGATTTATCGGGTCTAGCTTTCAGAAATAGTAATTTATTGATAAGGCCTTATAAAATTTTACCCTCTAAATGTTATTGGGTGCGTGTTTCGACTCTATAGCAGTTCGGTTAATGCATGACATAGTCATTTTGTGGTTAGGTCAGACAGGTTGTCGGGGTTACGTGGCTAGCCTATTTACTGACTATTAGTAATATGTTCCGTTCATCAGTCCGTAAAATGCCTTTTTCAAAAATCCTAACCCACTGCGTAAATTGTTACGAAAAACGTGTTTCTGCGAGAACTTTTGCATGAATAATTTTAGCGCATATTACGAAATTTCAACGATTATTATTAAATCAAAAATTCAACTTACGGTTTACTTTTTATGGTATAGAAAACTATTTTCGCTTCTGTATAATCCCTCCGATGTTTGGCTCTCTAGATTGCAACTTTTGGCGTTATTAGCAGAGTATTCGAGAAGTATTTCAAATTTATTTGAAAACTTTTATTTACTGTTTTCAATCGATTATAAAACAAATTTTATTTTTTAAAATATGTGTACAGAGGAATGAACTTCTTTCTGATTTTATTTTGAACCGCTATTATTTTTTCCAAGTAATCTCAGAACAGAATATTGAAAGGTTATACTTCTCTTTTTTCAATTAAAATATGTACATAGTTCATTTTGAATTTGTCCAAATACTTGTTCACAAATCTTGGATATCTCCACTGGGAGTTATTTTTACATTTTGACATCTCAAAAAAGATGTAAAAAAATGAGGAAGACTGGGTATTTACAGGACTCATGACCTGTCATATGCCGGTTAAATGATCACTTTACACACATGCAACATTCACCGTTTTACCTATGATTAACAACCGCACTATTGAGACCAATGTATGAAAGGTCACAAGCCCTGTAAATACCCAGACTTCCATATTCTTTTTCATCTACGTTGAGATATCAACAACAACAAAAATTATGATCATTAAACACAGTTTTTCAAATAATTACTTTTTAAATGTAAAAAATATCTAGCGTTATGTAGGCGATTATCATTACCACTTAAAATAACCAAATCTACTTAAAAAAAAATACGTAAAATTTTCCGAGGAAAGACCAAAAAATCTTTTTATCCGACTATCGTAATTTTTGTGTTAAGTTTTTTTATGCGCAAAAGACAATATATTCACAATATTTTGAGTGTGTCCAAATACTTGTTCACAAATCAGATTTGTGAACAAGTATTTGGACGCACTCAAAATGTAAATAAATTATCTGATCAAATTATAAGCTTAAATAATAAAAATGAAAATGATATTTTCTGGCGTTTCTCATGTGTGTAATTATAATCCAGGATTCGGACCTCACATATCAATAAAAGAGTTTCTGCTCAATAAAAACCTTCTTTTCGTCTCACCAATAGTTATCTCTAGTGAAGTTCCAGTGATTCTAGAACAATGTTTCAAAATTGGTTCCTATATATAGAACTTTCAAGAATTTGAGTAGTGTGGTTGTCAATAATGGGTAGAATTGGTGAATGTTACACGTGTGTAAAGTGATCACTTAAACCAGCCTTTGACGGTCGTCAACCCCGTAAATGCCCAGACTCCCATATTCTTCTTCACCTTTGTCAAAAAAGGATATGACAATATATTCAATCACGCATTTTCAAGTTGACATATTATGTTTTTGTATTTTTGTCATAGATACAAAATTATCGGTCATTATTTTTTCAAGCCGTGCCTAGTACCTCCTAACTTGGATAACCTCTCCGTCGACCCGAGATGGCGGAGAGCGATATGTCAATAATTGTTTCATTACGTTAATTAAATTAATTCGACCCAATTATTCTCCGGGACACTTTTTGTGTAGGAATATAATATGATTGTGTTCAACAGATCAGCATAATTGTATTCACCCAGAATACTTGTTATGTCAGCATATTAATCAAATCTCAATTCCGTTGTTACCAAATACACGATGGTCAACAAACCGTTGTGCTGTAATTCGATTTATTGGCCCAAAAAATTGGCTTAAAAAATTATTCTGATTGGTAAACAAATGCCAAAACAAACAAAAATATACATATAATATTTACAAATTAAAAAAATATCAATTATAATTTTCTTTGTATAACTAAATGTAATGCCAAAATATTTAATCATAGAAAATAAATATTTAAAAAACAAGTGTAAAAAAATCTAAATTATCTCAAGATAATTTAGATTTTTGTCTACTACTACCCGTCTACTAGTACATCATCCGCTTATCAATTTAATAGCTAAGCGGAGGATGTACTAGAAGACGGGTGGAAAATAACCATTAAGAAAATATAATTTATATTTGAAGCACAAACTTTGTGATTTTCCATTTTAATTATTAAAGAAATAAACCTATCGCACGGCCTAATACGAGATAACCCTATTATAAGGCTCTCATTATATATTTTTATCCTTTAAAGTATACTATTAAATAGATACTTATAACCCTTATCCGCACCCAATGGTGCACAGGGCACTGCATCGAATTGACGCAGTGATATCTTGATCATTACTTACATGAAGGCAAGGTGATCACTCTTGCACTTCAGGAACCAGTCCAGGGTAATATTAAATAAATATTACAGTGTAAAATCAGTAATATTTATTTTCACCCCTCCTGGGAATCAAACCCGGGACCTCTAGCACGGTAGCTAAACACGCTGACCATTATATAGATAAAATATATTAAAATACACACACACACACACACACATATATATATATATATATATATATATATATATATATATATATATATATATATATATATATATATATATATATATATATATATATATATATATATAATATATATAAATATACGAGTATATTGTGATATTCAAAAAAACTTTGGTGCATTTTTTTGGGCTCTCATCTTATCTTGTCTAAAGTAATTAGGAAATTATTTTGTACACGTGCTCTGAGAGATGAGTTCCCGTTCAGTAGTTAGTAATTAAAAGTTAGTTACGCGAACTCGCGCAAAGTTGTCCAACTACAAAGGTGTCGGAGTGGCTTACAATTATTATTAACACAACTAATATTGCATTCTCCGCTCATATTTGAACAACCCGGATTAAATATTTAGCGGCTGTTCGCACTGACGAATACAGACTCTCCTTTGATCACATGAAAGGGAATTCATTACACAGAAACTATGTATACGGCATCATGTTTATTTATGTAATGTGATTTCGAATGTATTATTAAAATAGGTATTTCGTTTCTCGTTTCCACTCCCTCACTCGGAAGATAAGACCCTTGCGCCGGGTTCGATAAGAGTTTGTAGCTACGCAGTTCTAAGACAAACCTTCCCTGAATATATATTGCGTCTTAAAAACCCCTTAACAAATTGGTGAGAATTTTTAAAATAAAGTCTTAAGAGGAAATTAATGAATTTTTAGATTGAAAAAAAATTCTCCATATGATTATATAATATAAAAGACATATAAAGTGGGTAATTTTGTTGACATAAACATCAGAATTTTCACTTAAATTGTATTAAAAAAAGAATTTTTGCGTTTTTGTTATGTAAATTTAGCGCCCTGTTAATAATAATAGGAACCATGTTGTGGTAGAGTGGATTTGAACCTAGAAACTTTGACTTAATTTTTATTTAAATTTAATTGACATGTATTAAAATTACTATTATACAGTGACGTAAATGAAAAGCCAAAGACTTTATTAGACTAATTAACTTCTTCTTCTAGCCCCTACCCGCAAGTTAATAATCGATTATATAAAGGTGGAATTTTTAAAAATATATTCAATGTAGTACTCACGATTCAAAGTAGTATTAAAATCTTGTCTGAAAACACTTCGCGCTCACTGACTATGACAGTGCGTCGTGCAGGCTTGCTAACTTGACGACTACCGCACTGCTAGTCTTAAGAATAAAAGATGTGGGTAGGTATTCACTCTAACGCTATTATGTAGTACTAATATAAATATATTTTCCAAAATTATTTTTAAAATGTATAAAATACACTTAAAAGTCCAATTTGTTTTGTAAATCGTCGAATTTGGTTTGTAAACCGTCCAATTTGTTTTGTAAAGCGTCCAATTTGAAGTGAAGAACCTGTATCGTTTTCATATATTATGATGTTATAATCACACGTGTATAAATAACGGCTCTTGTTTATGCTAACGTGTATTTTGAATCCAATGAATGGTCAACGCATTTGTCAATGTTGGATGCTTCCAAAAGATTAATTATCTATAATCTGACTTTTCCCTCCATGTTATCTCATGATAAATTAACATGTTCACAATTATAATATATTTTAACATAAAGATAAAATTTTAATCTAAAATTATAAATTTAAATGTCGTTCGCAATAAAACATCCGATGACATAAATATTGACGTCCAAAGTCAATATTGTATTTATTTATCAATATAGAGTAAAAATTATTGTTTTATATTTATATCGCTGGATTTATTTAATTTAGAAATTCCCTTCGCTGAATTATTTATTCACTGGTTCATTGATATTATTTTAATCATTTCAAATTATTGTTGTAAAAAATAAGATTTTTTCGTGATAGCATATTTTTCAGTCGATAAAAAATTCCCTCTTGCCAGTGTGATTTGTCCGACGAAAGATCCATGGTTCGATTGATCCGGTGAACAAATCACTAGTTATGTAGACCTAATAATTGAGGATCTTCTAGATCACCTGCTTTTTCCCATCTCTAAATCAGTAAGTTTAAAAAAATATATATATTGAAATATTTTTTTTTTACAAAATATTTGGTAAATATACAAAAAATTAAAATATAACGTTTCTACCTCTCTAATAAATTAGATACTTGTGTTTAGAGAGGGAGTTCGTTTTAGTAAATTAAAACGAGATAAATAAAAAATAATAAAAAATATTCTTTGGTATGGAGTTGAGGTTAGGGTGAGTCTAATATGTTTGTTTTTAAAAATTTTGTTTAAAAGGTTTGATAATTTTTTTTTTATAGATTTTAAGTTTTCCGGAAGTTTATTAAAGTTTTTTTTTACCCACGTACGTATAATGATTTAACGCTGCTGTTGTTTTACATCTGTGCAATATTGAATTATTAGAAACGTAAACTTTAACTTAAACTTAGTTTTAAAAAATATAAGCAAAAAAAAATATTTTCAATACTTTTTATGTTTATTTATATTATCGTGATAAAATAGTAAATTATCGTTTAACATACATTTGCATATGTCACAATATCCGTAAATGAAGCATGAAAATTAAAATTAAAACTCTTTCCATGAATCAGTGTTGAAAATTTGAGTGGGACTATCATCAAAGACGAAGAATGATCATTCGTGTTAACCATTTAGCAACATTCAGACTTTGTAATAAGATAAACTGATAAACTGGTATGTCAGAAAAGATGCGGCGCTAAAAATACGCGTGTGAACGCGTGGGTCGCTTCCGGTCCTTTCTAACGTGAACACAGTGTAGGCGCTACGAACTCGGTACTAGACAACTACACTATTGTACAAGCTCCATAAGGCGATGTCTGAATTGGAAGCGAACGTAACAATCTCCATACAAATTATTCCATCTCAAGAGTTACATCACTTGTAAATCTGGTTTTCGAACCTCAAATATGCAAGCTAGCCTCGATAAATAATTTTAATAAACAAATATTAAATAAAATAATTTTAATAAACCAATAAGTGGTCGGTCAACCCTATTACCCGCGGGTAATTGAATTACCCACTTCGACATTTTGATTAACCCACCGAGAAAATACATATGATGATATTTTTTTTGTTTGTTTTTTTTTTTTTAATTATTTATTTATTGAAAATAACAGCAATCACAAAAGTAAGGTGAATATTCAAAAATGGTTTTTATCACTAAATCATTTTAAATATTTTTTTGTACATGTTTGTAAAAGTATTGTTTTAATGAATTGTTTTTACACACACATGCAAAAAAAAACAGATAATAAAAATTTTCTTTTGAAAAAAATAATTCAGATCTTTTACCCACTTATCAAATAAAATTTTCTAAATTAATTATTTACCCAGTCTTTCAAAAGATTGCCGACCACTGATAAAAATATATAAATGTTTAAAATGTAAAAAAATGTACAGAAATCATGCAATTTAATTAATTTATATCCGAGTATTAAAGCAAGATGAACAAGAAAACTTGAAGCTTACAATTTGAAGCTTACTATTTATCTTTCGCATCAAAAACAATTGTAATATGAATATTTATCTAGATTTTTCCATTGACAATAGCGATACCAAAATGTGCCCCCGCCGTACATCTTACAAATTCTGTATGAGTAAGCTAATGTTTTCTTAAGGCAATTTCAGTTTCCTCGATTCATGTTAGTTGTCTCTCCCCCCTGTAAATATTCCCTAATAAGTCGGGGGTTAATATGCAGAGCACGGGGTTTCATTATACAGCGGTCCTCCCGACTTCGACTTGAGAAATGAGTTTCTTTTCCCGGAGGAGGTGACACTCGCTGGCTGCTCGGCTGCTCGGCTGGTCGACATTAAGGCACCCTCACTAAAAGGTTTAATTCTCTGATATCTTACTGAACTTAATCCCGAAGCAATCATCCGATTTATTGATTCAGTTTGATGGTTATTATTATCCAGGAATATTCGATCTAGTTAACGACGGATGTTGTTTATTATTTACTAATAAAAACTGTTTCGCTGTCTACATTACTGTCTGCATAGAAATTATTTAGTGAAATTTCTCGGTGGAAGTTCTCGGTGAAATTTACAAAAAGAAATCCTAAGCATTAAGATTTTTATATCGGTTTTATAATATGTATCGCTCACTCCTTTCAACAACGTCAATATTGAAAAACTTGATTTTTCAGGAGATCGTTTTTAACGTTTGAAATATAATAAAATGTATAAAAAATAAATATCAAGCCACTTATTGAACTTTTTACTGTGCAACAGATCTTTTTAGGTAAAACCTGAATGTTTTTTCTCCATTTGAAAAATATAAAGGATATTTAAAAAAAAAAACAATACCTTTTCTTTAAAATGCAAAAACAACACTTTCTGCACTGTAGCGGGTAAATATTAAGTTAAAATATGCCGCTTTTGCTGGGATATAGTACGTTTTCTGGGCATTCCGAAAACATGCACAACTGAAAATTGTCGATTTTTGATATATGACGTTGTTGAAGGGAGTGAGCGATATATATTTAAATTACACTTAATTTAAGCTTCTTACCTGTCATGTAAGTATTTCGAGCACAAATTTGGTCATATTTTCGTATAAATAATATATTTACATTCAACTTAGTTAGTATCTAAACAAAAAAAATAAGAAAACGATGAATAACACAAGTACACTCCCTACCTTTGATAAGTTATTGCCGGGGTGAGTAGGTGAACTCGGTGTGAGGTTGTTATGCGTGAGAAATAAGAAAATGCGAGAAAAATGTAAATATCACAGGACGTCCGTTTGTAGATTTTTTTATGGTTTACAAAATTCAAGAATGTTTTTAAAAATGTTTTTTTAAGCGAAATATTTCTTCGTCGTAATATCCGATACAGCAATTAATAAACTTTTTTTCGTTTCTACTACACGACATTCGCTTTGAAAGTATTTGCACATAAGTAAAATAGTATATTTCGACTCTATAAATCTTTAGTTTTCCCATCCTGTAAATAATTTGTGGATCTCGAATGCTAATTAAAATTTGTGTACCATCATGATACTATTTGAAGATAACAGGGTTTTTCACGTTAATTACCGCAGACCCAACTATAATGCTCAAGTTTTAATGAATATTCAGTGAAATGTATTTGAGGGTGCTGGAAGCAAACTTAGAATCATCCGACAAATTCTAAAACTAAATTTTTGATTCCCTGTGAGATAATAATCGTCACGCCGCCTCCCACAGGAGTAAGCTGAGAGTATATAACGCCACATCACTCTGTCTTTGCAAACAATTTTCGCTTCTTCCACGTTCATACATCCCCTCGTGCATACCCGTCGATTATACCGATTCCAATCCTGGCCACTTTCAACTATTTAAAATACTTGATTATGCCTTAAGTTTTCCTCGGTATTCCTTTGCTCCTATTTCCAACTATATTCGCTTCATACATTTGTTCTACCGTACTTTCCCCGCCCATTCGTTCCACCTGTCCAAAACATCTCCACACACCTTTCTTAACTTTCGATAATGCTTCTCTCAGCTTTGCATTCGTTACGTATTTCACCATTCGAACATCAATCATGGATCGTTTTGCCGCACATTCGTCTGAGGGATCACATTTCGACGGCATTCAGTCTACTTTCATGCTTCTTTTGCCAACTCCATGCTTCACTTCCATACCCTATAGATTAATCGATGTACAAATTGTAATGTACATAAAAATGAAAACAAATAAATTAATGAAATGAACTTACATATATTATTTTCAACTTCATTCACCGCACAAATTTGTTTTACTGTTTATTCTTTTGTTCCTCATTTGTTCCACATATCCAAGCCATCTCAACACACCTTCCTTAATTCTCTTACCTTATCAGATATAATTTCATAAGCGCTTTTATATTTCGCAAAAGCATTTTTATTGCATTATTTAATGGTATAAACGATTCTACGATATTGTCACTGGTCGAGCTAAGGAGGCTTTTATTCATTTTAGTACCTCTAGATAGTACATTATGATCCTCCCCCATATAAATTATCGGGCTGCCTGTACAGAATTGGATTTGGTCTAATCTCGATGCAATTTACAATTTAGTTTCTCTCCCTTAGTTCCATTCGGGATTTCATCCCCTACTCACCCTGTATCTCGGGTCCCAACTCACCCGAGCTAACAATGGGCTCTGTAGACTTCACAGAACTTGGCCGTATCTTACAGGGAACATATCGCCTTAGGAACACTTTCCACTCTGTTTCGGCTGTATGTATTAGCCTGATAGAAGACACTATTATTTATTATTTTTCTTAATCTTTCGAAATATTTACATTTATGATGTATCTATGTATGAAGCGCCCTTGAGGTATTATTTTACGAAAATGGCGCTATATAAGTTTTCCAAATTCATTATTATTTATTATGTTTAATATAAACTGTTACTGACTTGTGTAAGGTACATCATATATGTTTTTAAGCGGTTATTTAATTTGCATCAATCATGCAATAATATCCTTGATTTTAAAGCGCTTTCGAGGACAGAGCTTTTGTTAATTACATATTACTTTTTGTACACTGAATACTATAGTTACGTTTGGAAAGTTCTTGCAAATGATTTCTGTAATTGAAACAATTTTTTATCCAACACAATAGGAATAAATATTACATGCATTGAAAATTAATAATTATGAACAAAATTATAATACGACAATAACCGTCGGGTTATGGTCACGTTATTAGTATCTCGGACTCGTCTGAGTTTCTGGGCTCTGAACCCACTCTACCACAACTTCATACCTATTTTAAATAACGGGCCCCTTAGGCCTAAAAAAATAATAAATTAAAATATTTGTTTGTGTAAATAGAACATAATTACAATCAAAACTGTTTTTATTGACATATAAGTTACAATGTCATTTATTGTCTGTATGTTTTCTTACACGATATACGGCGTGTCTTACTGAATGCATCTCCCACTAATCTAATGATAGAAATCGGAATGTGTATATTTTCGCCCTGAAATATGTTTCTTTGTGACATCTCTGTGTTAGTTAGTCTCTACTTCTGTTCAAGCCACGTGTGTGGCCGTGTTATTGTTAACGGCCTCGGTCGTGATGCGGAAATATGCATTTTTAACCCCTTAATGCTCTCCGATGATCGATCCCTATATATATATTATATATTTTATTTAAAATTGGCGAGTAAGGTAGTGGAGTGAGTGTCCACGCTCATAGATTTACGGTTTAAAAAGCCTGGTAGCATGTAAAAAACTATGGAGGTTTTTACACGCGGGAACTATTTAGCTGAATCGGTGTAAAGTCTGTCGATCTGGAACTATTATACTAGTCACTGCCGATCCATTCGCGCCAGAGATTAGAAGGAAAAAGGGGATGAGGGGACTTTTACACAGCTTATATGGACCTCCTTTTATATAAAAAAAATAAACCAGTATCAAATATTAAAGCATCTACGTACAGAGTGTCAAATCCTAACGGATTTGCTAAAATGTATTTATGGAGTTTCAAACCCCAGCCACAGATTTGCAGATTTGCAGAATCCTGACATCAGATTTTTTTTATAATTTTACTTACAGAATATCAAATCCTTACAATGGATTTGCTAAAATTTTCTTACAGAGTGTCTAATCCTAACAACAGATTTGTTAAAATTTACTTGCACAGTGTGAAATCCTACCAACGGATTCGCTAAAATTTACTTACAGTATGAAATCCTAACAACGGATTTGCTAAAATTTACTTACAGATCGTGAAATTCTACCAACGGATTCGCTTAAATTTACTTACAGAGTGCCAATCCTAACAACGGATTTGCTAAAATTTATTTACGGCCACCAACGAATTCGAAAAGTGTCACAAATATCCCGTATTAAAATCCATCGAAAAATCCATTAAAAAATAAACTAATGACCCAGATATATTATTATTTCCCCTATACAACATTCTACGTTTTATTTTCAGCGATTTTCACCATTTGTTGCAGTCCACCCCAAGCTAAGTAATGTGTTTACCCTGATACCGCGAAACGTCTCCTCTGTAAACATAGCTTGCTGAATGGCATCTCATTATAAAAATATATGATAGATTACGGCTGGAAAACCAATGTCAACAATGTTTTTCGTCTATGTATTTTTAATATGTTTTACGGCGCTTTTCTCTGTAGTGTTTACCATATCTGATCTCTGAAAAAATAGCTAACTTTCTTTAAAATACCCATTATTTTTTTGTTTTATTCGCTAAAACATTTTTTATCGCTTAAACTGTGTACTCTTACCCGCTACGCTTCTGGGTCGTTATTTAAGTAATAATATGCAAACATTATACTGGTTTATATTTTTTAAATGATTATAATTATTGTTTAGTAATAAAAAAAAACAGTATCAACTTTTACTCCCCTTTCATCCTTCAACGTCCCGAGAGAACAGTTCTGAAATTTAGACAAATTAAGACAAGATAAATGTTCCTGATATGCATTCAAAATGATGCTGAATGCATCAAAAAGTGTCACAATAGATTTTAAAAATCTCTAGTAGTATTTACTAGGTAAAATTTAAATACAAAATATTATTTATTTGTATGATTGTGGAAATGTGGATAAATACAGTTCTGAGTTATGCATTAAAAAAACCTAGTAAATTCAACGAACGCGTAGTCGTTAGCTTACCTAATTCTTAAATTGATATACTTGATTCAATAAAAAAATCTATATTTATGTACAATAAATTCGTAAATGTAACTATTTCTATGAATTCCGACGTTCCCTGTTTTTTTATATTATTTGGCGTTTAGATATCCGAAGAAAAGTTAGGCAACATTTAGACTGTTGACGCTTTTTTTTAAACGATTTCTTAGGTAACAGTCAATAAAACCCTCATTTATATATTTATAAATTTCGCTATCAACTTCACTTCAGAAGCGAGCAGTCTTAAATATTTAAAATAACAAACACACCTTTTGTATTACTTGATATAAATCGAAATATGATTTATGATTCTACTGAATTTATTTATTGCCGTGTCAGGTGTTTCGCCTTGCGAGGGTATTATCAGTTTGATAATACTTCATAAGTCGAAACAGCTGTGACAAATATAAATCAATTCGGCGGAATCATAAATCATATTCTGATTTATTATTTTGATTTATAATAATAATAAACGTTATGGATTTCTACAAAACATTTAAACACTTTCCATTCCTCGTCATAACACATTCTTCAGTAATTCCTTGTCTGTCCAATCGGCCAGACTACGAAATGAATTATCTCTCCTTGTAAAAAATGCACCCTCTCTAATAACTTTTAAGAAAAGTCTGGGACATTACTATCTATCATTAGAATCCTAACTGTCCATCAAACCTCATCCCTTAGTTTTTCCCTCTTCCTCCTTCCCTAAACTCCCTTTTTCCTTTGCATTATTACCATCAATTTGTAAATTATGTTTTTTTTTAAATGTTCAAACCCTCTGATTGCAAACAGCTATATAAGGTATCAAACGTTTTGTCCAATATCACGACGGAAGATATTGCTTTTTAGCAATAAGCCCGCCAATGTACTTATTTCTTTTCTGGACATGAAGTTTAAATTAATAAATAAATTGCCAGTTCAATGAATACTCACTTTGTATTGAGTTCTTGTATTGTTATTTGTTATGTCTTATTGAAAATTATTACCAGGGTATTATGATAATTCCATGGAAATAGTTCCCAAGCCATTACTATTCAATATCCGTACTTCGTTCAGTTATATTATTTGCGGATCAGTGGCTTGATCATAATATTATTTGATTTAATATAACGGAAGCAGCACTCGAAGAATATTATAATCCGACCAGTAATAATATTATTGTCTTTCCCAAAGTTCATTATTTTACTAATCTAGTTTTCAGTAGCCATTGTGTGGGTAACTTCCATGTAGGGAATATAATCCCGGCACTTCGGTTATACTCTAATCCCGAAATTTGAAACTTGTTGTCTTGTGTTTTGAATTATTTCTTATTCTTGTACTGTATTTCATTCATATTTAGAAAAGACATATATATTTATTTGTTGACAAAAGGATTTCTTATTCTTGTTCTGTATTTCATTCATATTTAGAAAAGAAAAAAAAGACTCTAATCCCGAAATTTGAAACTTGTTGTCTTGTGTTTTGAATTATTTCTTATTCTTGTACTGTATTTCATTCATATTTAGAAAAGACATATAGATTTATTTGTTGACAAAAATATCAAAAATATCAAAAACACAAAAATATCTTCCAGAATCTTTTATCCGAGCTTTGAATGTATTTTTTTTTGTATTGTTTATGGTATATTTAAATGAGCTTAATTTAGAATTGACAGAAACTGACTGATTTATTTGACTATTATAAAACTAACCCCGAACCATTGGTAAAACAAAATTATCATTCTCAACATTTTGAGTGTGTCCAAATACTTGTTCACAAATATGGGTTTCTCTACTCAGGAGTTATTTTACATTTTTGACATCTCAACATAGAAGAAGATAAATATAGAATTCCGGATATTTACAGGGATTATGATCTGTCATGATGAGATTAATGATGTATGTAGGAGTTTCAAATTTTTGAGTAGTGTGGTTGTCAATCATGGGTAGAATGGTAAATGTTGCACGTGTGTAAAGTGATCACTTCACCAGCCTATGATAGGTCAAAAGCTTTGTAAATACCCAGACTTTCATTTCCTTCATTATCTACGTTGAGATGTCAAAAACGCAAAATTATCATCTTTAAAAACTTTGAAAAATAAAACTTAACATTAAAAGTAAAAATAAAGATTAAGAATTGTTAAATTTTACCACAAAGTAACTTCCGAATCAATTTATGAAACTAAAAAAATAAGTGAAATGAAATTGTTTTTCAATGCTTCTCGTCCTTACCCGGGATTATTTCCGGGTTCCCGGGATTGTGTTCCCCTCTCGCGTGTACTCGGCAACTCGAGAAACTCAAGTGCAGGGAAATCAGAGCAATAGCTTTGACCAACTTCGATTATCCTTGATGGGCTACGAACACACAGTACAAGTTTGCTAAGTAATTCTCGATACCAATCACTTCTACCCGCCGTCCCACCACACCACCGCTCTACCCACGACCGGCATAATAGACGCGGGTTAATTCGACTACTCGGGGTTAAATTTGTTGTTGTTCGCAGTACAACGTACTTGTGTAGATACACATTATATCGTGGGTGTACTGGCAAAAATGAAACTTGAAAATATGAAATTTCGACTTAATGATGCATATTATAAAGTTTTCAACGTTCAATAAACTGTAAAAATATACTAAGTAATAATAATAATAATCATAATTTGTATAGCGCCATTTTCGTAAAATACTACCTCAAGTGCGCTTATAAAGACATGGATAATAATAATAATAGGATGATAAGTAGTTTAAAATGTCACATTATATTATATGTGGTTTTAAAAGTAAATTTGACTTTAAGTTTAATAGCGGGTATTTTATTCAGGCTGAAAGCTTTCAATAATAGGAATTATTCAAACAGGGATTTTTGAGTTTTTTTTTACCAGTATACCCACGATATATTGTCTGGTTATATTGCCGTGCAGCCACTAAACCGCGGAGATTCCCATAATGCTTGAATGCAAAACATAAAAAAGTGAATTTTGCGTTATTTGCGTGCCTCTTCAAATTACCTATGACGTGATCTAACCATGGTTAGTTGCACTTTAAAGTTTAAATCCTTTCTATTTGATGAACTTTCATATATTGAAAATCTATTTCTACCTGGTATTGCATAGTATCAATATGTTTATTTTTCTTGAGTGTTTTTTGCAGATACTTTGTGGCATATTATATATATATATATATATATATATATATATATATATATATATATATATATATATATATATATATATATATATATATATATATATATATATATATATATATATATATATATATATATATATATATATATATATATATATATATATATATATATATATATATATATATATATATATATATATATATATATATATATATATATATATATATATATATAATTATATCCAATAGCCTCCTCAATTGACATCGCCGCAACGCACCATTTGTTTCAATAACCCCGAATTAAATCTCTCTATTTTAGAAGCTAAACCCGCTTGAGGTTTCTTCCAGTTTTATTAATTATTCCGGCGAAAAAATTCCCTCCGCTTGATTTGGGTGAGAAAAAAGGAAATAGCAGATTATTATCCTTTCGTAGATGGGGGTCTTAATTTATTCATGGACACGATTTAGTATTCCCTCTTCCGTCGTCAGTTGGTGAATTTCGTTAAAAGCGGATTTCAATTCTGAATCTTTTTACGCCTTCATTGGAGTAATCAGTTTTACAACAAATCCGCTGGAGAATGATGAGGGACTTCAGCTAACCTAAGCAAAAATGTATATATATGCACAAAGTTGGTGCTACTACGAAGAATGGATAAATGTATATATTGAAGTATTCAAATGTTATAAGCCAGTGTTCCGCAAACTTTTTCTTTTCAAGGTACACCTGCCAGATCAAGAATTTTTTGAGGTACCGTAGAACGAGGCTACTTGAACGTTGATGTGTTACTTGAGCCCAGTAGGTACAAAAAAAATATTTAGATCGTGGTATCGATCGAAGTATTGTAACAATAAGTGTCACCTGTCAGGGAAACAGTGAATCATGTCGATACGTTTATTATTGTAGTCCAAATACAGATTTAAATATTTTTTTTGTACTGGGCTCAAGTAGCCCCGTTCTACGGTACACTAAAGAAAAAAGCAAAGTTTATTAATAAAATCCGGATCACATAGTATATGATGTTTGATGCGAAATGTGAGCCTACTTAACTGAGCACAGGCGATAAAAAATTGGAACTATTATTGATAAGGCTGCTCTCACCGTTGATCGTCCTCAGGCATTCTTTTTTTTTTAATTCAATAGTATTCAGAGTCGAAAATCCCAATTCGTACGCTCTTCGCCTAACAAATCGCCCTACTACTCGCTTAGCTTTCTGTTATATCTAGGTGTGTTATCTTTAAATAAAACTAGACTTTTTTCACCAACTAATCACCACGGTACACCAGTGTGCCGCGGCACACACTTTGCGGAACACTGCTATAAGCACTCAAGGTGAGTACTCTCTTAGCGAATCTTAACATATGGTTACTGTAACTAATCCATAGCTATCGTGTAACCATATGCAAGCAGTCATACTTCAATCACAGTATTCGTAGTTCGGATTGTAGACAACTCATACGAGTAAACTTATTTTATTGTGCTAAATTTCAATATTCTTATGATATATTTTTTTAATATTCAATCATTTTCATTTACCTCTTCTATTACCTATAAAGTCATTAAACATTTAAACTAAATATAATAGTACTATTCATAAGTGGATAATACAAGTCAGCAGATCTGAAATAGATCACAGAATTCTGCCATGTCGTATTTGATTACATTAACAATTTTTCTCACATTATAATTTTATAAATACTTTTTTTTTGTATGTGCCCTAGGCACGGGATAACTCGGTCAGGGTGCATTATTTTTTAATTTTTTTTTTATTTCTAATTATTTAAATTATGAAATAAATAAAAAAATTATTAAACGCATGAACCTTTGACCTTAATTGTTGCGAACTGTGGCGTATTTGAAGAACGTACGAGTATTTCCTGCAGTTAGCGTAAATATCGCTGTTACAGGCGCCATGGCATAGTCGAGTGGACGCTCGACTGCGAAACTGGCATTGGGGCTTCGATTCCCGCCAATTGCAAAACGAATTCAATTAATATTTATTTTCAATTGGTCTGGGTGTTTGTGGTGTATTTTGTACACCTTACCTTCCCTAACCTGACTATCCTACCTGAAGACAAGCTGAAGACAAGCCTTTAAAATAGAGACTTTGTTGGTTATTCATTAAAAAATTGTACAATGCTTGAAATGATCCTTTTTGACAAAATACGATATCGACACGTGATATCTCTAACAGATAATCATGACTATCCGAAAATGAATACCGATCAGAAAATTTGAAATGTTTTAATCAACTTAAGTTAAAGCTGGTAGTCGCCCTAAACAGTAGCAATAGAATACCCTCGGAATATAATACTTATGCCTCTAAGCGGACGATTCCCATCAATAACAGTAAAATAGAAGTGTGGATAAAGTTGGGTTTATTACAGGCTTGTTAACCAAATTAACAGACTGCTAACGTTCATGGCCCCACCGCAGCTTTACAAACTCCGAACCGATCTTATTTAAACCTTACGAGCACTATTTAATTTGGGTTGACTTTATCACTCCAAATTATTTATTTATTGATATTGCCGGAATTCCAATAAACCCTTAGTCGGAATGACGATAACTTCTATTCGTGTTTTAATATTTATCGTAATTCGTGTATTAACCAAGCGTTTTCATTACAACTATTGTGTGTCACTGTTATTTAATTGACCGTAACGTTTCTTTGTTAAATGCAAAAACGGCATGTATGTGTGTTTTTTTCCTGTCGTATTCCATTTTATTAGATTTTTCTTCACGCAAACAAAGCTACAGCTACATCGTTAACGTATCATTTGTATTGCCTGCCTTCATAGAAAGCTAGTCTCACTGTATCCTACGTACCTGAAAAAAAACTGGGACTGGTGCGTAATATTTAAGTCTTACCCCCTAACTAAAAATAGAAACATACAGCGTCTTAAAAAAGTGGACCAAACCATGCAAATATTGCCTAAACGTACGAGCAGAGATATGGACAATGAATGGCCTGTGAATCGAGTTCCAGAATTGGGCGCACCGATGCCTCTCCCGAGTAAGGAGTTGAATCGCATCTCCACTTACTCGCGCATGCAAGCGGAGCTGTAAAGGCGCTGTGAAAATTTTACGACTTCGCTCTGAATTCTGTTGAATGTATTTGAACGTTTTAAAACGGCTTTACTGTCGCAGCCGCACGTCAAGTGTTAACTCTGCCGCCGTGAAATGACGATTTCTGTCCGCCGTAAACCTTAACAGCTGCGTCCGTTTCACTTTGTCTTTGCGATCTGCATACTTACTTCATTTTATACGGGAAGAGTGTTAAATTATATTGTCGTTTCTAAATTAGTCGTTTAAGAATTTGGCAAAAACCAAACATGAAATATGAAATATTAAAAAAATCTCTCTTGAACCATTCACATTCCTAGTTTTGGATAATGGCATTGCAAGATAAGACAATGATTTCGAATCTTTATTTTCCCAAGGATATTTTACGTACAAAATTTCATGTACAAAATTTAATTAGAAAATATATCATCAAGCCTTTATAAAATGGATTAAAATGATGGAAGTTTTTTCACTCTCAATGTATAATATTAATATATTTGCTTCCAATTCTATGGGCTAGTCAGGAAAGTCATACAATTTATTAAAATATATTGGATAATATATGTTGGATTAATCATCTTTCTAACCCTTATTCAAACCAAATGGTGCATAGAGCACTGACGCAGTGTTATATTGATTTTTAATTACGCGCATGCAAGGTGATCAGCCCTGCGTTTAAGGAATCAGTCAGGGTAGCATTAAACAAATCATTTAAATAAAATCACCCCCTGGGGAATAAAAAATGGAATCTCCAGCATGGTAGAAAAACGCGCTTACTACTGCACTACGGAGGCGGGGGTTATATTAAATTATAAGATATAAAAGATTGTTAGACATTTTAATAACTTGTAAAGGATCTTTGAATTATAACTTGCCTTTTGCGCTAACTGTACAGATATTCCAGCATATCCGTACTATCATTCAAATCAATGCAAGCATTTTCCTAGGAACGTCGTATGAGTTCACGTACATATAAAATGAACAAAATATAGTTGTACCCACCTGAAATAAAGTACGACTTGTCACGTGCCGCGGAGCTTTGTATCGCAGACAATGGCGACATCCTGTGTTTCTCGTGTCTCCTGTCTGCCGTCTCCTTTCCCAGTCAGGAGTCTAGGACTAGTCCTATGCAGACGGGTGTATGCATGCTTGAATTTTATTTCTATCCTGTCGAACTAGATTTCGATATTGGGTGTTATAAAAACCATTATTTACACCTGCTAACAAAATGTGCTCTGCAATTGTATAATTTATTTTCAAAATAGGATACTGTCGGCTCAATCCGTAATTCAATTATTGATTTATTACTATATTCTGTAAAGGAAGCTCAAATGGAGTTATATTATAGTCACCTTACTGGTTAAGCTTACGATATATATATATATATATATATATATATATATATATATATATATATATATATATATATATATATATATATATATATATATATATATATATATATATATATATATATATATATATATATATATATATATATATATATATATATATATATATATATATATATATATATATATATATATATATATATATATATATATATATATATATATATATATATATATATATATATATATATATATATATATATATATATATGTATATTTGTGTGTGTGTGTGTGTGTAACTTATACTTTAACGATAATTGCAATATGGTCTTTTATCACTTTTAATATCACTTTTTTTTTATTTGTTAAAAAATAATGATTTACATGTTACATTTAAGGTTAAACTTTTTATTTATTTTATAACACTCCGCGTCCTATTGTTTCCGAAACGTTTTTAAATGGAATGGAGGCTAGCATACAAACAAAACTAACTACCTAACCATAACCCCGCTTCCACGCAGGGGTGGGCAGAGAGAATGGAACGCCACACCAATATGTCATTGTACACAATATTCGCCTCTTCCACATTCATACATCTTCTATGGATCATTACAAAAATATTTTTAACGCTATAATGCTATATTTGACAATGGCTTGGCGTTATGAAGTGAGGAGCCAGTCCACAATAAAACTATAAAAAATGAAACTGCATTCAATTAATTTAAAAAAAAGAAACATATACAAATTATAAAATAAAATGGAACATGAGATGATAATAAATACATGTACATATTTTTATTCAGTGACTTAATGATTTATTTAAATAAATAAGTACAATGAAATGTTTTAATATTATATTTACAATTACTACGTAAACCTGCATTTTGCGAAAGATACAACTTACCTCTCTACTCGTATTATGAAATTTCATACATGTACTCGTATCTTATGAACTTTTTTATTTTTGTTTCAGGTAATATAACACACAATACTAAATACTTCTAACGAGGAAAACCCTTCTCTCTCGGTAATGTAGCCATTCATTCACTATTAGCTACCTACATACCTAAATTTATATTTTCATATTTTACCTTTTCATGTGATAAATGATGTCAGCAAGTATGGTACATGGCATAATAACCTAGAAAAAATCGCTCTGAGCATTTGATCGACGCCGACGTGAATTCATTCATATTTCTGTTATTGAATCTACATTTTTATTGTAATATCAATTAAATATATTATTAGATTAAAACCAATATTTTTAGCTTCTCCACTTTATTTTTATTTGACCAGCGACCGGGTTTCGTCGATGATGTCAGTAACGACGAAACCCGGTCGCTGGTCAAATAAAAATAAAGTAGAAAAGCTAAAAATATTGGTTTGAATCTAATAATATATTAAAATGCAATTCTATCACGAAGTGTCAGTGGATAATATAAATCTAATATCAATTATCATATTAAAATAATATTAAGTAAGTTTTTTGTATATAATTCCATAAATTTTATTATTATTCATACTGTTCATATATAAATTTTGTATTTTTTTATTATTTATAATGATACGTATCTTGGAGTGCTTTCAGCTTTATTTACTTTTCAAATGTTATGATAATTTTTTAATTTCGTCGAATTCCCTACGCTTAAATGTTGAAAGATTTCATCGGAAAATCAAACTCGATTTCGAAATGTTATTTTAAAATTGTTCATTTATCTTCTTATAATTGGGGTATTAATGTATGTTTAACCTTTAATATTTTTATGCTCTTGTGAAATTAAATCTGACATCAAATTATTAAATAAACATTCCACAAATTAGGGATGAAAAGGCAAACACAATTTCAAAGCTCATTATTACTTTTTTATCTTTTTAAATTAAGTAAATCACGTGAATATGCTTTCAAAAATATTTTTCGTCTTACGTTATTTCTTTTGTTGCGGATATTATATTACACAATAATATATTTGTTACATAATTGCTTTAAATAAATTAGTATTTTGGATAGATTTTTTGAATTATTTTTTCAATATCTGATACAGTTATACTTCTATATTTTGAAATTCAAAATATACAACGCTTTTCGGCAACAAAAACATTTGTTCGGAAACTCTTTCCTGTGTCGTTTGCCTGTGAATCGTAAGGAAAAGTATGAAAAAAATCATCAGTTAACAATGTTGGTATTGTCAAGGGTTAGCTGCTGGAGGGGGCTCGTGGGGACTAGCACAAGCCCTTATATATACTTAAAAAGAGATTTTCGAGCCCCTTGTACCGAAAATTACATCTACAAAAAACTCATGTATTTATCATGAAATGTAAAAAAAAACATGATAAAATTTCTCTTTATATTTGAATTTAAAAAATGTACAAATCTTCTTAGACGAGTACTGAAAATCAGCTTAATCTACAATATTTTTACACAAATACTAAATTTTAAGTTAAAATTCTATAATGTATGCTGTGTACATCACAGTCGGTCTGGAAATGGATTATTCCAATTTTGGTCAATTCCTATGGAAATCCCGAGTCTATATATTAATCTATCCTCAGGAAAGGATTAATAACGAATATAAAGGTTCCACGCCGTTCCCTATTGTGCTCAGAGTGAGAAATTATTTTTTAACCCCGCTGAATTCGGGGAAATAAAGGTTTTTATGATTGAAAATAACTTTGAACCGTTGAAAGCTTTTCTGTGACACATAAGCTCATGTGTGGATGAGCATAACAGAGCGGTATATGTGTGAATAAATATTTGTCCTGCCCTTTTCATTATTATGAAAGGCTATGAACCCAGGAAACCAAAGGACACGTTTCTCCTTTATGCTCGCCGTATTACGAGACACGTAATGCTCGTACTACGGAGGCCCCGTGGAGTAAGGTATTAACGTTGTCTATACGAGTGTGTACGTCTGGGTATGGCGTTGCCGCTGTGGCGGGTTTACGAAATTTTAATAAAATATATATTTTACGGCAATAGTTTTTCCGCCTCCGTAGTGTAATGGTCAGCACGCCCGGATACCGTTCTGGAGGTCCCGGGTTCGATTCCCAAGGGGGGTGGTCAAATAAATATAAAAAATGTTAATATGAAGTGGAAACCACAAATAAATCTACTAATAAAGAGAGTTAGAAAACTTATATATGTATTTGTCAGACTCAGAAATATACTATCTCTAAAGACTATTAAAACTATTTACTTAGCCTTGATACAATCAATTTTACATTATGGAATTATTGGATGGGGAGGATCCTATAAAAATACTTTAAATCCTCTATTAATAACACAAAAATGTATTGTAAAAATTATCTTAAAAAAGCCTAGGATCTATCCATCATACTTGATTTTCCAAGAATTTAGCGCACCTACTGTAGAATCGATTTTTAAAAGAGCATCAATTTTACAAATATTTAAAGAAAGGGAAACATTATTGACACATAATTTTAGAAATACAAGATTACAAAATAACTTAAAGACCCCAAAATATAATACTAGTGCAGCTCAAAACCACTATTCTTTTATAGGAATAAAACATTTTAATAAACTACCTGCAAGAATAAAAAAAATAATCAATCTAAAATCTTTCAAAAATGATTTACAAAAACATATAAGGCAAACTCCCTTTTGATTACCATTTATTATTTGTTATTTTTACTTCTTATTTATATGTACAAACCCTGTAAGCGAACTCCCTCTCTAAACACGAGCAATCTGCTCTCTTAGTGAGGTAGCACGTAAAAAAAAAATGTATTAGTCCACCACCGTAATGAAGATAAAGTAAATAAAATCAAGATGAAAATATCCAGTGCAGTGCCCTATGCGCCATTAGGCACGGGAAAGGGTAAGAAGGCGGAATTCATCGAAAGGTTTTTGATCAATGTTTTTTATAGTATTTTTGTGGCATTCCATCGTAATAACATTGATATGTATTTTTGTCTTCAATATTCAATGTGGAAACCATTTTGAATATACCTGTTTATGGGTGAAATCGGTTATTAGTAAAAATTAATTACGAAATTTGGAAGTGCTCCAAACATTTTTATTTAACTTGTATCTCAAAGGCTATCATGCGGTTGCAACTTTCCTACGTGCATTTTTGGTAATTCCTGCTCATTATTCAGGCAGCTGTTGAAATTGCTTTACTCAATATTTTTAATTTTAAAAGCGTTAATGACAAGATCCGTTCTCTTTAGAGTATAGTACGGCAGAGGTTCCAATAAGGCCACTCGATGGTGCCAGTGGAAGTATGATCGGATTATACGCAGAGTTACCCGTTTGTCCGACTAATGGCATTTTAATCACCTCGGAGACTCCCTTGTACTCTCGCTTTACTGCCATTAGGGACCGGCTCTGAAAAACTGGAAAACACCGAGGAAAATAGAGGCTTCTAGTAAAAACGATAGTTCATCCTTTTTACGTCCGAAATGTTTAATACTAATTAGTTAACACTTTGCCATCAAAACTTGGCGGCTAACCAAAATGTTTGATAAAATGAAATCTGCAAATTTGTTAATTAAACTTTTCACTACCGGAATAATTCCTACCAATGAAATCATATTTTTGGTACATTTTCTAATTCTGTGATTTCTTTAATCCATTATATTTTCTTGCCTGATAAATCTTGTAATAACAAAAAATCGTTAGTAATTTAAACAATTCTTGAGCAAAATTAATTTGTTTCTATCTATGTATAAGTTAAACCTACAACATCTCACTATTTTCTGTGTTATTCTTCACAACTCCAATACACCAAAATATCTTGTTAGGAACTTTTTGCACCTTTTTTCACTCTATATGAGGTAACACTTTCCATCCCTTTCGTTTACTATCGGCCAGAATATGAAACAAAGCTCTCTTTCTCTTGAAAAATGCACCTTCAAGAAATGTCTGCAACATTACTATCAGCAAAGGGATTTATTTATTTGGACAGCAAAATTACTCGGGATGATCGATCGAAATCAGAAATAGTCTACCGGATAAAGCAAGCAAGAATAGCATTCAATAAGAAATCTATTTTTTTTAATCTATAAAAATAAGTTTAAAAACAAGAGAAACTTTTATTTAAACTCTTAGTCTGGAGTATACTGTTGTATGGAAACAAAACGCGATCTATCTGGCAAGCAGAACTAAAAACGAACTAGATTGGTACACTGTTTTGTCATTCGTTTTCAACCAGTCATTGTTCTATAAAAAAAATCTCATTTCAACAAATATGTATAGGTGTGTTATTATTGTTTTATTCAGTATTTAACCAGTGTTTAGGAAGTTGATACTCGCTACGATACTGACATATACCATACACGGTGTATCTGCGAGACCCTTTGTGTTTGCGACATTTACCGATAACTACCGGATCGCAAGAAGCGTCGAGTTCAAGAACCAGTATTTAACACCATCCACGTTATAAAGTTGGCAGCAACTACGATGGTTACGGTTACGGTTCGAGTACTTTTAAAGTTCCACGTATATAAAATTCAAAGTCCCCGCGCGTCACATGACAAATTTACGCATGAAACATACACAACCTCCTTTGAGAGAAGGGTCGACGATGTTACTCTGCGTAATTATCCAACGGCGACGATTAATAAAACATTTTAATATGATTTTCACGTAATAAATTTTGTTCGCATTCAGCTTTCTTGTGCTGGGAACTTCCATGATGTAACGAGTACATAACACTAGCTATATCTCTGGAACGAGACTATATAACGACTAAATATTAACGCGGTTTCTGGAAGAGTTTCGTTCCTCTGCGCTCACATCTTGCTTTTCGTATTATTACTTAAGCAATAAATAATGAAGAATGTTAAACAACAAAGCAGTGTAATTTACCTGATTTTATGGAATAATTTTCTACACGAAAATATTGATTATTTAGCAAATTATGCCAATTTTACTAATAGGAACTAAAATATATTAATGTCACCAAAATCTAAAAATTTGTTGAATATCCTCGGCTCAATCCGCAAAGTGTTTAGCTCCAGCCTTGTCAACCTTGTCATACGCCTTTTTTAGGCCTACAATACTTTTTTTTTGTAACAATAATGAAACATTATGTGAAAAAGTATCATAATATCGCCCTGTTAGAAGATCTTGTACGAGAGTAGTAGGAAGTAAAATTGTTTTCAACTTTTCTGCACCCGAAATGACTATAATTACTCGGTAAATATTAAATATCACTCTTTTTATTTCGCCTCTCCTTTAATTTTTCAGAGCTCCGCTTAATTGTGTGCTCCTTTTAGGAAAACATATGCCTAAATAGATAAACAGGTCCCGAGCATCGTGTATTTATGCTGTGTGTGTTTGGGTCCTGCCCCCTTCTCCTGCGCTAATTGCGCCATTTGTCGCGAGGTGCGCTTGAACGCAAAAAAAATGTTTTCCCGAAAGCCCTCCTGTTTTATTTTTCGATACGACTCCCGCGTAGCCGTGAGGGGTCTACGGCTACCCCGTGGGAAACGTTAAGCACTGGAATGTATTATATTTTCACATGTGAACCTCATTTTAATTCAGCGATACGAATATAAAAATTCCACTCGCAAATTATTTTAATATTTTGACGCCGAATTGACGGAATTCCAGCTCCAAAAGAAAAAATGACTGACATGGCACACTTATGGATTGTATACCACCTCTGTCAATGTTTAACATGTATTAAAATACCGTATAAAAAGAGCGTTTTAACGGGGAGTCTTACCCTTTTACCGTATAAATTAACCTACTGCTGAATTCTCGTCTATCTAGCTATCAACAACATAGAATGAATAGAGAATGCCTATTATTTCGTTTGAATTGTGCTTATATAAGTAAGTAACAAATCATATTTGTAGATTTAGCGTTTAATTTGTAGAATTCCGTTTTAATTTATATAATAAATATTAAAATCAAACACTGATTTTTAGTCTACTAAATTTTAGTTAAACAGTAGTTTAAAAATGCCACAACAAGGAGAAACGATTCTCAAAATTTTTTAATAATAAAATACAATTTAGTAGACTCTTAAGGTGTTTGATTTTAATACGTAATATATAAAGTAACAAATCATTTCGATTATGTAACCGAGTTTTTATTTTTAATTTGTATTCCAGGAAAGTTATTATTAAATTATAATAGGATGTTTTTGTGTGTGCACGAACTGTGAAGTATAAACAAGCTTCGCAGAGAAGAAGTTTAATTAAAATGATCGTTAAAGCGCATTTCAGTGCTTCAGTTTTCTGCATACAAGTTCGTTGTACTTTTTAGGGTTGAGATTGAAAGTGCTTCCGCCGTTTGTAGTTTCCGATGTTGTCGGAGTTTATTTTCCGTTTTGGCTAGAACGTTTAATTTATTCCGAACTGAATGAGAACGTTTTTTTCAATGTTCGCTAAACGAGTAACTGCAATTTAGTTATTGTTTTGATACTCCCTGCCGGGAATTTTCATTAATTTTTATCTTTGAGATTCTTTACTGCCTCGTCTGAACTGTCCACTTTATCAGAGGTATAAAAACACGTTTTATAAATAGACGCTATCACAGCTACGTTGACGTACATAACCTTTATAAAATATATTATCAGTGTTTTTTGTTTGTGCAATGATGTTTTATCTCGTAAAACCTCTCTGGTACTCGTTGATAGTCCATAAAATTTGTGTTAACTAAATATTGATTATTTTTCAAATCAATATTTTGTTAATTAAAATTTTATTTTAAGTCCGGGCCGTTTCGACATCTTTCCACTGAATGAAGGTTAAGAAATGAAAATTATATGCCGGTGCTCCTCTTTTAATATAAATTAAACTTTTTTTTAAAATTATAACTTACAAAAAAACTTTGCTATGAAATTTTGTAACAAGTAATAAAAGTATAAGATATAATAATAATAGTATAAATAAAGTATAAATTTAAAATCACAACTTTACTGCTTCAAATATAAATTTTATTTTTAAATTATTTATTCAAATAGGAACTATAAAGCGTGGATGTAATAAATATTAAAATACGTCTCTTGAAAAATATGAACCATACGTATTCGGCTTTTTATGTCGTACATATTTTGAGTAATTCGTACGATTATTTTGAAATCGTTCAACTTCTTCTTCTTCTTCTATGTGGTTTACAATCTATGTGGTGATTAGTTTATTTCTTTCATCGTTTGTCTCCACTTGTCTCTTCAACTCGGCGTACCCGCTACAGCGCATGTCGGAGATATCGAAGGAATCTTTATTAAGTTTGAACCTTTCGAACGAATCACTATCGGCTCCGGCTGCTGTGCTGGTCTGGGTTGTGGGCGTCTATGTACCGGCCAACGTCGGGTTGGAATCGCATCTAGCTGACTAACTGAACTAAATGCTAATCCCTTTCACTGCCTACACCGGGGTACTTCTAGAAAATTTGGTCACGGATTTACAAACTTGTATTAATTTAGATTGTCAGTGACAGATATATTTAAAGCTTTTAAATGTAAATTCACAGTAAAATCTGGATACAATTTTATGTTGTTTCACATTTTCAATAAATTTCGCAACTGAGTTTAAAAAAATGCTTTGCAAGAGCAGATCTGTCAGGAAGCCTAGATGCTTCTGTATCAGATCTGGGAATGCGGTGGGACAGCTTTCAATATCGGCTCCGATGGTTTGTAAATTAACTCTAGTATGATATTGGGTAATATTAACCAACCCCTTGCTGTTTCCAATAGAGGGGTGAAGTTATATCTCTTATTTCTAATAAAGCCCGCAATGAATTCAAAATATAGAAGCCTAATTGACCCAGTTTGTGAGTTCTTCACCGTTGACTTTGTTCATTAAGTCCTCGAGCGCGCGGCACGGACTGGTGTCCAGATTGCCCGCTGCCTTGTTAGCCCGCAAGAGCTGAAATAAAATTAAGCAAATAGTGCGGTCGTTTCAAACGTTTGTAACAATTGTATGCGCAATTTCAGCATCATTGTGTGGACTAGGGAGAGAACAGGGAGCATTACTAACTCCGTTAAGTTCACGTTACCGCGTCTGGCGTCCCTATGTTTATTGCTTCGAGTGACGTTTGCTCCAGCTCTCCTATATCGTTCACTCGTTTCAACAACGTCAAATATCAAAAGATTTTTCAGGAGATCGTTTTTAAAGTTTAAGAATATAATAAAATATATCAAAATTAAATATCAAGCCACTTATTGAACTTTTTACTGTACAACAGATTTTTTTAGGTAAAACCTGAAGGTTTTTTTATCAATTTGAAAAATATTTAGTATATTTAAAAAAATAATTAAACAAAACCTTTTCTTCGAAATGCAAAAACAACCCTTTCTGCCCTGTAGCGGGTAAATATTAGGTAAGTTAAAATATGCCGCTTTTGCTGGGATGTAGTACATTTTCAGGGCATTCCGAAAACATGCACAACTGAAAATTGACGATTTTTGATATATGACGTCGTTGAAAGGAGTGAGCGATATGTGTAAACAATTAAAAGTTGATACGTTCAATCTGCCATAATTTCAGATTTAATGATTTTTTCCACGTTTGATATTTTAACTATCGTACTTACAAAATATTATCACTTGGTTATATTTTAAACCTATACGTGGTGCGTAATTTTGAGAATGCGTTTAGCAATTTCACCCTTGCAATATAATTACCACTAGCAACTTACTAATTAACTAATTATCATGCCGATCTCCGCATGGGTAGGTAGAGAGAATAGATCGCCACTTTAATATCTTTGCAAACATTATTCGTCTCTTCCACATTCATAAATCTCCTCATAAATACCCGCCGATTATTTCGACTCCTAGCCTGACCGCTTTCAAATATTTCACTAGCAAAAATATTTATTTAAGATTTTTTCGACTATTTGTCATTATTTATGTATTTTGGGGAATATGTGAAACTGGATTCGTCAATATCATTAGTATCATTATAGAAGTTCGGTGTACCGGGAAGTAATTACTAATTAAATTATAACTGAACTGTCAAGTTTTGAAGCTAGCACTCGGAATATTGTTAATATCCGACCGTTCTGAAATTTGCCATTTCGGTTATCAACTTCTCACTCAATTTGACTTCTCTCGTGAATGTTTTGAAGTGTTTGCAAATTATATAATATGATAGTTAGTAGCTCCGCATTAATTTTGTTCATATCAATGTATTCAAGCATAATTACGACAGTTTATTCTTTTTTTTTAAATGGAATACTTTAGAGATTTTATTTATTTTATTTTATTTGTTCGGGAATTGTACAGCTTTATATTAAAAAAAAATATCATAAACAGTAGTTACATTAACAAAAATAGTTACATTAGTAAAAATAATACCAATTAAACAATTCCACATTTATGGATGCACCGACTTTTGGACTAGTCAAGTCGGGCTTTTTTTTAGACGACTATTTTTAAAATATCAAGAAAATTTAATCTTTTTCAACTAGAACAAGCTGCATGCTTGTTCTTGTTCCAAACAAAATCCATGCTGAAATGCCATTTAAATATTTGAAAAAAATCATACAAAATGTAAAAACTTATAAACAATTTTATTCTAAATGTATCGTCAACTTATCACTCGCACCACATCTCACTATGAGCAGTTTATGAAAAATGTCTGAAATGGTACACATATCAACAACGCCCAATACAGACACGTACACAAATACGTGCGACACTAAAATCCTTTTTCCTGTGGGTAGATTGGATCTACAACCCACGACTTGTGTAATTATAATGCTAGGGATTATTACGGAAAAGAAAATTAGTGGAAATATGTAATTTTTTTGTTTACCTTCGCGTCTAGTGGTGGTTATTTTATTTTAATAAACAGTATGGTAAGTAAAGTAAGTAAAATGGTATTTTTATGTGGAAATGCAGGTGCATTCGACCTTTTTTCCTTCTGTCTGGCCGACTTATTGGCGGGTAGTCGCTGACTATCACCTCGTCTACAAAGTCAGCTTAACCGATAAGTCTGTATATCTTTAGTTATACATATAAAAAATATCAAGTCTACAAATTTATTTAATTTTGATTCATTTTTTATGATGAAGATTTTAAAATTATATTTGTCTTTTATATATTATTATTATTGCTTATTCAAATGAGCTTTTATGTAAGTGTAAAAGGTCACTGAAAACATTTTTTTGATGTTAAACTTTCAAACTGTTTTGGTGACAAAACATGTTCACATATGTTTTATGAATGTTTTTAAAAATAAATTTCTAATGGCTATTGCTTCCATTGGATGAAATGTAATTTAACACCGTTTGGCGTGAACCGGACCTCATTTCCTCTATATTAGTTGAGCGTTGAGCTAGACACCAAGATGGCGGATACAGGAAGTAAAATAGAGGGTAGGAAATGTACTATACCGCTATCTCTCGGCTCTACTGTGGCCCTACTTCCGGAAGAGATAACATATATATGTTATATGTAATATAGTAGTTTAAAGTTCAGCTTGTATTCAGTATTATTGAGATTTTTGAAAAATTATTTCTTTATAACTGGTTGTTGCGAATTCTACTACTACTATGATTAATTATCGCTTCCATTATCCATAAAGTAATTAAATAAACAAAACCAAGTATAAAATAACTATTCATAGTTGGATAATGAAGGTGGGTAGATCTAAAAAGATCGCATCGTTCGTCCATGTCGTATTTGATTGCATGTCAAAAACAATTTTCTTGTATGTAATTTTATAAATAACTTTTGTAAAATATGCCTTCAGCACGGGAAAACTTATTAAAACCACATTTTTGTAATTATGTGTTTGATGAAACGTATAAATGAAATAGATGAATAATTTTATAATTAAAATGTAACTTTGTTTTAAAATCACTATTAATATTTTATTATAACTTAATTAATGTCTACCTGTTTCGAAGCTAACCGCTTCTTTATCAAGACTGATTAATACTTATCCTTATAATTGAATGAGTGAGGAAAGAACGGTGAAACAAATTTATGAGGCGAATGTAATTGGAAAAAAGGAGCAGAGGAAGACCGAGAAAAACATGGCACGATCAGGTATGCCAAATACTTGAAAGTGGTCAGGTGAGAGTCATAACAATCGGCGAGGTATGAGGAGATCATAAACGTGGAAAAGGCGAAGAATGTTTGGAAGGACAGAGTGGTGTGGCATTCTATTCTCTCTGCCTACCCCTGCGGGGAAGCGGCGTGATGGTTAGGTTTTTTTTTTTGAATTACAATTATATAGATAAATAATTGTAATCAAGTGTGTCATTTTTATTATATTTTTGGTTGTCGAATTATTGTGTCTAAATTTCTCCTTTTTTATATTACTTTTTATTTATTTATCTGATGTCGTAGTAGGGATGGCCTATGCGGGCATTTGCAATATCTCATAAACTACGAATCACACGTTAACATCAGATTGCGGAAAATAGAAGGGGACACTTGATTGTATTTTGCCAAATGCCAAATTTATCTTCAAATCTTTGTACATTTTCATTTTCGTTTCTTTTGTTGAAAAGAAGTGATT
Source organism: Brachycentrus maculatus (assembly GCF_059751285.1). Lineage (NCBI taxonomy): Eukaryota > Metazoa > Arthropoda > Insecta > Trichoptera > Brachycentridae > Brachycentrus > Brachycentrus maculatus. The sequence continues at coordinate 618,841 of NW_028280870.1, read as the reverse complement.
TTTGTGAGGACGGCGATCTACCCTAGTCAATAAGACAATGCGATATTGTGAAATGTTATGCGTTTGTCATGTGATTTATGTAGTAATATTATGTAATACTATAAATAAAATAAAATATATTTAAATACTTGTCGGGTTGTGGTCCCGTGGTTAGTGTCGCGGATTCTTGAGTCAGAGTTTCTCTGTTCGAACCCACTCTACCACAATTTGATTGATACCTATTTCTAATAATGAGCCGCTTAGGCTCACAGAAATAGTATGAAATTGAAATATTTGTGTAAATTACAATAACACAAATATTTCTCTTCTTTTAAAAAAAAAAATGTTACAAATAATCGTTATTTCAAATGGCGACAAGATATCAACCTGTGTGTAAACCTTTTCCGTTAATAAAAATGGAATGAAAAATCGCTCGGTATTTGTCACTTTAATGTTGGGGTTGTATTTATTTACCGGCGAAGACTAAAGGTCTTCAGCGAAGCGCAGTGACAGCTTCCCTCTGGAAGCGGAAGTCGCTGGAAAAATACAGCGCCACTTCCGCTTTTGTGTTTTACCTTTTCGCGGGACAGTCGCATTATTTCCGCCATTCCAGAATGTAAGTTGTACGTTTTTAACAAAACATTTTTGCTCCATTTCGTCAAATGTTTAAACATTAAAAAAACAATTACACAAAGTGCTCTACATTTTACTTATTCGGAGATGAAGATTTAGTAAAGCTACTCGCGGTAACTTATGTACAAATCGTTCTTTAAAAAATACTTTTTAAGGGGGTATTTAAAATAAAATAACATAATTTAATATTGATGTAGGTGCTAAATGTATTGGTATCTTTCTAGACCTTTCAGAAATCTTATCGGTTATAGAGAAATAGGTATCGAATGTAAAGAATTGGAATATGTAAAAAGTTATATTCATGAAAGACAAGTCGGAAAAATTCAAAATACGACAAGTGAAAAACAACAACAACATTATATATATATATGGAGTGCCGTGGAGGCTGTATTATGGGTCCACTGTCATAAATATACGAAAAAAAACCATATTATTTACATGTTGACGGTTCGACTTCTTCATCTTGTTGTAGGCCTTGTGGCCTGTTTTTAAGAGGGATGCGATGTCGATTCCCAGCTATCGACCCATCTCTTTGTTGGTCTGCCCGGGAGTCGTCTACCATGGGGTTGGCCGTACAGAGCGATGTGGGCGAGTCTGGATGGTTCCATTCTCCTCACATGCGCATACATTGCATACATAAGTTCGATCTCGCATATTTCCCTGATCCTAGCGTTTTTTATTCTATCTCGAAGACTGCCTGATATGCTTCTTAATAAAGTTACTTATTATAATCAATACAAAAGAATAAGTAAAGAATGAGTACGCTTTATACTAATCTATTCTACAGTATGGGATTATTGGTTGGATTGGTACGAATAAAGCTCTATTAAATAATGTTAACGTTGCACAAAAATCAATAATGAAAATAATACTTAAAGTTCCGAGACAGACTTCCACAGAGAAAATATTCAACTTTTTTTAACACTGAAATACCTATACGCTTAAACAATCCTTATAAATGCATTCACACTAATCACAAAAAAGCACCTCCCGGCAAAACAACACACTAATAACCAAGAACACACTATACGAAAACAAACCGGACCGCATGATCAAAAACATAGAAACACATCAAACAGAATCAAACATATACCACGTTTGGTCAAAGAAACTTTGAAATCTACGCAATAAAACGGCATAACCTGTTTCCATTATCCATTAAGCATTGAGTAACGAAACTATGCATAAAAAGGCTATAAATAATTGGATGCTGGAGGTGGGTAGATTTGAAACATACGAATCATTTCATCCATGATTGCGACTTATATTATTATTTTATCTCACCAATAGATGTCTCTGGTGAAGTTTTAGTGATTCATGAACAAGGTTTCTAAATTGGTTCATATATATAGAACTTCCAAGAATTTGAGTAGTGTGGTTGTCAATAATGGGTAGAATTGGTGAATGTTACACGTGTGTAAAGTGATCACTTAAACCAGCCTATGACGGTCGTAAGCCCCGTAAATGCCCAGACTTTCATATTCTTCTTCATCTTTGATGAGATGTTAAAAAATAATATGAAAATAACTCCTGTAATTGGAGATAATCCAGATTTTGTGAACAAGTATTTGGACACACTCAAAATATTGCGACTTATGATGGACAAATAACTTAGTAAACAAAAGATTTGTTAAATGTGCCTCAGCACATCCAAAAAACCCAGTGAGGTCACATTATTGTAAACGTTTTTATGATGCAAATAATAATAAATTATAAAATAAAATGAGCTGTATTGGAAAATTGGCACTTTGGCTTGAATATTTCAAGTCAAAGTGCCACTTTTAAATTTTTTATATAATATGTATATTATAATTGCCTTTTATGAATATTATCTTTGCACTATGCCGGGCAGATCTTTTGTGTTTTTTTAAAAGGAAACGTATTTACACACTCTAGATATAATAATTGTATGATTTAAGGTGCTTTGAACAATACAGCTTTAGCCTTTTGTTATCAGCCTTATAAAAAATGTTCAAATTAAAGTATTATAAACTACTTTTTAAAAAGACTTAAGTAAAAGCTCAAATACTTATTTTTATGTATGAGCTATATAAATTATCCAAATTTATTCATATTATTTAATTTTACGAAAATCGTTCTGTATGAATTGTTAAAAATTATCATTTTAGTTATTGTATACTTGTATACTGTAAATAATTGATTTAAGCGTGGAAGGTATATTTTAAATTGAATTCAATTTACTTAATCCAATTTAGTGGCCTACGCCAAATCCCTATCACATTGTGTATATGATCGAATACCTCCGTTTTTAATTAACTACGGATGCTGAAATTTTCCCAATAGGGAATACCTCACACGTTCTGAAATTTCAATTATTTTCTAATTAAGATTTTTATTGAATTCTTATCTCACCACGAGTAAAATCTTTTCTTATTAGGGCATATTTATATATATATATATATATATATATATATATATATATATATATATATATATATATATATATATATATATATATATATATATATATATATATATATATATATATATATATATATATATATATATATATATATATATATATATATATATATATATATATATATATATATATATATATATATATATATATATATATATATATATATATATATATACAGTATCTACTCAATGAATTAGGGCTACCCATTATTTTTTTTAATACTCTGAAATCTTTTGGATTATTATATTTATTTTACATAAATACTTTAAGTTTTCTATTGACATCTAATATCATGTATATTACCTTCAATAATATGTAAAATATACCTGGATTATTTAAGCCTTTACAAAATTTCAAACCCTTTTTCTGAGAAAGGTCACTAATTAGCACAGGTAGACAGTTGAAAGTTCAAAAAATAGTCCTATCTCATTTATTAGTGAAGTTTCTTGAGTTCTGGTTGTTGTTTTGTTCAGAGAGGTTATATAGTTATCGTGTCTTGTGAAAAAAACATAATTTTTAATTTTAGTTCATAAAGTATAATTTTTTTTTGTAAACACAAGTGTTTTTTTTTGAAAAGGACAAAATGGGAAAAAGTAAAGACATTTCTGAGGAAAAAAAGTCTAGTGTTATAGTGCTACTGAAATTAGGAATACTATCTAATAGACAAATTTCAAAAAAAGAAAACGTTTCTCGTCAAACAGTGGACAGAATTTCAAAATCAATAAAAAATCAGTCACCCGCCACCAGCAATCGGCGAAAGAACTGTCGTAGGATTAGAAAAACAACACCGAGGACTGATCGAAAAATCGTTCAAAGTGCCTTAGAAAACCGTAGTGCATCAGCAAAAACATTAAAAATAAAATTGGAAGAAGAGGTTATAAATATATCGGTATCAACACTGAGGCGACGTCTTTACGAAGTAAATCTGAAATGCAGGCGCCCTGTAAAAGTACCAAAATTGACACCACGAATGAAAGCGGATCGATTAAAATGGGCCAGGCTACATCGAAATTACTCGGTAGATGATTAGAAAAAGGTATTTATTTAAATTGAATTTTCAACATATCATTTTAGTAAATAAACTTATGTATTTGAATTAAACTTAAATTTTCATTATTTTTCAAGTAATCTTTAGTGATGAGTGCCGGTTAGAAGCCGTGACAGAGAGCCGTCGATTCGTCAGGAGAACACCAATGGAACGTTACAATGAGGCCTGTGTGGTAAAAGTTACCAAACACCCCCCTGCAACAATGATATGGTCATGTATTATTAACAATTTACCTGGGCCGTTGTTTTTCGTGGAAGGAACAATGAACCAAAATTCCTATAAGCAGGTCCTCGAACGAATTTTATTGCCCTTCTACCATACACTCGACCCAACAGAAGGTCCATACACCTTCATGCAGGATGGGGCACCTTGCCACCGGGCTAAATCAATAATAAAATTTTTGTCTAACCAAAATCTCCCTTTGCTCCCCTGGCCTGGAAATTCTCCGGACCTTAATCCTATAGAAAACGTATGGAGCATGTTAAAAAATAAGGTGTACTCATTTCCAAATCCGACAGAAGACTGTCTAAAAAAAAATTCAAAAAATTTGGTCAGAAGACGAAGAAATAAAAAACATGATAAAACAGTGCATTTTAAGTATGCCAAAAAGAATTGAAGCAGTTATTTCTGCCAAAGGTGGAAATACTAAATACTAACTATATTTATATGAAAATATATGCATAATTTAAGCGTAATAAAGTGTTCATGTGTAAATTAAATTCAATGTTGTTTTATTCAAGGTTTTCTCTGAGTTATTCGTCTATATAATACGAGTAATATAAGAGTAATACGTCTATATTTTTTTGTTTATGATACAGATATCATGTTTAAATAGATTTAACAATAATATTTTGAATGTAACGTTTCACATACATTGCAAAGTCTAATCCACAAAATCGTTACAATATCAACATAACTCCCCGAGGAAATCACTTGGTTCGTGTTACACGTAACATATCCATATACTTTACCGGCAACTCTAAAAACTCGAGGTGGCATCCAACCAATATTCGAACTTTGCTAAATATTGCGAAAATTGGTGGCACAATGACAGTTACTTAACAGGGTTTTTTTTTTAAAATACTTTTATTCGTTATGTCAAAATTTTCCGAAAATTGAGTAGTGTGGTTGTCAATCATGGGTAGAATTGGTTATTGTCACACTTGTGTAAAATGATCATTTGACCAAGCCTTAACAGGTTTTTTAAAAAACTTTATTACTATTAATCGTTTTGTGAAAAAAATCCGAAAATTGAGGAGTGTGGTTGTCAATCATGGGTAGAATTGGTGAATGTTACCCGTCTGTAAAGTGATTACTTAATCAAGCTTATGACGTTCGTAAGCCCTGTAAATGCCCAGACTTCCATATTTTTCTTCATCTATGTTGAGATGTCAAAAATGTATAAAAATAATATTTTTACTCCTATTAATGAATGTTTGTATTATGTCTTGGGTGATTTTGTTTAAATATTGACTACAACATTTTGAGTGTGTCCAAATACTTTTTCACAAAATCTGGATTACATCCAATTACAGGAGTTATTTTCATATTATTTTTTAACATCTCATCAAAGATGAGGAAGAATATGGAAGTCTGGGCATTTACGGGGCTGACGACCGTCTTAGGCTGGTTTAAGTGATCACTTTACACACGTGTAATATTCACCAATTCTTAACGTACTATTAATCCGGATAAAGCAGTAATCGTTTTGGTTTAAACTACCGAATAAATAATATATAGTTAGGATTGACAAATGGAAAATTGAATATAGATTCTATCTCCGCTGGATTATCTAAATCCATTATTTGCGTGGATTGCTTCATATTACTGTTCCCGCCGCCTTCCACCGACCGCCCAACATCCGGCGCAGTTCAATTAAACACGAGTACAATTTAATTATTTTCTGTTGTTGTTATTATTTACCCCCTCTGCATCTCCTCCCACTCGTCTCTTTATCTCCCCTCTCCCTAACAATACTGTAGTTTAATGGCATCGGTTTATAGCGGTCATTGAATCATTAATTGCACTGGAATGCATTTGTTTCTTCATTTTTTAAAGGAGGTTATTTTATCTATAAAGTCGTTTATGTTATTTAAGCTTTCATTTGTCGTTTTTTTGTTTGTTTTTGAATTACCTAACGTCCGAGTTACTCTGAAATCTAGCTACGTCTTATGCAACACCGCTTATCATGACCCTACTCAGGCTTCAACTTTGTTAGTTTTATAGCCTATGCCTACTCGTAACTGGATTTAATCTTTATGTTTAAAGTTACTATAATTTCATATAATTCATGAGTGAAAATTCTAAACAAAAACACTCGCTCTCATTTGTCGTGTGAGCGTGTTTTGTAGTCAACCAATCAGAATTTGTCAACTGCGTAATAACAAAGTGCCCGACCTTAACCCTCGCGCACTCAATAGGCCAATTATCGTATTTTATTTCCTGGATGAATTTCTTCTTTTTCCATGGTCATCTGCGGGTCACCCAGTTACACTCCATCTCCTTGGCTTCCAAGTCAGTCCAGCATCCCTAAGTCCCGCTGAGTATAGCCCGTGAATGGTCGTATGCTGTCTTCCGAGGGGCCGGAATCATCGGGGTTGGGAGAAGAGACATAACGGATTAATGCTTTGATATAGAACTTTCTTCTTTCTTCTTCTTAGAACATGTCCTAACCATGTGTCCATACTCTCCATTTTAGAACTTCTATTATGAGGGGCTGTTAGGATCTTTTCCTCACATCTTCATTCCTAATGAAGTCATACCACCTAACACTTTGCATTCGCCTCAGGCTACTACTATTTTAAAAACTTTCGAGTTTTTCCTCTGAGTTTTGCTGAGGTGCCACGACTCGCATCCGTAGAGAAGTATTGTCAGATGTAAGCGGCGACATATTGTTATCCTGAAAAATATGATATTTGTATGCCAGCATTTAAAAAAAATGTTAGTTGGGAGTAAATAATTACCAATGGATGCGAATCTCGAAAACAAACTGGGACGAATGTAACCAATATCGTACATCAGAAAAATATTATTGTAGAAATTTGCAATTTTCTGTAAAGCATATGAATGTTTCTAGAAATACAGGTTTAACAATATTTTATTCTTAATCTGGAACAATATGCAATACATGACATGCCTTGGTAGACAAAAAATATAAAACTATTCGTTCATATGAGGGATACACTGATCAAGTTGTAAATGTTTCACAAGTAGTGAACAAATCTGTATTCCGTTGCTACAATACTAGCAGCTAAATAAACCTTTGAAGTTTATTTTCTCGCTATTTCCTTTTCTTTAACAAGAAGACCATCGGTGCGGTGGGCCAATTCTCTCTGTTTTTTTTACCTGTTTCACAAGTTTAAACCGAGAATCGTTACATCATTAGGTACGTAGGTACTAGACTTTTGAGCTCTTATAAATCAAAAATATTTTTAAATAATGATTTTCGGGTAAATTTATAGATGCAAGCGGTAATATCCGTAAAATATATACACGAAAATCTAATTGTCTCTCTAGTTTTCAATGTAAAGATACAGGTAAAGATACCACCCCATGTATATGCCATACCATCCGTCGGTAAAATAAAAATTTCAAATATAATATACATTTTTCGATATAAAAATCGTTGCAGTGTTAAATATTTTACACAATTTTTTTTCGAAATGATTTATATTAATATTTTAAGAAACGACGAAATTTATGAAGCGGAAATACAAAAGTCTTAAAAATATATTTATTGGGCTGAATGTCTTTCCATAACGTCCTTGTCTCTGTTGAGAACGCGTATCTTGATAATCCCCGCGGAATTTTAACCGAGTATATCTGTATACTATTTCGACATACTCAAATTATTTTTGATGAAAGTTGTTTAAAACAGCCATAGAAATATTTGAAAGGGAGAAAGGAAATCGTCGATTACGATTTGTGTTTCAAAATAAACTACGTATTTTTTCACGGATAACTTTTATAAGTTCAACTTAGTAAATAGCACTTTACATTGTGGCACGTGTTTTGATGCATTCCGCATTATTTTCAAACACAGTAGAAAATGATACCGAATGAATCGAAATACGTGTCACAATGAATATTAAATATAATATAATAATAATAATAATATAATAATGTAATAATATAATAATAAAACCCTAATGGAGCATAGGGCACTGCGCCATATAACGCTGTGTTATCTCGATCGTTTACACGTGAAGGAAAGGTGATCAGCCCTCCGATTTAGGTACACTTATATTTATTTGACCCCCCCCCTGGGAATTGGACCCGGGACTTCCAGAACGGTAGCCGAACGTGCTGTCCATTACACTACGGAGGTAGAAAATACCCGCTATTAAATATGATGAATATAATAGAAATAGTGGTATTAAAGTAAAACTTAAATTAAAATTGGATAGATATGTGACCGCCGAATCACTTAATGGATCTTATAAAAACACTGTCCGGTGATTGTTTTCCATAAGATTTAAACAAACAGCAATTAGTTGGTCCAATGTCGTTTAATTGTAGCAAATTATCCGGAGCTCGTTGGACCCTTTAATGATCATACTTGTCCCTTGTCTCGCCGGGAAGAAGGGCGTCTCGAAGGACAAAATGCCGGGTAACTAGTAAATACGCATATCTCCTTCCTCCCATACGGTCGGTAATGTATTGCTGAGTGTATTTTTCCAGCATCTGGCGTCACTCCGCAGCAATAATTCCTGTTGCTTTACACGCGGGAGAATACACACCCGTAAATTACGTAATTGTTCCTCCGTCTTTGAAAATTCATCACGCGTAAACATCCCCGCCGAAGGCACTGGGACTATCCATTCAGATTTAATTTAAAGCGATATTATAATTTATATTATACATAATGGATTATTTAATTGCCTTCTCCTTTATTATTTTATGCATACTGAGCTTTTTGCATAATTTAAATTTAAATTAGGCACTCTACTGTGAGTTACAAATACATTCTGGTAATAATTCACATTCAATTACAACAAAATATAACGGCAATTTTTAAATGATTTATTTTTAATATAATTTTATTTCTTTGTAATGTAAACACGATTAACGTTTTACTTTAGGCACAATATAAGCTTTTTTAAGCTTTATTTTTAAGAAGTCAAAATACCAACTCGTATTTGTGTTATTATTTTCTTTACAAATATTTTCGAAATACGCTCTTCTCCTGTTTACATAAGCTTTTATTCTCGGGGAATCTTTTCTAGTATTCAGTCTTCCACTGTAAATAATATGACCTGCTTATGATATACTTTTTTTAACATAATCACTTCGAATTTGATTTTCCCCGCGTCTCACAACTTGTTTGTTTCTCCCGTCAATGGTTTATTTGTGACGCAAATAAAAATGCCTTTCTTTTTATTTTTTTATATATATAATTGTTTATTTGTACTATTATACTTGTAATAATAATTATCTTTTTTGTTGATAATTTGTACAGCGCCATTTCGCAAAATATTACCTCAAAAGAGCTTTATTTAAACAGTAAAATAAAAATCTGCTTTTAAACTGTAGTCGTGGATATATAAATATCACAACGTAAATATGTTGACATACTTAACGTTAATTACTAAAGCGTAGTGTAAGCATATTTAGGAGAGGCATGCAAGGAGTTCTACGGATATAACTCTATTTATCAGATTATTTATCGTTGATATTGAAATGGTTTCGCTATATGCTGGTCTATATACCATATATTTGGTTGCCTTTCCCAAGTAACTACCGAACAACATAATAGTAATTAAATTTAGTAAGTTGTCTACATGAGTAGACTAATTACTAAATTACCAAAAATATTTTTATTATTTTTAACTCTCAGTTGTTATCTTTGTTAATTTATTTTTTAGGTTAACGATTAAAATTCGCTGTCATGTGCACCTCTATTTGCCGATAACGAGTAAACACAACCATTTTATAAATTTATTTAAAATCTAGTTTAAAATGTCTGAAAATGTCTGGTGTAAATTTCAATATTACTCGTTAATTTTTCTTCTGATATAATTTTATTTATCTTCCACCTCCCAGGACCGACCCGAGAATGACAGGACCTAGTCCTAGAAGAAGAGAAGAAGAAGAAGAAGATAATTTTATTAATCGTTATTCTCTCTCTTGATGATTAAAACGAGAATCACAGAGCACGCCTTTTTCACAATCCCGATATGATATTTTCCGCTGTAAAACGTTTTCCGACAACTTGATACCTCGCAACTAAAAAACAATGAAAGTAAAATAGGGTTTCCGAATGCGACGGCCTAGTTTGTTGCTTGTCAGCATTTCCTCTTACCCCTGCTTCCCCTACATCGTTAAACCATGTGACCTGTTTGCATACCTACTTTGTGTATTTTGGGTTGTTTTTTTGTTCTCGATTTTATTAAGACGAGAGTTTACGCTAGATTCTTCCCTCGACTTAACAAATCACTTTTTAAAGAAGTGAGAAATTAGATGCTCAATAATTCATGACATCACCAAGTTGACGTGTGTATTCATATGAAATTTCCTTTCGATAACAAAGCTTTTGTATAAGTAGACAATTTCTTCTTCTCTTCTTTGTTTGTAAGATAGATTCTTAATTCAATTAAGATAAGTTCCGAATTGCCAGACAAAAACTTATTTTGACACGACGTCAACCGGTTTTATTCAAACTACCTCACACTACACGTACGCGTGATTTAATGACAGATTTTTAATTATGGATACATAATATAATATACATACATCATTTGGTACACCTCACAAAAAATAAAATTTTAAGACATGTGTGTGTGTAATCGAAATATCGTATGTTTTTCTTATAATATTGTAAAAGTCGCCATTTTGATCGTTTTTAAAGCGCCATCTTCGTAAAATGCTACCTCATAAAATCATGAAATGATCAAAATTGGTGAATAGACGTGATCTTAGTTTTTTTCTGAACATCATCTTACTCTCATCGTTTCTAACTATAGGTGGAAGACCCTTTTCATGCCATCAGGTCTATAACAGCAAAAGCAAGCAAACATTTTGTTTAAATTGAAAAAACGCAACATTATTCCATTTTTTTAAATGAAATCGTCAAAATGCGTAAAATAACTAACAAGAATGACACGACGATGAATTTGAAAACTCAACTCTTAAAATACCTACATCATCATGCTCGTGTTGTATACAGTAATTTAATACCGACCGGCTTCAATATTCAACTTCCTTTCATGTTTATATTCGATATCCATATTGAGCTGTGTCTTTATTTGAATAGGCAATATAATAACACAGCAGTATATTTTAAGGGATGAATTTGATATGATATTTCCTCATACAGAACCCTCGCCCTATTTTCCTAGGATTACGTATTTCTGTATGTCATTATTTTGTTCCTAGATACGCAAAACTTTTGATAGATCTTCTCCTTTGTGAATATCTATTTTCAATAATTGTCTACTCAATCTTTTGAGATTATAAACCTACCAAAATAGTATGGTTTTCGATTATAATTCAATGTCTGTCACGCTTATATTGTATACATAAATTTAAGTAGATATGATATAAATAAACAAATAAATAAATAGTCAACATGTATACGTAAATAACAAGAAACTGTGTATACTTTCAAATGCTCTTTTAAACATTCTAACATCAATACTAAACACTTTTTTTTAAACTTTATTATCAAGATTTTGATATCTCAAGAAAGATGATTTGAAATATCATGAAAGAAATCTGTCATTGGCTAAATTAAGTGATAATAGATAATGTTTTGAACATTGAAAGCATTAACTTTGTGGATCATATTGATATATTATTTCGAGAAATAAAAATACTTTGTGTTCTGATCCACTCACATTTTTATTAACCAACTAGTTTCGGCAACAACCTGTTGCCCTCTTCAGGGTTACATTTATTACAGTAAATAGTAATAAATGTAACCCTGAAGAGGGCAACAGGTTGTTGCCGAAACTAGTTGGTTAATAAAAATGTGAGTGGATCAGAACACAAAGTATTTTTATTTCTCGAAATGATAATAGATAAATTGATTCATTTTACCCTGAAGTGACAAATATTTCTATCAAATTTATTTACAAGACTAACAATCTGTCATTGGCTAAATTAAGTAATCATCGATGCATTGATTCATTTTACCCTTAATTGACAATTATATCAATCAAATTTCAAAGTGTACAGTTTATAGTGACAAACCTTCACATTAGCAATGCAAACGGTTCACGTATTTTGTGGAAATGTGTAAGTTAAACGTACTTCACAGACACGTCAATATTCCACATACTTAAAACGCATAAAATAAAATTGTCAATGTATTATACATTTTTAAACTGGTTTATTTTACTAACGTACCCAATGGTAAGTCGTAAGCCATGTAAATACTAAAATTTCCATGTTCCCATCTCAAAAAAATTCGTCATCTATGTTGAGATATCAATAAAAATCTTGAAAGGAGCAGCTGCCAAGTGGACTGAAATAAACACGTGCGAACATAGATTTGGATACACTCGAAATATTAATAATGAAATTTTATTCTACAATGCTGTTTCTTGTAATGATGAACTATTTTAATAATTAAAATGTAACTTTATAGTGATTTTAAAACAAAGTTACATTTTAATTATAAAATAGAAAATCACAAAGTTATTGCCTAAAATATAAATTATTTATTTATTTGGGAATTGTACAGCTTTACATTTAGTAAAAGTATATAATAAAAAATAGTTTTATTCATTAAAAAAGAAAGCCAATTACACAATTCCATATTTATGTTATAATGACAAAAAAATGACATAAATATAATATTAAACATGGCACGATCAGGTATGCTAAATACTTGAAAGTGGTCAGGTTAGGAGTCGTAATAATCGGCGGAAATGTATGAGGAGATGTTTGTGGCATGTTTGCAAAGACAGAGTGGTGTGGCGTTCTATTCTCTCTGCCTACCCCTGCGGGGAAGCGGCGTGATGGTTAGTTAGTTAGTTAGTTATGTTATAATAATAATTAATAAAAACATCACTAGATAAAAAATAAAATAAAAAAGAGCGGGAGTGTGTGTGTGTGTGAGGAACTATTTTAATACTATCTTCGGGTTTTAAAATTTGTCAAACGTTCATTTTCCTTCTTATATAAAGTTTTTTCCGTGATACGTTGATGTGTTTACCTCTATCGTGCTTGAGGTCCTTGATTCGGTTCCTGATTTTTCTCTCTAATATTTATTTAATATCACGCTGAATTGGTGCGATACTGCGTCATACATAATAGCGACCTGTGTACACTTGGGTGCAGGTAAGAAGGAAGAAGTTAAAAGAAGAAAGATATATTTGTGGAAGTCATCACCAAAACGTTACATTTCCATTATATTATAAATGATTTTAAGTAATCAGGAATTCTAGCTTGTAAAATTGTTACGTTTTGGTGCGATTTAATGATTTCATATTGGTTTAACACAGGATTGGTCACGTTTTGTCGCAACTTTAATTAACACTTCGATAGAATACAGTAAACAAAGCAGATTTGCATTTAAATGATTTTTGTGCAATATTGGAAATGTAACTTCTTGGTGAGGACCTCCTCATTTGTGGTTTGCGCGTTTGTCTACCGTGCTGGAATTCCTTGACTCGATTCCTGATTTTACACTCTAATATTTATTTAATATCACCCTGAACTGGTGCGATACAGCGTCATACGTCATGCGTCGATACGATACATGCTCTATGTACAATTGGTGCAGATGAGAATAAGGATGTACATATGTGGAGGTCCTCACCAAAAAGTTATATTACCAACATTGCACAAAAAAATCCTTTAAATGAAAATCTGTTATGTTTACTGTATTCTATCGAAATCTTTAAGTTGCGACAAAACGTTACCAATCCTGTGTTGATCCAATATGAAATCATTATCGTACCAAAACGTAACAATTTTACAAACTGATTACTTAAAGTCATTTATAATGGAAATGTAACGTTTTGGTGAGGACCTCCACAAATGGATTTACGTCTCAGAAAAAAACTAAACCTAGAATGCTCTCCCAATAGTTCCTCTCTTCCCGTTCGCTCACCTTGACGTGCCTGAAATAACCCATCCACAATTGCCCGAAGAACGCAGGTGTTCTACAATTCGCGGTGAGTAATCTAATTTACATGTGCGCTTTGTTACCTTTGTACATCACTCATAGGAAACGAGAACTCAGTGTATGTAAAGGCAAGCGAGAATAATGAAACTACGGATTTAAATTAAACTACCCGTTCTTAATTTTTTTTTCATTCCGAGGATTACCGTTACCTCATACATTTGGGTTTTTCTTCGTTTGGCGTTAAAAAAATGTCGCTTAAAAAAAAAACAAAATTGTATTATTATTACTTATTTTTTGGTGATAATATGTTTTTTAAGAAAATAACCCATTACATATAATAATAATGATAATTATGTATAGCTAAATTTTAGAAATGTTTTTTTATAATTACCTAATTCATGGGTGCTTTGCAATCTACGTATAGGTCTTATTTATATTATTTATCGATTTGGCATTTAGTTTGTGGAATGACATGTTTATTTTTAAAAATGAAACACTTGTATAAAAGCACTTATCAGTTTTATTTCATTACACACAGCTAGTTTTACTTTTCACCCATGAAAACTTCTGTAGTTTTCGAAACTAGTCGTGTGTAATGAAATAAAACTTGTTAAGTGGTATTATACAGGTCTTATTTATCTTATTTAGCGTAAGTTGTTTGAAACCATGTAAAGAACAAAGGGTGACCATAATTTATTTACGAGTTCATACTTCCTAGCTTGGCTCTGTGAAACTATAATACGGATACTCGTGAGAGTGCATTGTTATCTGAATATCGCTTCTTTTCTCCCTTAAGCGGCTCTCCAATACAGGAGCAGATCGCGAATGCTAAACTGCTCCCGGAAAACCCGGGCATGCTCGATTCCCTCGGGTAGTGTTGTTCCAGGATGAAAATCTACCCAGCTGCGCTTGCGGTGAAATTATTAAATGCATCTGACATTCGCATAAGTATACCGTCAGGCCCCACTATTCTAGTGTTCTACTATTCCAGTCCGTGCATGTGGGATGCACCGCCACATGCGTCTCTTGCAGTTCCACGCTTTTGACATGTGAACGCAGGTTACATCTTTATATACCACATTCCAATTGAATTTATCATATGATTCAAAGACGACGGTTTTTTCACGTAAATGGTTTTCCGTTTACGTCCTTCCCTCGCTGGTATAGGGAAAGCTGCATTTCTGCACCGTTAATGTCATGAAGAAAAGGGTGATCAGCTCAACACTTCTGGACGGATATTGATAACTCGTACAAACAAAAGATATACTGATAAATAACAAACCTTGCGAAAATATTTATTTTAAAGTATTGAGTATTATTACAAAATACTTACAATTCAACAACATTTTTTAAAATTTATTATTTTTTTTGTATGGTCATAAGTTGTCACATCACATCAATACAAATTATAATTTGGAATAGCACAAATACGAGTATAGATCAAAATATTATGTGTAAATTTTTTAAAACTTTAATGTTCTTGCAACCGTTTATAAAATTTCTATATAAATGTCATCATCTTTTTCTAAATAATTTGATTTTCTAGTTACAATTGCATAGTAATGTGGTTTTATACGTAACATATCTGACGATTAGTAACATCAACAGGATGTAGAAATTTGCCTGTGGAAGTCTCAAAGAAGTCACTTGTATTTATGTCTTGCAGTTCTTTCTATTGGATTTCCACCCGTTGCAATAAGTTATTTTCACGTCATTTTCATTAAATTTTAACTAATTGTTTTAGCTTTGTAACTACGTGTTATAAAATACAAAAAAAAACAATGATGAAAAAGTGCATGTTTCTATTTATAAATATGACAAAATCTCCAATAATGTTTACGCTGATGATATCCTTGGCAGAAAACAAATCGCAATCTCCATTTATTATTAGATTAAAACCAATATTTTTAGCTTTTCCACTTTTTTATTTGACCAGCGACCGGGTTTCGTCGTTACCGACATCATCAGACCAGTCTGATGATGTCGGTAACGACGAAACCCGGTCGCTGGTCAAATAAAAAGGTGGAAAAGCTAAAAATATTGGTTTTAATCTAATAATAAATGAAAAATGCAATTCCATCACGAAGTGTCAGTGGATAATATAAATCTATCAAATAGCAATCTATTGAGTGCACTTTGAACATCACATAAAGACTGCCACTAAAACCTCAGTAGAATAAATGAGAGAGCACGATACTATATATATTTTACATTTACTTCATTCAGTTTTTAAACAAGTTTGAATAAAAACAAGATTAAAAAAAACTGGTTTTTATTCGGTGATTATCAGTGAATTTGCATCTTTCTTTAATTTTTATATCATTAGTATAAACCCAATCCGTTTCGGAGAAATTCTTCTCATTTCTTTTTTGTAGACGCATTTTCCAAGCAAGAACAGATGATGGTCGGGTCGGGCCGAGCAATATAAACGAGCCGTAGATTTGTTTTTTATACCCGCCATCAATTATTCCGCTTCAATTACCCCCAGAGTAGTATCAATATCTCCAATTTAAAGGCATAGCTTGGCTCCTCGGTTAATCCTTTTAATCCGGCCCAGTAATTATTCTCACTCGGTAATAAATACGAGATCATTAGCATCAAATTGTTTCCGAGCGACGTACCTTTATGGGACTTTAATACGTCTCAGAGATTCTATTGACGACCTATTATCAAATTATTTGCCAGATGTTTTTATTGATAATAAAACGACGATTTATGACTGCAATATACATGTGACGTTTGCTAAGAGTCCACAAGTCAGGGTAGTTGAAGCGATTACAAAAATAACCTCTTAAAATAATTTTGATACGGTCGTAAATGAATTGCTTTAAAAAAATGCCATTTTTTTCGATTCGATGTTTTTTAATTATGATTCCATCTTATAATGTTTATTTAAAAAATAATCACAAGCGCATACGATAACTAGACGTGTATGGTATGTGATCGTGTAGTTTCAATATTTGAAAAAGGATGTATAATCTAACTTTATTAAATTTTATTACTAAATTATTTTAATAATTTCAAATTATTATAAGGTTATACCATATTTTCCTACGCAGGAGAGTACGACAAACCTCGGCATATAAACCCAGTACGACATAATTAAAAAATATGATCAATACATATATGACAGTTTTCGTGAGAAATCACCTCAAGGGCGTTTTACAATTTACAGCAATTTTATGTTTCGTAGTTTTCCATTTTCACAATTTAATATTTACATATATGTCGATAGTTACGCAATACAATCAATATCCACTGATTTTTATATTATCTGTTTACTACGCATGAATTAAGAAATTCGGAAAAGAGGTGTCTTATGTATAGGTCGGAATCCGGTAGAATCCTGGATAGATCTCAGATTTGGAGGTAAGTTATTCCTCTGAATGATTTTTTTTTGTTTTGTCATGTACTTCATCGAATATTTGAATTCGCTAAATTTAATACTATTTTGACAGTATATACTGTAGTTACTTAGGTTCGCCAAATTCAATAATATTATATTTGGTCGCGATCAATAATAGTATAGTTGGTCGCGATCCTCTATTGGCAGTGTCGGGCCCGGTCGTGATTTACGGGGCCAGTTTGGCAGTTTCTGAAACGGGGGACTGCGGAAGGCTCTACTCCTTCCCAACCCCCGCTCCTGCGTGTGTGTGCGTGTGTGCGCGTGTGCGTGTGCACCGGATAGCACGACCGACTGGAGACGGTGGACACTTAGGGCGTTTGTCCACTACACGGGATTTCACCGTCCGGCAGTCCGGTTTTGAAAAATGAAAACTACTACGACAGTTTTGCGTGACCGAGTTCACGCGCACCGTGATCGCCCACCGATCAAGCGCACCGATCCGGAGAAAGCTAGTGCTCGGGGGAATCATTCGTTTTTTCATGCTAACCAGACTGCCGGACAGTAAAATTCCTTGTAGTGCATAAACGCTCTTACTCCCCGGCATTTTGTCCCGTTTCGCCGTCTCGCAGGAATCACAAAATCACAATATTCAGACCGCTTTCTGCCGCATTCTTATTGCTTTCCGACCACGGAATAACGTTTTGCGTTTCGAAATTTCCCTTTACCTCCTGTCAAGCCGATACTAACTTATTCCCCATTGTGGAATATCGGTCTTTTTAGGGAAAATTCACCAAAATAAATAAAGCTCGACATTATTCGGGCACTCGGGAGTTGAAACAATATCATGAATCCATCTTCATAAATCAATCCATTGTGCATTAGATGAATCGTTCGCTTAAATAGATTACGAACAAGATAGGGTATTGCATCATCATAGTATCTGAAATAGCGCGAAAATATCCTGTCGATGTTTTCAACAATACTATTTTATGTTATGTTTCTGATAAATGGCACTAACCCCTAATTTTTTCGATGCGAACGTCATTGAATCCCTTGCATTTTATGAGTAGTTTTACTATTTTGTCTTAAATCATATTGCAGGAACTTGCAGCAATAAAAAGTGATTTAAACCTTGGCATGCAACATGGTTGAAACTGTCAAATGCCGAGTTACCTATATTCACGGATCAAAGTTGGATAGTTTTTTTTTTATATCCAGCTTCCTCCAATTTAAGATTAATTACTTCCCTATTCTCCATTAAATTTACACCTGCAAACTCATTAATTTATACATTTTGAATTTAAGTTTTACTTATTTAATATTACTTTTTCTTAAAATCTACTGTGACACTTGTTTCGATGCATTCCGTGTCATTTTCAAACACTGTATGCGTATGGGTGTTTGAAAATCAAAACACGTTTCACAATTTAGAAATAGTGGTATTAATAAGTAAATTTTAAATAAAAATGGATAGATTTTACATCAATTAATGAAAATAAATTTACTATTTTAAAAAGACATGGGGATCGCCAACATCCGGGGAATCGAAGGCACTTGAATGGGTATCTGTGCAAACAGTAAATTTTGAATGAACGAATTCAGACCGTAACAATTTCATTTTAATCTACATTTGATCTGATGTTGGAATGATAGTCTCGAAGAAGTGCTTTTTTATAGTTCTTTAAAGTGGTGTTACACAAGTTTAACGATGAATTATAAGGAGAGTGTTATGTTACCATACCACAAGGTTAACAATGCTTTTAATATACAAAATTTGGAATGAAATCGATTTTACCATAAATGTTTTTTTTTTAAAAGGAGTAACCGCATTTTTTGTTATTGTTTTTTTTTACATGTTTGTTGTATACTGATGAGTCACGCCGGGATAGTACCATTATGCCGCATCATTATTTGTCACCCCGTCTGTATATTTTCTTCCAGCAGAAGCCGAGCTTCGAGTAATAAAATCATATGACACGACGGAGTGGATCTGCCGGCCAGCCCCTGATTTATGCGATCATAATCGCTCCTTCAATCACCCGGCGATTTATTACAGCATCAGCAGCAGGACGTGCGACCGAATGTTGGGCCGAATTTATATATCTAAATTGATGATTCTATTTTTCCAATATGCGGACGTTTGAAGAGCGCCTGCTTCAAAGAGACCCAGTTTAATTTGAGCATGTTTTGTGCTCTTTTTAAAAACTATGGATTACATATTTAGAGACTGCGCCTATATGAGGAGATGCATGAACGTGGAAGTGGCGAATAATGTTTGCAAAGTCAGAGTGGTGTGACGTTCTATTCTCTCTTCCTACCCCTGCGGGGAAGCGGCGTGGTGGTTAGTTTGTTCGTTAGTTGGTTAGTTGTAGTTTAGCCTTTACGCTACTTTCTCATTTGTTCCCATTATATCAATAAATTTTATCCAATCTCTATAGTCCGGGTCATTGCTCGAGGAATTGTACCTCCAAATTTCCTTTGCTTTTTTCAATAATATTAAAAATTTTAGTCTCTTCTGTTAATTATTTTGTTGTGTAATTTGCATACATGCAAATTGGATATAGCCTTCCTGCTCCACATTTGTATTCTCCAAGCGTGACCCCATGAACCTCAGAAATATATCACTCCGTATCGTTCTACAGAGGACTCTCCACGATAAATATTATTCCACTCTCTATTAATAATAAGAAATTATCGCAAGAATATGCGCAGACAGTGTCATGCGCGAAATAGCAATAAATTACATCATATTTTTGATTTTATAAAAACAGAGCTATCACTGTTGTTATTGTGCGTACATCGGATCCATTAATGTTTATCGTCTGATCGAAACGAGAAAAACATGTAGTATAAAAGTCCAATTTAGTTTGTTTTTTCATTATTTTGTTTGTAATATGACAATCTTTAGATCATGCCGCTATATCGGTGTATGCATGTAATAAACAAGTATACATGTTCCTTATTATTTGATTAAAAATATCCAAGAACATTTTAATCAAATTTGTTCTTTTCAATTTTCTTACAATGTTCAATAAAGAAATTCACCTTTTCTATTTTTCGACATTCTCTCAACCTCCCCTGTCCTTTTTTGTCCGCCTCTCCTTTCTGTTCATTATTCGGTTCTTCGGCTATATTTTCTTTTGTCTTCTATGACTTCTGTGGGTCTCCATTTTCAAAAGGAAGCTCTCAAATTCCAAGAAAGCATCACGATGACGATTTTTGTTCTCATTTTCAATTTAAATTACGTTATGATTTTTTTTCTCTGTAAACACATATCGCCATTTTCCTTTAATTTTAATTACCTTTTTTTTCTCATATTCCTTTCATTCTTATATTCCACCAAAATTAGCTTATTTTTGTGCCATATCCTAAGTTTCCCAAGTTCTTGCGTTTTAGTTCAACAAATATCTTTCTCAGCCTCCAAATTATCTTAAAATGTGTAATTATATTAATTGATTCGTCATTCACCTTGTAAAATGTAAAATCTATCCATTTTTACTTACTTACTTACTTAGTAAATACCAGGTATTTACTAAGTCAAACTTAAATTAAACATTGTATTTGTAAAGTAAACGTTATTATATTTTCACTCGCTTCGTAGTCCGAGTATGATTTTATTATCGGTTCGCCAGCACTCTACCAACTGATATTCCGCCCGTATTTTGTTAGTAATGGCATAATTCTATGACGTTTTATTATGACCGTTTCGATATTATATTTCAGGTGCATAATATTGATAAAGTTTATGGTAACTTATCGTAATATCTCATAAATATTCTCTAAAATCCTATTACCGCGGGGGTAAAATATGGTCCTCGGGCACTTTCATCGATATTGACTTTTCCACTAAGCGACCATTACCTTCTTTATGTGTTTGTTTAAAACTTTGACGTCACATTCTTCGGTAAATAAGGCTATTATTAAATTTATCGATCTTGGCAATGTACCGCGTCCACCACCTACAGTTATGTACTATCAAACGAGGTGAAAATTATTTATGGTCCTATCTTTAATGTAAAGGTATTTCGGATATTACTTTGGGTAATACTTTTCTGAAAAAAAAATTGAAATGCTTTTAATTTTCAACGCCAAAAACATTTCCCGGTATTTTTTAGAATTCAAAAATATTTCTATGTACCTACAGCTTACTCTAGCGGGGCACGTAGCTGATATTTTCGTCACAATATACCCTAGTAAACGTTTGCATGTCATAGTTAGTGAGAAGATGAATGAATGCGAAAGAGGCGAAGAATGTTTGCAAGTACAGAATGTTTTGATTCTTCCACTGCTGAGAAGCAGAGCGATGGTTAAAAAGTTAGTTTACTTGCATAATAAAACGTGTTGTTTTATTAATAATTGAAAACACTTACATAATTCATTTTTTTATTAAAAATTATGACCCTAAACAAATTTTACCTTCTTTTAAAAAGAAAGTTAAACAAAAAACGGCGAAAGCAAGAACCAAAGCAATAAATCACCCTCGGCTTAAATTAAAATATGAACTTTTCGAACAAGGAAAGAACTTTCATACTCAACAAGCAAAATAGCTCGTAATAGCAAAAGTGAAAATGAAATATGAAAACAGGTAACGAAACACGAATTCAACAAGCGATTTGGGAATTCGACTTATTCTTGTCAAAATATTTTTTTCGTGTTTTATCTTCAATTGGTCAGAATAAGGCTCGGTTCTGATTCTCGTTAACACCGCTTCACATTAATATTCTCGACACATATTTAAAATGTAGCAATTTGAACATCAGCCAGTTTAGCGAATTAGTATTCTTCCCTTTGCTCCTCATTCTATTACACCATTTTTGGAGTCGTGTTTTTTTATGGTGATGACGTTCTGAGCCTCATATTGCCTCCGTTAGAAGGTAGCAATTTAGTTTTAAATGCTCGCGTAATCCTTATTTAAATACCACTTCAACCTTCTCATCTCTTTTTAGGGGTGTCTTTCTATTTATTTAATTACCGTTTTTTATGTAATTTTCTGAACATTACCCATTTTAAGTATAGCGATGGAGGGAAATTATAATAAATTTCTGCACAACTTCTGGATAAGACAGATACGATGTACAATATCGCCATTTTTGTTTTTCGGTACTTTTTCTTTTCGAGAATTGGTCTCCAAAGGTTCTGTATTTTATGGGGTTATATCTATAAAAATATATGACATTACTTAAAAACAAGATCTTATAACCAGCAGTCGTTTGCTAGTTGAGAACGATGACTTGAATGTCGAATATATTTGAAGTATTCCTTGGAAGATTTAACATTTAATGATCATAGCCGAAACGAGATTCGCCAGGTGACGGTGTGGTTTTATCGACATTCCGAACATCATATTTTATGATAGTATGGAAATAAGTAGCTTAGGAATATGGTGATAAGACTCGTTCAAGATGAAATGTAAAGGCGAGTATTTACTTAGCGAAATGTAACCATCGTAGTTACTCCTACAATCTTGTTCGCAAATTCGATGTGTTCAGCCAGTTATATCGGATAAAAATTGCATTAATTAAAAAAAGTATTGAACACTCTCACAATATTCCCGGATCATGTATATGAACTCATTTAAAAAAGCATTTTTCTCATGTAATCATTGAGATGTTTATTTATGGTCAGTTTCAATCTTATTTTTTTTCAACTCCAACCCTGTTACGTTAGCCACCGTTAAGAAATATCTTTATTTTCAATATCAGGCTAAAAATGATTATAACCAAATTTGTAGAAAATTCAATTCGCTTCCACTTCGATCATATTTTTGTTCTTTATTATTGTTTTTTAACTTATACCTTTTATATGAAGGGAGATAGAATATAATAATTTTATTGATGTTTTTATTATTGCTTTCGATAAAATACAATAATTCAAAAATCCAAGCCAAAAAAGGCGATCAAAGAGAAAAAATATTGTAACTAAGGTTTAAATAATTGAATTTCCTACTAATTTGGTTTATACTTTTTTTTTCAATTGCCCAAATTTTAAACATTATTGTATTTTCAGCCCAAAGTTTAAAAATTTTTTTTTTCAAGATAGTGCCTAATGCAACTCCGGATTTTACTACTTGAGACCCCCTCTAACGATCACAAAAGGAAACCGCGGGTTTACATGAATTCAATTCCCAATTTCCTAGCGACTGGTCTATGTGGTCACCTGAACGCCCATGGTCCTTCATTCACGAAGAACATTAATTCTTTTTGGATAAAGGATATTAGATTTTTGTCCTGTGCAAACGACATTGTTTCCCCTTCATGTGTTTGCCCACGTCTCATGTAAATGCAGTGCCCAATATGGGTGAAGGGGTCGTGCTTAAATGCAAATGAGCCCTCCTGAAGTATGCAGATTCGGTGGCAGCTTTGTCGCGGCCGCAGGAGCTTCTACAAACTTGACGATTGTGTTTGGGCGGACTGTGCTCTTGTGCTCTGCCAGCAGCCGGGCGGCTGCAACACCGCGCGACACATGCACTGCCAAGGGAACACTGCGGAAATTATGGGTACGGAGACTTCAAGGTGGAAACAGTAATGCATTTACTGCCAAAAGACAATCCAACTTCGAGATTAAGATTGTTTTAATTTCATTAATTGATTCGGCAGTCACGGTAAGCGGCGTGACGGTTAGTCTTTTTTTTTATTGGCAAAGCACCCAAAATTGAGTGATACATGCCACCTTTCACTACATCATAATGAAAGCAATGGTACATTGACTTCCAGCAATTCCGGGAAGTCAATGCACCAGTTGAGCATTTTATAATGTAATAGAGATTTTGTTTTTAAACAAACCCATGAGATTTTGATGAAATTCAGTTATCTTTAGCTTTCTATTCGAGCAAACGATTTTGATAATCGTCATCAGTATTTCAGTTTCATAACAGATTTTGTGTAGTAAATCCATTATTTTTGTTTGTTTGTCGATTACAATCAGATTTTGTGGGTTTAAAAACGTTAATTGGATTGGTTTGTTCCCAATATGAAAAAGAAGCGCGAAAACTTCAAATGTTTCCCAGTACTCGATTCGTTTTTTCCCTCTAATTTTTCGACTGGTTCGTTATTGCATAACACCGGCTAACTCACTTTCAGCTCTGGAAAAACATATTTGACGGCTTGTTTTATTTAAGCAGTGTTTTTTTAAAGCCCCTGTTTAATTTGAATTTTTGTGATGTTTTTTTCCCCACATAATATTTATTTTTTACTCATATTTTTAAACCTTTTGTTTTCTAAACGTTTATTTCTTTGACCCAAAACACACATTTTCACATCGCTTATAATAATGCAATTAGGTGTCCTCGTTCATTTATTTACATAATATGTAAATAATATCTCTGTACATATGTTTTTCAATCCATTATTACATCGTTGGAATATCCCGTCTTCAAAAGTGTATTTTTTCAAGCTGTAATGTACAATTTTACATTTCTAACGTTATTTAATCAAATTATATTACTATGTACTTACTTTATGTTTTACTAACTCTTGGTTTTCGACAAACTTACGCGAACCTGTAAAAGAATTTAATACGGAACATTCCCATTTGTTCCCACTGCTGATAGAACTATCGAATAACTTTTTTTGCTTTGTAACTGAGACTAAATCCATTATTACTAACTGTGTACTCTTCGCAGTATCGAAGTTTTTCTCCAGATGTTCCCTCCCGAGTTTCTATTTTTTCCCACAAAATAGTTATTTTTATAAGGGCTATTCTACGCAGTAAATACCAAAAGTTTTCGGCCTTATAAGATCTGAAATGTATCAACGATAACATTTTGCATAAATCATATGCTTTAACCGTTTTAAACATCTGTTTTGCTTAGTGAATTGGATCCTTGTCTATTCGAGATTCCACATATCGACTTATTCTCGCAAGGCTCATCTACTGGCCGCCAGCGTCTTTGTTTCCCGTACTGTAGTTGAGATGTTAAGATGAAAACTTCCGGAAAATATTCAGCAGTGACTTTCAGGAACATTCAAAAGAATCCTTTGGTTTATAAATGAAACAAGCGCAGTTAAATATTTCGGGAAGCATCCTAGAGGACTTTCAGACACGTCTTTCAAATTTTCATTTGTTACTTTGTGAGTTCTACAGTCGATGGATATTTTGAAACGTTTTATTTTATATGTCTCACAAAGTAAAACCAATTTACGGATAGGAAATATGGAAGTCTTTGGCTGTTTGTAAAGCTTACGACCTGTCATAGTCTGGCTTTGGTGATCGCTGTAATAATTCGTTGATAACAGTTCTCCAGGGGATAAATCCAGTATTTGTATAACTGAGACGTTTTTTTGTTTTTCAAAAATACTTTGCACTTATGTCTACAGACACTATTCTCTTATCTACTAAGAAACTTTTTAAGGTATCATTCACCTGTCCCACTATTACTAGTTTGTGTTTTGGTTGGTCAAAAAATATTGTTTCGTACGCCTGGAAATGTACATATGTTTTGTGCTAGAAATTTAATAAATAAATATCGAAGAAAGGAAAACATTTTTTTCCACCGAAACATCTGCAGGCTGGAAACTTTTGGTCCTATCTAGTTCCCCATCAGTTCCTCGCTGCAGACTTTACTAATAACTGCTCCGACTTTTTCTTTATTTTTATAAACCTCTTTTGAGATTATAAAGTTTTTATCTTCCGAGACAGGGGTCTCGTTTAAATGTTTATATATTTAAAAGCACATAATATTATTGTTTAGGTTACCTCAAACTTCTAACTTTAACAAGCGAAACTTCTAAAACGGTTTTGTTCAGTTAACCGAACCTTTGATCAAACGGATTAGATTATCTGCTATATTTCCCCAAAAATATTTGTTTCAAAGTGTTCTTAGGTCTCTGATAACATTTCAATGTTTTACAGTCTAATAACAATATCAAATCTACATTTAAAATAACAAAAAACTTATCCCCTGCATAAGTAACATACTGAAATCAACTCCTCATCTGTGTCTATAATAATAATTTTTTCAACGATAAATTACCAAAATATTTTAAGGATAAAATAGTTTGAAACAAAAATAGTCATGAAGATTTAACTAGAAAAAAGGATAAAATAAGACTGTCATTTATGAAAAAAACAGAGTCGCAAAATTGTTTAATGTATAAGGGTTTTAAAATGTATAATGAGATGCCTGAATGTATGAAAAATGATAAGGAGTCTGAAAGAACTTAAAAACAAATGTTTTGTTTACTGTAAGAAAATATAAATATAAATATATATATATATATATATATATATATATATATATATATATATATATATATATATATATATATATATATATATATATTTATTTATATATATATATATATATATATATATATATATATATATATATATATATATATATATATATGTAGATGAAGTAAATTAAGTGTATAAAATAGTTTATATTATGTAATATAAGCTAACTTAAGAAATAATAAAATAAATAAAAAAGCAATAAATTTAGATAATTTCCCTAGCGCCATTTTCGTAAAATACTACCTCGAGGAAAAGGAGATAGTGGAAATGATTTAGTAAACATATGCGTTTTTATTTTTTTCTCTAAAAGTCATCTCACTCTCACTATACTAACTTCTGGTAGAAGAGTATTCCACAAAATCGGTCCCGCAACAGCAAAGGCACGTTCGCTTAATTTGCCCATAGAAATTGTCAAAGTCGACCGAAGTGTGAGATGTTTATCAACCAATTTGTCTGGAATACACAGCTCTTTAAGATACTCAGCAGCCATATTGTGTTTTGATTTATACATGAGTCGCACAATTTATACTCATCAACCCTTTCAGGAAAGCGTGACCAATGCAGTGCTAAGATATTTCACCGACCACTTATAAAGTGGTTTTTAATTTGCGCTATTATAAAGTAACTATCCATATTTCTACGATATCTGTCTTCCTGATCCATTTTTATTTATTCAATGAAGTAATATGTAAATCGGAAAAGGTAGCGGGAAAAATCTCGAGTCCTATTCTGAAAGCCATTCCGCGTCACTTGTGCATTATAACGTACCGCCCGAAGGCGTCCGGGACCGGGCGCCAACGCAGCGGAAAATGCTAATCGCGGACTAAATTCCTCTCCTCGCTTCGAATCACCTGCTCTGCAAGTCTGATTGCCTGATTTCTTCCTTTATTGCCGGGATTTTTGCATTAGATCCGCTGCCTTGTGCGCGTAACAAATGACCCTGGATGCGAGCGAATTTACGATCGAACGCCGTTTGTGTACTTTTTACGAGCTCACATAAAACCACCACTTAAAATTTTAGCGGTTTGCTTTGTTATCCTCATGTGATATTCATTACGGTAAAGCGACAACTGATGTAAGGGAAACACGTTCTATGGATCGCCTTGTTTTGTTACACGTCATTGCCAGATCTTCACTGTCGCCCGTTCTTCCTTTCCATGACGGTTAGCTTTTCTACGTTAAATTCTGTACCTCGTGATAGAGTACGGTTATTCCTCTTGTTTTCCCGTAATGGTTGTTCAATCGGGAGTGATCTCGTAGTATTTTCTTCATTTTGGTGAAACTTTGTTTACGGAACTCAAGAATTAAAACTGTTAATAAGAATGCTTCATCTTATCTTAGTTCGCCCATGTATTCTTTCTCTTAGTGCGCCTAGTGAGACCATTTATCAGGAAAAAGTTTCGTTAAGTTCCATGATCACGCATCTATTTCACTTTCGAAACATTAAGGAACCAGATGTGTAATTAAAGTACCTCAAGATATTCTCGTGACGTCTCTGTCATTCCAGATTTGTACCGAGTAGCCATAAACTCACAAATAATTTAAATTGTTGCCTTCAATTTTTTATCCTTTTAAGATCGTTGAGTATTCAAATTGTTAAATTGTTACATTTTCATATAATGCAATACAAAAGGACCTTTAATAGTTACCTCGTCGAAAGGACGTTCTCGGCCTTTCAATATGTCATTTCAACATGGTGTCTTGCCGGGTATCTCCTTTACGCATCGCTTATTATGTTCCTTTAGCCCGACATTAAGTATTGTCTAATAATAATGTTTAATATTGTCATGTAAGCGGGTTGTTTGTTGTCGTATGTCTTTGCCTATATTAATTACCCCGGGACATTATTTCGCACCTCAATACTTCGGCAAATTAACGATTACCATCTTGTTTGAAACACAAGATTCTAAGCGTTGTATTTAACATATACCATTATTTGTTCACAAATAAATTCTGGTTTCAAGAATATTATTAATATGTACTATTGTTTAGATTGTCTATATTACTATTGTATTCGATTTTGCGTTTTACACTAAACAAACAATCGGCTGATCAATTCCAAATCGTTTAATTTGTATATTGTAATACTTGCGTAATATATTCAGGATACAATCGTTAAGAGTCCTCGGGAATTCTTAAGGGAACACGAATCCTTTAGTCTAATGCGTGATTATTTATCCCGAAATACAGGCTATAAATTGAACCGCCTAGAGACCTCGAGCAAATAATGTTGCCCGTTCCGTACGTTTTATTTTTATAAGTTGCTAGCAAAAAATATTTAAGGACGTTGAAATTTCATTTGTTACGGTAACTTTTTTTTATGCCAAAATTTATAAGATGTTTTATTAGGTATTTACTTTCCAATTTTTTAAGGTTTTTTTGTTCGTTTGATATGTTTAAGGCTTTTAAATTTACGCGGAAGGTATTATAATAATATGTAGCCCGCTTTCATCACGGAGAGGGCTATTAAAATTTTGTAGCTCTTCAAAAAATCCCAGCTTAATTTTTAAATTCCTCAATTTTCCCATCCACCCGTCTCATTTAGTACATTCTCCGGGTATTCCCAGCTTCCCCGAACTGCTTAGTTCCAGAATTCCGATCGCATACTTCCTCCCCGAAAGCTATTAAGCGACTTATTATGGGATCAATCTCAATATGTGCCCGGAAGGCGGTGAAAGAGGATTCTCCAATAGTAATTCAGTCGAGTGTTTGATTGGATGGGAAACAGCGCGAAATATTGGTGTTGCCGAAATAGGAAGAGAGTAGAGTAGACTCGCGCAGAATATAACTCTGCTATGCCTTGTTGGCCAATCTACTGCGCCAGGTGGTTAGGATCCTCACTTCTATCTATACCTCCTACCTTCTACCTTCTACCTTCTAACCTCCCCTTCTACACAACATTCGCTGCTCGCTACTCGTTACTCGCTTCAGTTTCCCACTAACATTCTCATCCTCATTCCAAACTCAGCTTCAAACATTGAAAATACGATTATGTGCTGCTCGTATGTTCTGAAATTTAAATTATTTTTTTTTCATTTATGTACATATTTTATACATATGGTTGATCAAAAATCCTTATTCTATTATTTGTAATATTAATAGAAATATTCAGGTATGTCAAATACTTGAAAGCGGCCAGGTCAGGAGCAGTAATAATCGTCGGGTATGTAAGAGGAGATGCATGAATGTGGAAGAATCTTTGCAAATACAGAGTGGTGTGGTGTTCGATTCTCTCTGCCTACCCCTGTCAAATATAAATATTTCTATCAATTACTTATTCAAATATTTAACTTTTTATCGTATTTTTCATTGATGTTATTTTTCTTTCTACAACTAATAACGCAATTGCTCTCAAAATTATGCCCGTAATTTTTCTCCATAATTGAATCTCAGATTTTTATATTTTACAACTTAAGTAAAGCACCCTTGAGGTTATGTTTTACGAAAATGGTGCTGTATAAATGATTGAAAACAATGATATTATGTGTAGTTATAAAAACTATAATGTCGAAATTGAATATTTTTTTAAATATATAGAAATGTTTGTCAAATTCATTGAATATTAATACTTCACGGTTGTCAGAAAAAAGGGATTTAAAAATCTTTCCTGAAATTCTTATAATGCAAAAAGGCTATTTCTTTGGCTTTTAGGTACAGAAATACTTAATAAAGCAAAATGTCTTAATTTATTTTGATTTCAAATAGTTATAATGAAAGATTTACAAATTAATTAATTTGATAGTTATTTCTACTTTAACATATCTTTATACTAGTTACGCTGTTTCTCTCCATAAAAGAGAATAAGCTCTTGTGCTTGGAGAGGGACTTACACTTATTGTTTATAGTTTATACTTATGAATGATACAATACTTTTTTTTTCTTTGTATATTTTTTTTCTTTGTATATTTGAGTCCGCCTCCGTAGTGTAATGGTCAGCACTCTCGGCTACCGTTCTGGAGGTCCCGGGTTCGATTCCCAAGGGGGGTTAAATAAATATAAGTGATTTTTTTCACTGTAATATTTATTCAATATTACCCTGGACTGGTACCTGAAGCGGAGGGCTGATCACCTTTCCTTCATATGTAAACGATCAAGATAACACTGCGTTGATATGACGCAGTGCCCTATGCACCATGATAAGAGTTTTTTTTTTTTTTTTTTTTCAATTAACATGTATAAAGGCATTTAATTTATTATTACGAATTTTATTATCTTCTTTATTTTTATATCTGTAGGAAGGTTTTCAAATATTTAGTTCCCAAATATTTTAATATCTGTTGGAACTGTTTGGTTTTGCATTTTGTTAGTTATAACATTTTTATTTTATCAGCTTGATACGAAATGTTTAGCGATATTTTTACTTATTGTGTTTTTTATTTGTTTCAGGTATGTATCAGCCATTTCGTATAAGAACCAGGATTGTGGTAAATTATTTTATTTGACTCATTTTTTCTTTTAATTAACTACGCTTTCCACTTCTTTGCGTTTTTCCTCATTAATTTCAGGAATAATTACGCGAAAAGTATAATCAACTTTTTGTCCCCATTCCATTTCTCGATGTTAAATAATATAATCGCTTTCCCGAAAGGCCTCCACCGCGGTGTTTAATTAATCAAACTTTTATTGTATTTCTATAAAAAGCATGAATTGGAATTGTTATTTGCATTGTTTTATAATCCTATAATGGCGTTAAGTAATAAAGTACTAGGGCTGAGTTTCTATACCGAAGTTAGTTAGCTTTTTAACTTCTTTCTCTAGATAAACTCAACATCATTCGATAATAACAAAAAAATAAAAACAAACATTCATCTAGTTTTCTTTCGGGAATTTGAACTTCTTGACAAAACGCATCGACAACCGGTTTCAAAACGACAAAGTCAATATAAATAAAAGGCCAGAAGTTGGATTAAAGTTATTTGCACTATGTAGTATAAACATTAAATCATTTACGTAATTGATGTCCAAATATTGCTAACTACGTTTTTTTTATGTGAAATAAAAACGTATAGGTATAATAAGTTCACTCTAAGGTTATTTGGATGCAATTTAATCGAATTAATTGAACGTCGACTATCGGCGTTTTGTCCATGCAGTAATTGTTTTTATAACAAGGAAAACGTTAATAAAATACAGATTTCATGCGTATTAAATTGTTACGTGTACATACGTAAAAAAATCGTAATACAAATTTCAAAAGATTTTCGAATGAAACACAATACGAGTTTTATATAGAGATGTAAGAAAATACATAAGGAATATGACATTTTAAAATAATTTACTATTTTTATTATTAAGTAATCCTTTACTTTGACAATGCAAAGCAGTGTACAAAGTATTCACTCGAGTACAATATTCGCTGGTATTTATCGAATTGGCGTTTACTTTTTGGAGCTATTTTAACTACACAAAAAAACAGTACATTTATTTTTTTAGTAGGTAGTTAACGCTGTTTTTCCTTAATAATTATGTATACTCGTTCACGTTATAAGGTCGAGTAATGAAGTAGGAAAGGTGCCTCGTGTCCAAACATACTTTACACTCTCACACTAATGAAGCAACCTATCTCGCAGATAATAAACCGGTTCGAGAATCGAAAGGTTTATATTATCGACAGCCGAAGCTCTTATATCCGGCATTTGCGGAGTTTATTGAATTACGAGACCGAGTAGCCAATAATAAAGTTCCAGTTGGAAGTTGGACCCCGGCGGTACTCGTTAATTTCCCGCTGAATTATACTCACGGAAGGGAGCACATTTCCCTCGCAGAGTATAGTGGGGTAAACACTTAACCAAACGACCGGAGATTAAATGGAGACTAATAGCAAGAAAATGTGCTTTTTGCGAGATTACGTCTAGCTTTGTAATGTATGCCACGGGAGGTGAACCGTGCGCTAATATTTTAACCCCAAGAAAACGCTCAAAACTTTAGCTCTCTGTCAAATGTTCAAGTGTTTGGTGTTCCTGCTTAGCCTTGTATTTACTGCATAGAAAACGAACGTCTTCATCCAACGTATTTTCTCTACATTTCTTAAAAATACAGTATGCTCTGGTTGTACTTCATTATTTCTGTACTATCTATTTACCCATATAATTTTTATGGTGAGTTACGTAATTATTATGAAAATTAATAAATTCGAATTAACAAATGACATCAAGCGTTAATTGATGATGATAACTGAAGGTATTTGAAAATGATACGGAATGCATCAAAACATGTGTCAAAATAGATATTAAGAAATAGTGGTATTTACCAAGTAAAACATTGATAAAATATGAATAATTCTTAGTTCAAAGTAACTTAAATTAAAGTGCCTTTTGCCATATATTTAATATTACCATCTATTAAGCATCTACTTCATATTACCATGGACTGGTGCCTGAAGCGCTTTACTGATCATCTTTCCTTTAAGAAATTAAAAATAAAATTAACACCGCGTTGATACGATTAAGTGCCCTATGACCAATGGTTACGTATGAGATAGGAATGAACGAATATTGATGGAAATGTGTGCAATAGTGAATTCCAAATAAAATACATTTTTTTACATCTCATCAAAGATGAAGAAGAATATGGAAGTCTGGGCATTTACGGGGCTGACGACCGTCATAGGCTGGTTTAAGTAATCACTTTACACACGTGTAACATTCACCAATTCTACCCATTATTGATAACCACACTACTCAAATTCTTGGAAGTTCTATATATATTAACCAATTTAGAAACCTAGTTCGTGAATCACTAGAACTTCACTAGAGACATCTATTGGTGAGATGTTAAAAAGCTTTTTACTAAGCATCTTTGATGAGATGTCAAAAAAAATATGAAAATAACTCCTGTAATAGGAGATAATCCAGGTTTTGTGAACAAGTATTTGGACACACTCAAAATGTTGTCCAAATAAAACGCTTGCCCTACTTTTCCATAATCTCGCGCCGAGCGCTGCTCTACGATGTTCTCTTTCTTCGTCCTTCCTGCCGGGAAGCTTTTTATTTACATTCTCCGCTTTCTTCCTCCCCAAATGAAAAAGTCCTTCCTCCATATATCAAGGCTTAGGACACATCCCGCTAGAATATATTAATCTGCTCGCTTTGTTTACGTTAACTCTGAAGGCCGCGCTTTCGTAAGGGAAACTATCAAATTATCTTGAGTACGCAATATTCTATTCCAACTATTTCCTCGTTTGGTACAACTACGTATTCCTACGGGAATACCTCGTTTTATCCGGGCTCACTTAGTCCGGTTTATTCACTAATAGAGTAAATAAAGTGATGGTTCACGATGATAATATATATGTTCCAGACAAATTAGCTGATAGACTTCTTACGCTTCGAGCGGCTACAGCTGGGATGGCGATCCTTCTGCTTCGCAATCAGCACAATTTGGCGACCGTGCCTTTGCTGTTACGGGCCCAATAGGATTTAATGGTCTTTCAGCAATTGTTAGAAACAGTTACAGATAGATTTTAAGTATATAAAATGAAAATCGCATTTCTTTGCGAAATCATTCTTTAATTTAATTTTTCCTTAAATTCGTTAAGAAAATTCCAAATCATTATAAGCATTGAATTAATGAAGCATAATAATAGAAACACTCTTGAAGTATAATATTATTTTATAAAAAAAAATACGCTACTATTGCTTTTTAACTATATGTATTTAAATAATGTTTTATTTATTTATTTATTGTACTTTTATGTAAATTATCCAAAATTATTATTATAAAAAATTACACACTTAATTTCTCGTAGGGTTTCGAATAGTCCGGATTTTCTTTGGAACCAATTAGCCCGACTGAGCGAGGTATACCTTTATTAAATTCCAACTATTTCCTAATTTGGTACATCTGAAGATTAGTAGTTGCGAAATTAGTCAGGTTCCTACATTATTCGCTCGACTGGTCGCCTAAGCTATAATAACATTACGCACAAGCCTGTGTTGTTTTTCCTATCCTGTCACATCCATTTAAAGTTTGATAGGTCCCCCGGTGGAGCTTTTAACTTGAAATACCAAAATGCGGAAACTACGAATTACGTGAACTACTATGTCGTTCAATAAACGGACTGTTATTGTATGTGTGTGTAACCCTTGTTTATATTTTGCTATAAATGTATGACAATGATACGATAAATTTCACGGTACGGACGGTATTTTACTGGCACGAATTTTAGAAGATTAAGTCCATGCAATATGTTTTCAATCTAATTTATATAATAAAATAACAACTATTGAAGTTTTTTCCTCGTGAATTTTATTTGACCAGCAACCAGGTTTGGTCATAACCGACATTATCAGACTGGTGTGACGCAAGACGAAATTCGTTATATATATACAGGCTGGGGTTGAAAACTTTGATTTTATTTTTAAAAATCCTGAAAAAATTCATTCAAATTGGATGAGTTTTAGTTTTGTATTATAATTATAACTACATGTAAGTTATGGTAAAAGTTTTAGGCATGATGTGATATAATTTTATATTAGAAGTGGATTTTGTATGTGAATTTAAACAATATATAGTTGAATCTGGAAACGTCGGTTGACGACCTCTTCTACTGCTCATTATTATGGAGTCTGTATTCTCTGAAACATAAAAAAAATCGGCAGTTACTTCTTATCGATAAGAAACAATTTTATATTTCGGCTCTCGTATAGCACAAGCATTAAATAATCATAGTTACATGTATTTTATTTCCTGACTAAAGAACGAGGTGAGAAATTATTTTCATTGTACGAATACTGTCGTGTTGAACTCATTCATCGTATGACTAAATATAATACGTCGGTCATGATTTTCTTTATGTGTAAATCTGCAAGCTGACGTGATTCGTGGAAACGTACACGTAACAAGGTTGTTCCATCGGAATAAGTACTCCGCGGTGTAGCAAATCCTTCCCTCCTCACGGCGCTGTACAGTGCGCAGTGTACGGCTCGTCATGTGGAACATAAATCATTCAGAGTGGGCGCTGAAAGCCTATTCTTTTGTACTGGACTGTGTTAAATATTACAATAATTTGGCCCGGGAAAGGATGGTGAAATTTGAAGAGTATATCTGAAAAGCGGAGATTTCAGGAGGCATGTCATTTTTCAGGATAAGGGCCGCAAATCCTGCGGTGCGGGCCCGAGAATGCCGTCATGAGTGTGAACTCTTGCCGATTTATGTGTGTATTTTAAACGAACATGTTAAATACAATTTACTTATAAGTATATAAATGTTACAACTCGGTGTATTTTTTATATGGTTAGCACCATTTTTTTGAAGCTGTAATTTTTTTATATTTTTTTTAAAAAAAAACATGAGGAGCTTACTTTATTTTATTTATAAATGAATACACGTACCGACAGCAAAAATATACATGTTTTCATAACTTACTTTTTTCTGAGACTTGTTTTCGATGTGGAGGCAGTATTTTTGTTTGAAAATGATGCGGAATGCATCGAAACACATGTCACAATAGATTTTAAGAAAAAGTGTAAATTACGACGTGAAACAAATTTTTTAAATACAATAAACTCCTTAAGTTTTCCCCTTCTGGTTCTCTACGATGTAATCATTTCTACAAACCCGAAAGTGGTAGAGAACAGTAATAAATAGATGTGCATTCCCCATACAATTCATCCAAAGTTTTTCCCCATCATCGCTAGCGTTCCCCATAAATTGTTGACCTCTCCTCGAGAGTTTCTCCGGCGGTGTTGCCTCGACCTGATGAGGGTAATCCTCTCGTTTGTTAATGTTTTATCTCCAGGTCTTCAGGAAGACCGCAATCGTCGGGAGAGTTTACAACTACTTACAACTTGAATAAATTTCCCTTATTGAGCCTGTTTAAATCAGTAATTTATTATTGGCGCAATATTTCACCGGCTAATGAAGCTGTCACGACAGCCTTTGTTCGAATTTATCCAAAATTTTGAATTGTTCACGAACCGGCGAATAACAACGGGACTTATTATTCAAAAGTTGGTGTTTTCCATTTACATTTAATAATTCTGCGGGCGGAACAATTGGCTGTACTATATTTCTATCGGCAAGTTTGGAAAACGGTGAAATATTCCGAAACTTTATGTTAGTGCCAAGCCCTTGAAATTTCAAAATTAAGTTTTCACGCCAGTATAAATTATAGTGAAACTTTATCACGTTGCGTGTTTTATGCAGATTTTGACAAAAATACTACATACCTGCTGCATATTGAAGAGAAAAAGACATTTTTAAAACTGCATCTCACGATGCGGTTTTTAATATATAATCCGCACGTTCGTGTCCTACGTTGTGTGCAAAAAATGTACCCGCAGGATAAAAAGTTTAAGTGTTTTCATGCCATCTGTATTCTACGCTTTTGATCTTTGACCTTTTTACTGATTCACAATTGTAAATTACAAATTCAAAACTGGTCGCAGTCAGATGTGATGCGAGTTAAAAAGAACTTGTATATTTAAGATTCAGGTGAACTGTTTTTATTTTATCATACTTCATGGTCAATTGTTTTTATGACCTTTTTTTTTAATGAAATTGAGACTTGAATGTACATTTATGTGAACTACTAAAAATCTTGTTAGGTTTTTAATGAAAACTTCATTTATGCTCTGATACCTGCTATTTTTTTGTCTTGCGCCACTTTGCCAAAAATTTTCATTAACAGGGAAATTGCCAGAATGTCCCCTTATAGAGAGGGTGGCAAATTAAATATATATCCCACATCTTAGTCCTTCCCACCCCCTACCTCCTTGGACCTTTAGCATCCCCTAGAAGACATATATATATATATATATATATATATATATATATATATATATATATATATATATATATATATATATATATATATATATATATATATATATATACATATATATAAATATATATATATATATATATATATATATATATATATATATATATATATATATATATATATATATAATATAAATATATATATATAAAATAAACATTTATTGTTTTGTCTTTATGGTTTTCTTTGTTCAGCATCAATTCGGATGCTTTCCGATACTCAAATTATATTACATAAAACTGGCTGTATCAAATTAAATTATAGAACCGTTTTCCTTTGTTAGAAAATAAATTTTAGCCTTTTAAGAATATATATACATAAATTAAGGGAAAGTAGTAGCCTCGTGAGTTAGTGAATTTAGCGAGCTTGGGATCAGCCGTTAAAATCCATTACCCCGTATAATAATGTAACGAGTTCACGAATAAAATAGTATTCTACATACGGCTTATTGCCAAACCTTCTAACAAAACTTGTCGAATATTTTTTTAGCCTGACAAATAATTTAGGAACATTGAGGTTTAATTTTACAGACCATACCGCTATTTTTTTACTACCCTGCTATATTGGTTGTTTTTATTTATCTACATAGATATTTGTGTTATAAACGGACATATAACGGGATGTAATTGATGCTAGCAAACGAGCGCAACTATGTATTATTTGGGACGAAATTTTTTACGGGTTGAATTAAAAATGAGTTGAAATGAGAAAAGCACTTAAATCAGTTTTTTGCTTGCGTGATATACATTATTTACGGACACGTGATACTACGTGATACCGGTGACCTTTTTAATATAATTGTAGAGCGAATTAAATAAAAACTGTAAGGAACATGTGTATTTACTAATTTGAGTTATCACGTAACAAATATTACAGGTTTTAGTTTTTAAACCTAATTTGACGCCTTATTAATCTGATTGGAATTTGTATTGTACTGTACAAAAAGTTGGAATTATTAAAAAAAATAATACACATATGTCAGTGTGAATCCTGCCCACATCTTTTATTCCTTAGACTACCGCGTTAGCCTTCAAGTTGGCAAGCCTGCGCGGCGCGCTGTCATAGTCTGTGCGCGTAATGTGTACTGAAGTTTTCAGGCAAGATTTCAAAAGTACCTACTTTGAATATTTTTTAAAACTTATTTTATGTAATACAATAATACGTCCAATTTGGTTTGTTAAACGTCCAATTTTAAGTGAAAAACCTGTACAATGTCTACAATCGAATATTTTCCCGTGCTACGCCTGGCCCAACTAACGTTTGCGCATACGCACGTTTTTACATTACATATCGGTATGTAAGTAATATGGGATTATTATGTTTTAGCTACACTTCCCAGCCCTTGTATTTTCACTATGCCCGTGTCGAAAATAATAATATAAGGGAAAATCTTAATACGCTCATAACCGTTTTCTGGATATGTCACGTTCGCCCAGGGGCATTTTCTGCAAATCGACATGTCTAATGAAATCCACGCTGTTCCACATATATTTTTCGCAGGATCCATTTGTCCCGAGGGTTTATCCCTTAAATTCCTCCCTCCTTTAATTCCGGTTGTCCACGATAAGGAGGTGGAGAACGCATTGTTTTGGATATTTGCAAAACTACCTGGAACATAATTGAAGTAAAAAATACTGATCAGATTACCTTTTTAGCTTTTTTTCTCTGTGTTCACGGCCCTAGTCAAGTTGTACATTGTGTAAAATATGTTATATACTTTATGATAAAATAATGTTTCTTCTTTTTAAGTATTCTTCTCTCTGCCTACCCCTGCGAGGAAGCGGCGTGATGGTTAGTTAGTTAGTTATTGATTCGAAAAGTACTTATCTAAACAAGGATGAACATATAAAACAAGGAATTATGCATTACCCTGAGATATTGTAATTATTTTCGTTTTATAGTTAGGAAGTGACATATTTCAGATTCCGATGTGGTCCGCGAAATCATTGCCTAGGTTTTGAATTCGGTGTATAGGAGTATTGAATCCAGACAGTGTCCGGCTGTTATTAAAACAAAATATTTGACGGTTTCCCGTGTTTCTGGTTGGGGCATAAATATTTATCATTTGCAATAACAACGAATAGTCAAAAATATTAAATTTTGGCTAGGTACTGTCTCGTTCGTTTTTTTGCATTTATTATTGGGATCGGTAACATTTATAATATATTTCGTCTTCTTCGAAAAGATTGAATGTGCCTTCTTACAATTGAAAACTCCATTTAAAAGTTTCAGGCCGATAAAGTTTTAGGCGCAGCCGCACTGAAATAAATCCATCTACATTCTCGGTTTGTCTCTGTCGTTTTTCTCCAGTCGTATGAAGAACCTCTTAAAATGTTAATATATGTCCGACCCATTTTCCGAACCGTCAGTCCCTCGCTTCTCCATTCTTTGCCGGGATTTTTTTTTATACAACCCTAATATTTTTCTTCCAGACAATCGGAACTCATCTTCCTCCGTGCCTTTTTTTCGGGGTGGTATAAGACGTTATTAATTGCTCCCGAAAAGGATATAATAAGGCCTTTTTAAAATCGGCATTGTGCTTTTTCCTTCGCCATTAATCTCTCATTGTTCAATCGACCGGGCGGCCTTTGAACCCCGAACCCTCTTATTTATCGGGCCACCCTCCGAGCCTACTATTATATTGCTTGGCTACGGATTCCGGCACCTCTCGGGCACGGATCGTTCCGCAATGCGAGGGCTTCCCGTAAAAGGAACACTCGAGACCTTTCATCTTCGGTCACCTGTCCTGTAGCGATAAAGACGTTTTATTTTCAAACCTTATTGTTCGTTCTTCCACGTAGATATTGTCGTAGTTTGGATTTGGCCGTTCTTAATATAAGTCGACCTGACAACTCGCTCATTCCAATTCAATTAGAATCAGACGATAAT
Organism: Brachycentrus maculatus; assembly: GCF_059751285.1. Classification (NCBI taxonomy): domain Eukaryota; kingdom Metazoa; phylum Arthropoda; class Insecta; order Trichoptera; family Brachycentridae; genus Brachycentrus; species Brachycentrus maculatus. The sequence goes on along the minus strand of NW_028280870.1, from coordinate 578,417 downwards.
GAAAGTTTCCTCGAACCAGTTAGCTTGGACTTCACCGTGTTACTTAAAATAAATAAAAGATAAAATTTATAGGGCGTTTTCCATCGTGTTATATGAATGTTTAATGAAATTATTAATATTTTAATTATTTTTGATATCTCAACTAAGAAGAATATGGAAGTCGGGGTATTTAAAGGGTTTTCGATCTATCATAGGCTAGTTAAAGTCGGTTATACCCGGTTAAAGCCCATGACAGGTCGTGAACACTGTAAATACCCCGATTTCCATATTCTTCTTCATCTATAAAGATATCAAAAATGTAAAATAACTCGTTTACATTGAGGAGAAACCCTGATTTATGAACTAGTATTAGGACACTCAAATTGTTGTGTATTATTGCTATTATTTGTTTTTTTTTTATTTGTTTTCATTGGATTGTTACTGTTTTATTAAACAACGTGATTTGCTTTAATCGTCTTGTTTGATGAGTTATCATAAAATATTTACATAATTTTCAAGTTCAGCCATATAACCTCGTATAGAGATTAAGTACCAAATACGGGGTTTATTTTTAATGCCGCACTCACAGCTCGCAGTGTTGCCTCCGATAAAGAATGCTTCCCCCGAGCGTTTCATTTGGCGACTGGCAACGCGAATTTAGCTTTTATTTATCTTCCGGGTGCGGCGGTCAGTTAGCCCTGCCCCCCGCTTCCATAGGTCTCCCGTAGCGAGATTGTAACAATGGGATTATCATTTTTTCGTGTACCCTGTTAAACTACCCCCTTTCGTCGCGGTGGCTCCGCCCCGCGCATCCGGCCCGAGTTACGGAAGAGCCACAATCAACATAAATCCTCGCAGCCAGCTTCCTCGCTTTCCTGCCTGCAGCCGATGCTTTCATTTCGGAAAATTCTTTCATATTACGAAGATATTTATTAACTACTTTATGTCCACTTCATTTAAAACGAATTTTGTTTTTTAAAACTAATTTTGCCATAATTTTGAACTGATAATTTAAACAAGTTAATTTTAACCTTTGATGGTGTATGGACGTGAATAAACGTCGGTGCGAATTTTCCTCAAAGGAGTATTGACGTTAATGAACGTGAAATCCGTCTGTCAGTTGGTATGATGTAACTTGTTAAGCAATGACATCTGTGGATATTTGTTTGTAATTTCGTCATAAAATAAAATCTAAAGATGGTAAGTTTTATCTTTTTAAGTGAGTTTCATTATTACATTAACATAATTTCTATCTTCATGATGCATAGATTTTGTGAAAAAAAAGTTTTTTCATGTAAAAAAAACCTTCTCCCCAGAGTAAGTCGGACATCAATTATTGTACTCCCGTAAAGGTTAAAATCTGTATATGTAACGTGTCGCGGCAACTTTCTGAACAGATAATTTATATGTAAATTTAAGATTATTTAATAGGAAAATTCTGTCGTGGCAGTAGACATAACCGCTTCTAAACGTTGGTCCTAATTTCCAATAAAACCGCTTGACAGGATCAGACAGCGCAGAAATGAAATTTTGGACCCACTTCACCCTTATAATACTGAGGTGAGGAACAATAAGCACGTAAAGCACATAGACGAGCATGTTAAGGTTAAACGTCCCTACAATCCTACAGGACCCGGGGCCTGTTCATTACTACCCAGTCTCGGGAAACCCACGCGATAGACTTACGCAGAATCTACTTTCGGGCGAGTAAGGATCTCTTTATACCCCACGCGCCCACATATGTCTCAGAAGGGTTAACGTCCCGACTATTATCAGCGAGCCAATATATTCTAGAATATCCTTTGGGAAAAATTATCTTTACGTGTTATTACTTCTTAGAATAACAAACAAGGCTTTCAAAATCAGCTTCTTTACAACAAGTCATTGGTAGATTCGGTTTTTAGATTCTATTGTTCAAAGAAAATCACGCCAATCAGCTGACAAATTTAAGTGCGTATTACACATTTTTAGCCCCTGAAATATATGACAGTTTGACATCAAAAACTTAAGCTGGAAAGAAATGTCATCCGCCAAAAAATTAAGAATACCATCTGAACTAGGTAATCAAAAAAGTAACATTACTCATTAATCACATCTCTACGGCAGATAGAGATTGTGTCTTTTTTGAGCAATTATATGAATCCCAGAAAATTTCTGTCATAATTGTTATTTATTAATTCATAATTTTTTTATTTGCTCTTTTTTCGTCGCTTTGAAAGCGTTATTATGCTCTATTATATTATGTTTTGGATAAATTAACGAATCTGCAGTCTTCCAAGGATGTTGCCTTTTTTCTTGCTACGAGTATATATATATATATATATATATATATATATATATATATATATATATATATATATATATATATATATATATATATATATATATATATATATATATATATATATATATATATATATATATAATATATATATATATATATATATATATATATATACATATATATATATATATATATATATATATATATATATATATATATATATATATATATATATATATATATATATATATATATATATATATATATATAAATATATGGTCCCTAACTTGGGGAATGGCTTGTGTAGCGTGTAGCATATATTACAGCACATGAATGTACCATATGTGTCGTCGGCTTGTCGTTGCGCCAAGTCCGTATAATACCACGCTAAATGACGACAGAGATATAATCTGGATTCGTCCCTCATCACATCACCCCCTGTTCCCCTCCCCTACACCCCCCCCACACCCCACACCATCCCCTGGGCAAACGTAATGCATTGGATACTAAACTTGCTCATAAATTACCTTCAAACGTATATGTAACGACTCTCCGTATCAGGGTTCCCAGACATCCCGATTTGAGCGCGACTGTTCCTGGTTAAATGGAAGAATCCCAAGTGTCTCATTGCCCGTGAAAATAACAATAATTTTATTTATATGGGGGCGCGCAATTTTTATCAATTGCTTATTTTTTCCTGTTTTTTAAAAACCTGATAATTTTTTTTAAATGATTCGTTTATTGAGGTACAATTTACTAAAATAAATTACTTTGTTATTACTGGGTAAATGTCCCGACTGTCCAGCATTGTTGGTAGGTCCCTCACTTCACACAGCTCCGATCATGTTATCCTACCAGATCAAGGCAAAGGCATCTTGGGTGCCAAGAAATGATCATTCAACCTTTAAAAATCAAGCGTTCATTTTGACATATAGCAAATAATTTTCGTTTCTTAACAACGTAAATCTTTTTAGCTTTGATTTTACGTTCCTGAAAGTACTTATTCCTCGACCCCTACAACTGTTTTCTTAATTCCAATTTCTTTTATGTGAATTGGCTGTCGATACTACCCATAAATTGGTAATCAAACTTTGAACTACGATTATTTCTATTTGATATCCATGATTAATTGAAAATATATCATCATATACTATATATTCATCATAATTCTTTATAGAAGGACGTCTGTTTTTTAATAAAAATATTTCATAAATATTTTTTTAGCAGTATAATCGAGTAAACGTACTCCATGTTTAGAATAAGAGCGTTTAATTTTTTTCATACTGACAAAAAAACTATTGCGTTCATACTAACAAAAAAAGATCAATACAACGAGAGCAACATTTGCAAAAAATTTAAATATTTTTTAAGGCTTAAGGGTTAGGAATTTCCATGTTAAAGCACGCGTAAACGAGTGGAGGCTTAATAATAATAATAATAATAAAAAAATATTTAAAAAAAGAGTTAGGAATTATGTTTCGGAGTAAGGGCGTTTGTGCACTACTCGTAATTTTACCGTCCGGCAGTCCGGTTTTGAAAAATGAAAGCCACTACGACAGTTCAGCGTGATCGAATTTACGTGCAACGTGTTCATGCACCGATCCGAAGAAAGATGGACAACAGCACAAACCAATCCAAGCGAATCATCGTTTTATCACGCTAACTGAAGTGGCGGACGGTAAAATACAAATGTAGTGCACAAACGCCCTTAGTGTGGCATATACGTACCTACCGTTTAAATGAAATTCATCCGATTATTTTTTGCGTGGATAAAAATACCGATTACTGGATGGTGTCCCGGGTCAAACCTGTAAAGTTTGACGTTTCGTTTATATGCTCATATTTTTTTCACTGCCCGCTTAGCCTTGTCTCCGACACGCGGCAGGGCCGGAGTGCCGGCGACGATTTAACTCAATTATTCAGTGCAAACTTTTGTGTTGTCTGTTCCCGGGCCGTGTTTGTCGTAAAGCTTTGTGGGCGCCCGATGTTTGCTCTCCCGGCCTACTGCAGACTACCGACTAGTTCCGCCGTATGTGATGTGTACACATTCTTCGTCTAACTCTGCTAGGCACGCCGCTGTCAATAATGTGGTTACGCTGTAATTGACGTTAAATAGCGTAGGTACAAACCTTCGCTATTATTGTCTCGTTTTTTGTCTTCGAAATCCGAGATTAACTACCTAACTAACCATCACGCCGCTTCCGCAGGGGTAGGCAGAGAGAATAGAACACATACCTTCGCTGCTATTTTATCTTTTTTTGTATTCGAAAACTGTGATTAACTTAATGAACTAACCATCATGCCACTTCCCCGCAGGGGTAGGCTGAGAGAATAGAACGCCACATCACTCTGTTTTTGCAAACATTCTTCGCCTCCTCCATATTCATGCATTTCCTCATATATACCCGCCTTGTTTGACAAGTATTTGACATACCTGATCATGCCAAAACTTGGCACAACATAATTGGTTTTAAGATAAGTAAATACATACATTGTCTGCCTCCGTGGTGTAATGGTTAGCATGTTAAGGTACCGTTTTGGAGTTCCGGATTCGATTCCCGGGTTGGGGGAGAGGTGAAAATAAATATTAGTGATTTTAACACTTTAATATTTATTTGATATTACGCTGGACTGGTCCATGAAGCGAATGAGTGAATACTTTGCCTTCATGTAAGTAACGATCAAGATAACACTGCGCCAATACGATACAGTGTCCTATGCACCATTGGGTACGGATGTGGGTTAGAAGAGTAATACTACCATAGTGAAATATTCATTGCCTCATTTGCTATGAAGCATATACTCGTAGTGAAACGTCGCACAATTCAGGAATGTGCGGAAATGATAATTAAACTATTTGTATACCTGGCAACATGAAGCTTGTGTTTGTGATAATAATTATGCTTTGATAGTCTTACGGGTTCAGTTCTCTTGGGAGTTCGGCGGGTACTAGGAACTTGTGATGTGTACCGGGTACACTGAAATTGTTGGTATTATATAAGATTAATATTGAAAGCGGTCAGGTCAGGAGTCGGAATAATCGTCATGTATGTATGAAGAGCTGCATGAAGAGGCGAAGATGATGTGCAAATATTTTCCGCATCATTTTCAAACACCGTGTTTTAATAAAGTGATACGGAACGAAAATGATAGAATTGATGATGGAAGAAATAGTGGTATATATAAAGTCACCATACGTCCCGTTTTGAACGGGACCGTCCCGTTTTTAGATAGCCTGTCCCAATATAAAACAACATAATTTTTTTATATTTATATTTCTCTTATTTGTTCTTTTATTTTCTTTGTCAACATTCCTTTTCTTTTATTAATACATAAAAACTATGAAAACATACGTTTTTCCTTGAATATACATACTATTACGTAAAAATTGGTAGATGTCCCGCTTTGAGGACAAAAATAATTGGTCAGTTTAGGTATATACCAAGTAATAAATGGCTAGATATTACCACAAAGTGACTGCCAAATCAACTTATTCCATATTCTTCTTCATCTATGTTAAATGTCAACACTTTATTTTTAGTATTTTCCTGTTATTTTCCTGCGATATCCGGTGTTTTGTGGTGCATCCCTACTCGGTGCGCCGTTCCCGTTTCTTCCCGGATCCTGGCAGTACGTCGGCAAGTTCCCTGAGGTGTCGCCGTTACCCGAGACTACCTTCCCGTGATGTGTAATTACAGGGAATGCTCGGCTAAATGATTTCATGTTTCTTGCTGAGTAAATCTTTGCATAATTAATCTTCCTCGTTCGACAATGGCTCAGTGAACACGTTAAGGCTAAATTTACTTCGTCCAATTATTTACGCATTTACTTTCTCCACACTCAAGAATTTACTCTTCACACAGTTATTGTTATCAATTATAACTTTAATTATCCTCAATTTTATAAATTATTTTCAATTTTACAAGTCTCTAGTGTAATTCTAGTACTATGTTTCGTATTCGAACAATATATATATAGAAATTCCAAGAATTTGAGTAGTGCGGTTGTCAATCTTGGGTAAAATTGGTGAATATTACAAGTGTGTAAAGTGATCACTTAAACGAGCCTATGACATTCGTAAGCCCCGTAAATGCCCAGACTTCCATATTTTTCTTCATCTATGTTGAGATGTCAATTAATAATTTAGTATTCGCAATATTATTAAAATTTAAAGCATTTACTTTGTGGTTAGTCATTTTTACTTATTTATTATTTTACAAAAATGTTAATAATATTAGTAAATAACCACTCACCGAGATTTTTATATCTACCCGTTTCGAGACGTACCCGTCTCTTCGTTAGGACAATCACTACCACAGCATGCAAACAATACCATCCTTCACCACCATAGCACCATTTACACACTTAAAACTACAGTGTGTAAATAGTGCTATGGTTGTGAAGGGTGGTATTGTTTGCATGCTGTGGTAGTGATAATCCTGACGAAGAGACAGGTACGTCACGAAAGCTGTAGACATAAAAATCTCGGTGAGTGGTTATATACTAATATTATTAACATTTTTGTAAAAAAAAATAAACAAGTAAAAATAATTTAGCTTAATCTCTCCCTGAGTTTTTTTTAAATTATTTTTATTTAAGGCTTTATGAAGGTTTTATCATGAAGGCTTTCGAAATAATTTCGTAATAAATTTAATTGAATATTGAACAATTGAACCCAAAGCTAGGCAAACTTTCTTCTATTCAACGGTGTTTTTATAGTGAAATCTAAAAGTTATTCCATACCCCTTTTTGGGCTTTGTCCACCGAACATGGCGTCACGATGAATAATAAAGCCAAGTTTTCTCATATATCTCGGCTCCCGAAAAGGCCATAGGTAGGTGAACGGTTGGTGCAATCTAAAAGACCTTTCATTAATGTTAAAATAACAGTGAACGTAAATAATTAAAACTAGCGATTAGCATGGCTAAAAATCAAATTTTGCACTCGTAAATTAGTACAGAAAACAAATTACGTTAGCATTAAAATCATACGGAGTCAAACGTGACAAGTTTTTAGCAGCTTGTGTTCAATTGACGAAGGACAAAAATTTTGCAAAAATGTAAAAAAAAAATATATATTCTACGTAATGTGTAAAAATAGTTTATTGTTTATTATTTGTTTCCTTGTGGTCAATGCTACTTGCCGCTATCAAAGGTCTCGCATTAATAATTCCTGCCATTTCTGTTTTTTTTTGTGTACTGAGTCTGAGATCTCGAACATTCAAATTAGAACACGTACGGCCGCGCTCGGGGCTAGATTTTAGCATTTTTTTTTAGAATAAAAAATATTTTTAAATTCCTTACCTTTCAATATTCTTTTCATAACCGTATATTTATTTATTTTGAAAACCTTATTTTTTTATTAAAAAACGATGTTTTCAGAAAAAAAATTCAATTACGTCAAATGTTACCTCGGCTGTCCAAACTCAAAACACAGTAAGGGTCATTTTTTTGTAGTACGTTTTTTTTTGCATTTTTGGACTAAGTAGAATCTACTTAGTCCAAAAATGCAAAAAAAACGTACTACTAAAAAATGTCCCTTACTGTGTTTTGAGTTTGGACAGCCGACCTGGGTTTAAAGAAAATTAAGTTCAGATTTACCGTATATTGGGCCCTAAATATGCGACATTATTTTGCATAAATGTCAACGGATGGATGTGATTGTGAATAGCTCCTGTAACCCTGTAACGGAGAGAGACCGCGAGTCACCCTGCCCGGTTTACCCAATTACGATAGTAAATCAAACAGGTTCCTATATGCTGGACATGGACCTAGATTTAGATAAGCGCTGTAAGTTTGTGAATGTGTATGCACGCCTACGTCTGTAATATATGTAGGTTGCGTACAAAGTTTAGGAGTTAACGTCGGATTAATTTATAAACTTTTTTTCACGCGATCGCGCCCAAATGAAACTTATAATGTAAAATACATTTTGCTTCACTAACTTTTTTTGAATATGCTAATCTTTGTATACAAAACTAGTTTAATCTACGAGAGATTATTATCAAAATATAGCCTAGATTTAAAAAAAGGGTATTTGCAAGTCTGGATATATACCTACACGGCAACAATAATACGATGATTTCATTAATTGATTCGGCAATCACTTTGTGATAATGTCTACCCATTTTTATGTTTTCATTGGTAAATAAGGACACAACTCTAAAACTTAAACTTTGCTTCGTTTAGCCTCACATTCGGTCTTTGAAAATGATTTGGAATGCATCGATACACGTGTCACAATAGATTTAAAGAAAAAGTGGTATTATACGTACCAAGTAAAACTTAAAAAAAATACTCTTTATAAGCCCCAGTTTTAAATATAATATAAACAACTTTCTTGAGTATTATGGATATAACACTCTCCTTATCATTCATCGTTCACTTTGTGGATATCGCTCACTCCTTTCAAGAACGTCATAAATCAAAAATCGTCAATTTTCAGTTGTGCATGTTTTCGGGATGCCCAGAAAATGTACTATATCCAAGCAAAAGAGGCATATTTTTAACTTAATATTTACCCGCTACAGGGCAGAAAGTGTTGTTTTTGCATTTTGAAGAAAAGGTATTTTTTATTTTTTTTTTTAAATTTACTAAATATTTTTTAAATGGAAAAAATAACGTTCAGGTTTTACCTAAAAAGATCTGTTGCACAGTAAAAAGTTCAATAAGTGGTTTGATATTTATTTTTAATACATTGTATTATATTTTTAAACTTTAAAAACATTCTCCTGAAAAATCAAGTTTTTTGATTTATGACGTTCTTGAAAGGAGTGAGCGATATGTTCACCATGGGCAGAATGCAGAACGTTTTATAATTTTCTACAGTAATCACTTGAACTAACCGATATCATAGGATGTTATAATCCCTCTAAATTTCCAGAACTATACATGTTCCTTGCTCATGGAAAATTCATGTTGAGACATCTACACAATAACATTCAATTTAATTGTATCTTCAAAACCCTAGCAGATGTGATTTTTTTGTATCGATTCATATTATTTCTGTTACAAAAAATCAATCATCGACTCAATGATGTGTCTAAGGTTTAATTTGATTAGGAGTTTACCCAGCTATTCCTTTTTTTCTCTTTGCAGGACCGGCGCTTATTTGACATCAAAGTACTCGTTAGTCCGCGTTATAGATGGCACGAAATACTTATTACATTTACATCGTTGATATTTCCTTTGCGCCTCTGTGTTTACACAGGATCCGACATTATACTGTCGTCAGAAAGGCAAACTGACGTAACAGTCACGTGTGTAGAAAAACCATTCGTGATTTTATAAAAATCATTAATGTTTTAATTTCTTTTTTTTTAACGGATTTGAGTATATATTTTTTTAATACACAAATACCAAGTAAAATTATCAATTCCATCTCTTCTTGAACACAATTGTTCTTTATATTCCGCTACTTCTTCCGTGTTTTCTTTTATTTTATGGCGTTTATTAATTTCTTCAATTGATTCCGCAGTCAATGGTGATATCTATCGATTTTAAAATTAACATTAACTTGGTTAATACCACCAGTTATTAAAATCTATTTGTAAACGTGTTTCGATGCACTTAACTTTATCATTAGTATTAGTATCGGGTTGTGATCCCGTGGTTTAGTGTCGCGGACTCTTGAGTCAGGATTATGAGTTTGAGCTCGCTGTACCACAATTTGATACTTATTTTCAATAATAAGCTGCTTACGCTCACGAAAATAGTATGAAATCGAATATTTGTGTAAATACTATCGTAAGAACACAAATATTTTTTCTTAACACGTGTCAGAATAGTTTTTTCATAATTAGTGACATTTACCAAGTAAATGTAAATATTTGAAACAAATTCAACAAAACAAACTCATTTCTATGCATTTAAAAAAACTGTTTTACATTGATATTTGTTTAGCAAAATGTACCACTCTTCGACTGTAACGGCCAACCTCCAGTGTGGAACTTCTGAATATCTCATAATATTACAAAATATTAAATATTATAGTTTTACTAAATATTGCATATATTTTCTAAATGCTGTAATCAAATGACTTGAAATTACAGTAATTTTGATTCCATTACAGTATTAAGAAAATATTTGCAGCAATGGCTTTTTTTATCAATTTTATTTTTATCTTTTATTTATTTAATATGGTTAAAGTGTTTTTTAATTAATTTTCTAAATATTTCTAACAATCTTAAAATTAAGAACGCAGTTCTATCCAAAAAGAGACTGAGCTCTCGTGCTTGGAGAGGGAGAGTATAATTATTATTCTAGGAGCATATTACCTTGATAAAGCAATGCCAAAATAACTGCGCAAAAATTATTGGAAATAGGTAATTTGAAAATCGTTTTTGTAGTTACGTCAATTTGCCGTTCTGCCGACGATATTATTTCATACCATCGATGGGGCGGAGTGTCTCTTCCACCTGTTTATTCAGTCCTCCGCCTGGATCCACGGCCCGGTGTCGCGCTGGCTACATCAAAGTCCCTCCCCTTCCAGACAATCTGATTAAACCTTAATCTATCCGAGTTTATCTCGCGAAAGAGGAGATAGACGGAGCAGGGATGGACGGTGATTATTATCAAATTACTCTTTGCTTCAGAATTTGGCAGTTAAATTAATACGACGCTGATATATCGAGGTACGAGGGGAGGTATGAGGGAGCATTCGTGTTGCTCTACATAAAATAAGATTACAAGAAAGTAATAAGATAAAAATAATAATAAACAAGTAAAAGGGTGGCTTCTTGATACGGGACACAAGAGTTGCATAAAGTTGGTCACCCCACCTAAATAAAGTCGGCTAACATATTATTATAGTTGCATACATGTCAATTTCTTACAGTGCTAAACTGTATTTTTTTTTTGTTTATAATTATGTTGTAATATTTGTACATAATTAAAAAAAATGTTATGAAAATGAACGTCTTGTCACGGGTTTTACCTAGTGAGACATTCATCAAAAAATAAATATGTGTTGTTAAAAGTAATAAATAAATGAAATAATTTCAACATATTCTAGGCATTAATGTGACGATATGCAGCTCGTACTCGTTACTTGTATAAGTACCGAGTTTATCTGATCTTGAGTCTTCGAGTAGCTGTCGCCGAAAAACAAAAAAGTTGAGGATATCAACGCTATACGATTACGGATACTGCGTTACTGATTGAATGTACAAAAATTAATAATTTGAGTATATTAATCGTTTCGCATAATTTATAAAATATTGTGTGAAAACTTACAGTTGATCTTGATTCTAACTCTGTTGTATTTCAAAGGGTTCGTTCATTGTCCGTTCTGTTTGTAGCTAGGACAAGCTTTGATATCGTCTATTATCCAAAATCTCTACCCTCCTTTGTACATGTATAGTTTATGCTACACGACGTGCTCGGGACATATTTTATTTTCCCCCCAGATGGGGGCATCCACGGGGCCGACACTCGAGCGGAGCAATCACCATCACCGCAGCCTCTAGATTAATTGTCATACCTGCATTCCTTTCTGGCCAGAGATTCCATTTTCCCATTTCCGCATTGGTGACGTCACTACCATTAGCATTAGTAACGGCCCTTTGGTCAAAGCGAACCCCTATCGCTGTGACGGGGGGTCGGCGGTTCCAGCGGTTCCAGCGGCCCCCTACTCAGACCTCCACCAGATACCACTTCTGAACAATGTGACTATCCTTCCGAAGATGAGAGATTCCCACAAAAGCATTTCGTGATCTCCGAATCAATGTGGTCTTAATATTCTTTCTTTGAAGAAATTCATAAGCAATTTGTAGCTAGCTAGCTTTCGCGTTTTATTTCGGGAATGTTGTGAGCATTACGTATATTCCAGTCTCGCGCGAAGACCTCAAAGGGATTCCCTTTTATTTGGGGATTTATGAGCTCTAATCTGCTTTTTATATATCTTTCGTGTCATATTTGTTATTCAGAAATCCCGACTTATTTACTGAGAAAATAATCACCGAAAATGTGAGGTAATAATTTCACTGTAGATTTTCCCGCGTGTTAGAGGCACCATGTCAAAATAAGTTTTTTTTCTTATCATTGTATTTAAAGTGATTATCGTGTAGTTTTTCTAGTGATTCCGTTCATCACCTCGGGTTAATTTTCTCACAAATCTAGAACCACCCTTATCTCGAGGCGGAAAGCTCTTTTTTCGCTTTTCCCGCCCTGTTCGCGGGCTGCGGTTGCGAGATGGCCATTGTAGATATTATAAAACAGACTAATTGCCCATTAAAAAGTTTAGCCCGCGATGCAGACATGGCGGCTCGGCGTTGTGGCGAGATATACTAATTAGTTGTGTTAAATTAGCCTGAAAAGTTGCTGTTCCTGATTGATTTAGAAATAGTTATATACGTTTTATCGCGTCTCACGAGACGCGAGAGAGTAAATCAACGTTTCTTATCTTTTACTTTAACGGCAACGTAAATTATATCCCACGGGATTAATACATTAATTGACTGTTCATATAATCTTAAGAAAACTATTTGACTAGTTAAAAAAGAAAATTTCTATTATTCGATAACAACATTTAATGTAGGTAAGTTTATTATATAGTTATACTTTTATGTACATGACAGTTTATTTTTATCTTTAGATTACTTAAGTGAAAACGTTTAATTGGATTTTTTTTTATTATATTATATTATTTTTGTTAAATATTCTGTCGGTTTTCCAATAATAAAAAATAAATAAAAAATGTAAAATAATTTAAATAAATATTGTGTTTTTTCACAAACCTTAATAACTGGTTTTGTAAATTATAAGCTGCATCATGTTTTTAGGCTTTTCCCAGTTTGTAAAAATAATGCGGGTTTCGGATCATGCATACATCCAAATAAAAGGGTCTCTGCTAAATTAAAGCTTTCTCAATCCAACATAGATGGCTGTTGTGAACTCATATGTACTGTGTCATGAGATTTGATATATCTAGGAGTTCCAAAATTACAGTAGTGTGGTTGTCAATCATGGGTAGAATGATGAATATTGCACGCGTTTAAAATGATAACCAGCCAATGACGGGTAAATGCCCAGACTTCCATATTCTTCTTCTTTGAGATGTAAAAAAAAACTATAAAAATAATTTCCCAATGGAGAAAACCCAGATTTGTAAACAAGTATTTGGATACGCTCAATATGTTGTGAAGAAAAATAAGTGTGTTTTGCACCGTTTCGCCTTTTGACAGCAAATTGTCATTCAAGTGTCCCGCTCGGGACGGCTTGTACTGAGTACGTAGTTCACTCGGTATCTCCCGATGTGCCAATAACGTCCCGACATATCGTGACATCTTGATATCGCCAGTGTAAGTTATATAGAGCAATTTATGAAAAGATTCCTTTTATTTCAATGAATAAGGAAGCGGTTTTGCTATATTGTACAATAAATATCGTCCGATGTAATTTGTACTTTATGAGCGTCTTAATATTAACCCCCGTATATTGTCGTATATTGTCGTATATTGTCATATCTATTATAATTTCGAATATCAGCCGTGAAGGGGAAAGGAAAGTGTGAATATGAAAATCACATTTTATGTTCTTGCTATGCAATAATTTGCTTTCTACTGTTGCATGTACCTATACATACAACTTTAGTAAAAAAAAAAACGGATAAAGCCATGAGTAGAATCGTAAATATAACAGTGTATAAAGTGATCAATTAAACTACCCAACGACAGGTCTAAAGGTCTGTTAATGCCTAGATATTAATATTCCTGTCACAATGTCTTCGTTTCTATTGAGATATCAACAATATATATGTTTATTGTTTATGATAAGGAATTTATTTCTGCAAAGGTTTTATCTATATCTTTTTAAAATAAAACAACTTTATTTTAACCACTTTTCGACAAGAACCATCCATCCTCAGGGTTTATGTACTAATTCTAAAACATTGAAATACTCATAGTTAGGTTACAGCTAATTACCCTTCCCTTACGATACCAAAAACTTCCACGTACTCCGTACACCATATGAAAATGTGATTTAAAAAACAGGAAAAAATTCCTAAATGTTGCTTTTATTGAGCATTGCGCAACGAATACGTCCACTCCGTATTCGCTACGCATACGACGATAATACGATAGTAAAAGCAACATTTAGTCGTTTTTTTCCGTTTTTAAACTATAAAATTATGGTTTTCTCAGTCCTATTCAAATAAATTAAATCCAATTATTTTTACGTTCAATAAAGTTAAATAATAATACCTTATGAATATGTCGAAAGATGGCGAAAGAAGTGGGTAAAAAGTATGAAGTGGATGAAGATAAGCTTCGATAGCGTTCTCAACTTATGGGATTGCGCGATATTTCATTAACGGTGTTTGTATTGAAAGCTCCGAACTTTGCACCCCTTACGTTTGCAGATTGTTTTGTATTTTTTCCTATTGTGTGTTTTCTTTTCGCGTTTCTCGGAAAATATCGGCTCTTTGAATTGGTTTTGTAACTTTTCTACCAACCTAATTCTCCACCGTCAGATACGTCCCACAATACTAGCGAAATCACTAAGCTCTCCAATCTGATGCGTCTGTACTCTCCTTGCCGTAAATATTTATATATTCTGAATCTATTTAGTAAATACATCGGAAAATACTGCCACGAAGGTAAACGATTTTACAGATTTGTAAACTTACTTAAATATTTTAAGCTTCTCAAAATGTTAATATACATACATATTTATGAGTAACAGCTTAATAATCAAGGCGTGTTTTAAATTTTAGAGAAAGAAAAATAAGACTGTATTTTGAAGAATAAAAAACATCCTGTATTTTTAATTTTTACTAAAAAAGTTATCCCAAGGTACGTCAAATATGCTCCAATACAAAATATTTGTATTTTAATTATTTACTACTACTTCAGCCAACACACCATCTTCCGTAGAGGTAAGCATAGAGGATGGAATACCACGTTTTGTCCTAACAATCCTAGCTTCCTTCTATGTCCATACGTCTATTCAAACATGCCCTCCGGTTACGTAGACTTTTTACACGGCCAGATTTCAAGTTCTGATTTATTTGGTCGTCATTCTTGGCTTAGGTTTTATCTAAATCATTCTTTCGTCACCCATCTGCTCCACATGTCCAAATCATCTCAATTCTTTTATAAATAAAAAAAATCCAGACATGAAAAACGAGCTATGGATTGTAAAGTACAATTTTCGTAATAGAAATAGTCGCATTTTTTCAAATTGAAGTTTTCCATATCGTAATGGGGATATTTTGTTTTATTTCCTTATGTTTCATATTCCCTAGTAAATTATGTGTCAGTCGGATCTAAGAATCTTCCTCGAGATCTTTCTTTCTTGTTTTATTTGTCTAACCCGGCCTCTTCTGATGTTGGAAAACTTCAATAAGTTTAATCCTTTGCAATGGCTTAACCCATATATTATTTTACAAAGCTTAAACTCCCACAAACTTGTTTAATAATGTTGTACGGTTACCTCTACCGTTTCGAACTAATCCTTTGTGTTTATCAAAACTGACTTCTCCTACCTTTCTACTATATACACTCCCTTATTTCTAGGTACAATATTATTACCAACATTCTTGTATTATATTTCTGTATGTGTTGGTAGAAGACGTTATAGTCAAGATATTTCCGCGAAGGCAAGTATTTTGGACCTTTATTGCTGATATTTCTTCTTCTTCTTCTTTTTCTTCTTCATCTTTTTGCAGGCCTTGTGATCTGTTTTTAAGAGGGATTAGCCTCCTGCGATGTCGATTCCTAGCTATCGACCCATCTCTTTGGTGGTCTGCCCGGGAGTCGTCTACCATGGGGTTGGCCGTACAGTGCGATGTCTGGGAGTCTGGATGGTTCCATTCTCCTCACATGCGCACACCATTGTCTCCTTCGTTGCCTTCCCCACCTAACGACATCTTCGATCTCGCATATTTCCCTGATCCGTGCGTTTCTTATTCTATCTCGAAGACTCTTGCCTGATATGCTTCTTAGAGTCTTCATTTCTTACACTCTAAGCGCGTTTTTTTGTGGCGACGGTGTCCGCTCTTCTTTCGATTCCATACGTCATGATGGGTCGGACACAAATTTTGTAAATCTTGATTTTGCTGAAATTTATATACAAAAAATATCTACCGATTCTTACATAATGAAAAAATAAACTACGCCCATATCCCGAGTAAGTTTTAGCCCAACTGTGAAAATCAGTCTAATAAGTGTCTAAAAACGCTATTGGTTTCTGAAATCATTTCCACAAATTCCTTTCTCAAAATTTAATCACAGTGAAACGCCCTTGAGGTAGTATTTTACGAATATTGCGCTTTATTAATTATCTGAAATTATTATTGTATTTTATTACACAAAAATAAAGAAAATATATTCCGGATTGATTGATTGATTGTTAAATAATATCTTAACATTTAAAGAGAGAATAGATGTGTGGGTTGATCTCTGAAATTATTATATGTACGAATGTGTATTTGAAGCGTTTTTCATGCCCATAACGAATAATTTTATTCGTTGATTTCTCAGGATGATCAAGCAATGAAAAAAATCGTAATAACATATTTCCGGAAGCGCATTATAAAAATTCATTGATCAAACGAATTTTTTTCACATTATTTAACATCTCAATATAGATGAAGAAGAATTTGGGTATATAAGTCTGGGTATTTACAGGGCTTTCGACCATCGTGGGCTGGTTTAGCGATCACTTTACACACGTGTAACATTTTTGAACAAGTATTAAACATAATCCAGATTTGTAAACAAGTACTTGGACACACTCAAAATGTTGAAAATTGTTTCAATATAAACGTTGAAAAAATGCTTTTAAATTCTCCCGAGACTTGCTTTGTAATGGATCAAAGAAAAATACTACATTAACAAACACCTGTTTTTTCTTAAAATAAAATAAAAACAAACAAACCTTCACTGAACTTTGTTTTCATATTTTTGATATTCGAACATTTTGAGGTCAAGTAATCCCTCTTAACAGAATAACGCGAGGGAGACTGTTGAATATTTAATGCGATGGTTTCCTTGTGCGTGTATGATCTCGAAATTCCCTGCGATAAAGGATCTATACCATATATCACCGATATGTTAAAAATCGGACCTTCCAACGAAGTTTCGACGAGGATTTATATATTATCTTTCAGTTTGCTATTAGTATGACGGCCGTTTGGGGTTAATGCTAGCTACCCGTATCCCCGCTATTATACGCTTCGATTGTATGAAGCGCAACTAATTTGCGTTTGTAGCTTTTATTTTACTTTTTGTTAGTTGCAATTTAAAAAAAACTTTTTTGTTTTTAGCTTAAATAAAAGGCTTTTTAGCCCAAAAGTTGTATTTACAATATTACACATATTTTAACAAATTGGGGGTTCAAATGTGGTGTATAGCCTTTGTGTAGGGTTGGATTACTTGATAACAATAAAAAGAAACGTTTATTCTATAGTCAAATGAATATTAACAATCTCATTGATTGATTCAGCAGTCACTTTGTCGTATTATCTACCCATTTCAAATTTATATTTTACTTCACCGAGTAAATTGTGATATTTATCAAGTAAAACTTAAATTAAAAATTATGTTATGGGTAACGGGGAAAATCGAAATATGTTTTCCGATTGTTTTGACGACTCTAAATTCTTACAAACGATTTCATAATTTCATATTTGATTTCATAAGCAATTTTATGTTTGATAAAAATAAATCGGTTTGTTTATTTTAACATTTTAATTCAGATCACATTTATAACATCAAAAAAATGACATAAAAAAAAGTTGTCAGCCAAATAAATAAATTGTGTACACTCTAAGGATGTCTTTGATGTGTCATTTTTAAATTTCTGTCTTTAAATAGATTAAATGTTACATTTTTACTTCATTTGATAAACGAGCCCTTTACGGCTATCCCTCAACAGGGAAATAAAAGAGTCTTCGTTTAACCGTCCGTCTTCGTTATTAAAACTACCTTATTTAAAGGAAAACTCTTTTTAATCTTTCGCCCGGATCATACTTTTCTTACGGCTCTATTTCCGCTTTCAGCGTCGACCCTTTTTCCGAGAGAAACCCATGTTTTATAATATTATGTATCCAAACAACCATCTTATCTAAATTGCGACTTGTGTAGGTACGAAGGTAAATGGAGGGCAGTTCATGTCATATTTATCTAGTCGGATTTCGATATTTTTCTTTATGCGAGCAAAGTGTTGCCGTTATAGTAAACCATTTATTTCGAAATGGGGTAGGTACTTTTTTTTTCCGTCGTATTTTTCTATTTAGCATTTTTTAATAAAGGTTTCTTATCCATCCTAAATGAACTGCATACCCAAAAAAACATTTCGTAGAGTATTTCGTGAAAGTAGTTTAAAAAATAGTAGATTTTATGGACAACTAGGATCAGAGTTAATATAGTAATGATTTTTTAAAGGAATAACCCGCTGCGCCAGTTTCGCAGTCGAGCGTCTACCCAACTACGCCACGGCGCCTCTTTTTACACTTATTACGGTTTATTTAAGGATGATTTAAAAAGTTGCATCTTTAACAGGATTGGTAATTCTATTCAAAATCATCTTCATCAAAATAATGACAAGAAATCCAAAGCGTTCTTTTTACGACAGGAAAAAAATGGCAGATGATAACATTTCCACCATAATATTTTCCCCAATTCATTCACAGTGAAGCGCCCTTGAGGTATTTTTTTACGAAAATGGCGCTATATAAGTTATCCAATTTTATTATTATTAACATAAATTATACATCTTTGCTGTACAAGTCATGTATCAGTTTCTCGAAATTTAATTTAGATCAATTGCTGTTTTGATTCCAAATGCATTTTTATGCCGCACCGTTGAATGAAGACTTTAAATAAAAATATAGTATTTTAAATCAAAGTCTTTATAAACTTCTTTTGTTTTCACGTATTTGTTCCAATTTTGTTCTGAACCCTTAATTTTCTAGTGGCTACAAATAGTTATTGAAGGGTTGAACTAGGCCCCGTCCAATTAGCCCTTAAGTATGTAAATCTGCATGCAAGTTTACCATTTATTCAGGGACTTGTTCCCAATTCCCATGTAGTAAATCCTACATTTTCGTATTCCACGTTACAAATCAGGCCCCCTAATTCTTGCGTACTAATGTACATACCCATTCCATTTCAAACATTTTCGTTGATTAATGTACGTTTTGTTTAACTGTTAATAAATTGTTATTTGTCCGCCTCCGTGGTGTAATGGTCAGCTTGTTTAGCTACCGTGCTGGAGGTCCCGGGTTCGATTACCAGGGGGGGTGAAAATAAATATTATTGATTTTACACTGTAATATTTATTTAATATTACCCTGGACTGATTCCTGAAACGCACGAGTGATCACCTTGCCTTCGTGTAAGTAATGATCATGATAACACTGCGTCAATTCGATGCAGTGCCCTATGCACCATTGGGTGCGGATAAGGGTTATAAGTAAGTAAGTTAATAAATTGATCAATTAATTAATTACGTGAAACTTTGATAAAATGTATTATAAAATAATGCTACTGAGATGAGAGGAATTAGTACAATCTATGAAGTGTTTTTACTGGGTCTTTAATGGTGTTCGCTAAATTTCATTAATATTGGTCAGTCGTCGACATAAATATGGAATTGCCTATTTTCCCGAAAATATAATTTTTTCATAACCAGTATAATATGGTTCATGTAAATGCGTTATTTCTTACTGTTTAGTAAAATAAATAAATAAAAATCGTCGATAGTATGAGCTTGTATAATGACTGGTACTTTATATTAGACATTTAAGGGAAACTGCTATTTTATGCTAAACACTTGCTGTTTTATATCATAGATTCAAAATTTCGAACCAAAATTTCACAGCTGGGATATTCGGTTCGGTAACACCTGTTCATAGCAAGTTTGGTAATCTCATTGTAAACTTCGGATTCACTAATACGTACGGAACTGCATTAGGGGCTGTGCTTTAGTTTTCCACCCCTGTGCACTTCTACCCTCCTCTCGGCGTATCATAATATCTAATCACACAAATACTTACAGCCCTACCATCAAGAGCTAATGATTCTCGGGCTAAGTACAAGTTCATCGGCAAATATTGTATTTATTTAGGCACACTCAAAATATTGTGAATAAAATGTAAGTTTAATTAATAAATAATAAAAAAAAATATGTAACACTCTTTATCATTCATCGTTCACTTTGCACTTTTCACTTATATCACTTTTAAAAAACACTACTTCGCGACTGCCGGTTTCGGAATAATTATTCCATCATCAGGTCAAATGTAGATTAAAATGTTACGGTATGACATTTATACAAAAATAAAATTTGAAAGAGAGAAAGAGAACAACATTACAAAAAAATAGTATTGTGGTATTACACGAAATGTACGGTGAATGATAAGGAGAGTGTTATATTACCATACTACAAAGTTAACAATGCTTTTAAAATACAAATAAAAATGTTTTTAAGCGTCTTCTTGTACGTAAAATAATTCGGGAAGAATCTTACAAACGTTTTATAAACGTCTCTGCTAATCAAAAAACTTCTCAACTCGACCATTCATGATGCTGTGAAACTAGCATGTGAAAGAGGGTTTCAATTGAATTAAATTGCTTTCGAAATTTGAGAAGTGTGATTATCAATCATGGGTGGAATGGTGAATTTTACACGTGCACAAAGCTATCAATCCCGTTGAAAAAAGGAAAGGATTGGGCGAAAATTTAAAAAAAAACGGACAGTCGAAATAATATGTAGTCGAACATCTTCTCTGTCAGTTTACGAGTGTATTTGTTTGTTGGTTTCTCAAAACTTCTTCCGGGCCTTATTTTCTCTAGGCATGATGTTTTTTTGTCAATTATTGTTACAAAGTCATTGGATATATATAATAAAGTAGTTATAATAACAGTGAATGTAGAAATAATCATATTTTTACATTTTGACATATCAATATAGATATAGAGAAACCCGGATTTGTGAACAAGGATTTGCACACACCCAAAAATGTTGTAGATAATTAAATTCTTATTGTAAAATATGTATGACTACATATTTAAATAATTACCCTTACAGTGATTTTTCTCCTTCTTTTATGTATATTTTTTATATATTTTTATGATCAACAATATTATGCAGGTTGTGGCAGAAACACCTATCTACTTATTTTGTAGTACAACGATATTAACCCATTCAAACGACGGTTTAGCACCAAGTTGACGGAATTTCCATAACGTCGCGTTTCTAGAAACTTTGATTAATGCATGTGCACGTTACCGCCTAACATGAAGCGATTACCGCGAAAGTTGAGCTTCTGATTAGCAAATTTAATATTTTACCCCTAAATAGTTCACTACGGTGTACCTACAGAG
This sequence comes from Brachycentrus maculatus, assembly GCF_059751285.1. NCBI lineage: Eukaryota > Metazoa > Arthropoda > Insecta > Trichoptera > Brachycentridae > Brachycentrus > Brachycentrus maculatus. The sequence goes on along the minus strand of NW_028280870.1, from coordinate 556,824 downwards.
AGATGTTCCCCAAGGCTTTGACTCGATAAACGACGCTTTCTCACGTACCTTATACGTTGCATTTCGACCCGTCCCTTTTGACTATCGATAAAATTAAGAAAGGTGTGTTGAGATGGTTTGGACATGTAGAACGAATGAGTGAGGAAAGAACGGTAAAACAAATTTATGAGGCGAATGTTAGTGGGAAAAGAAGCAGAGGAAGACCGAGAAAAACATGGCACGATCAGGTGTGCCAAATACTTGAAAGTGGTCAGGTTAGGAGTCGTAATAATCGGCGGGTATGTATGAGGAGATGCATGAACGTGGAAGAGGCGAAGAATGTTTGCAAGGACAGAGTGGTGTGGCGCTCTATTCTCTCTGCCTACCCCTGCGGGGAAGCGGCGTGCTGGTTAGTTAGTTAGTTAGTTTTTTGTTTAGAGATTCTTTTAAATACCTGCAACAGAGAATAACGAAAATTAATGACTACATTAAAAATTAATACCTGCACTTAGCACTGAAAGGACCAACTCCGTCATTTTGACGGCTGTCCAAGTGACACAATTAAAATTCTGTGTGAATTCGTTTTATTCGGCTTTTGATAAATATATATTTTTGAATACTGTAGTCTTCATAATATTAAAATATTTATCGCATATTTTGCAAACTACGATGCCCGTTTTTTTTTCAATATCTCTTGAAACAAATAATGTAGAATAAATTTTGAAATATATAAGCCTCTGCCATCGACTAGTTAATATGAAGAATTCCATCTATTTTATTCATAAAGTTCATTGAACATTATCTATAACCCCTTTTATAAGGCAATAAATTAATCAATTATTTTAACGATACAAGTTTTTATGTAGGTTGCATTTAAAATATATTAAAATATGTGTTTTTTTATAAGCCCCTTCTCCAGCATCTACTGATTTAATGAAAAAATCTGCATTTAATACTATCAGCTATTGAATAATAATATTATTCTCAACATTTTATATGTTCAAATACTCCACAAATCTGGGTTTCTCCAAATAAGAGTTATTTTTACATTTTGTAATGCCTTATAATTTTGTTTTGCCTTGTAAATACCCAGACTTCCATGTTATTCTTCATCTTTGTTGAGATGTTAAAATGTAATACCTAATATTTTTATTTACTATAGGCGTAGTGCCTCATAAGTCGACATGAGTAGACATAAGTCATGAAGTAGTGTTTTTTAGTGGTATAACACAAAATGAACAATGAATTAATAATAAGAAAAATAATAATAGTAAATGGAACTTTCCTCTATAAACACAAGTACATACTTTATTAGAGAGCTAGAAACATTAGATAAGAAATGTATTGTATATTTACCAACTATTTTGTATTAATAAAATATGTTTTTGTAAAAAAAAATATATATATATATATATATATATATATATATATATATATATATATATATATATATATGTATATATATAAGGAGAGTGTTATATTAACATTCAACCAAGTTAACGATTCCTTCAATGCACAAAATGAAGTTATTATACACATGTACGTAAAGTTTTTTTTTGTTGTTTTGTTTTACATAAAGAATTCACGCTTCCATAGGATAGGTTATTCTGAAATATTCACTTCATCTCTGGAATGTACACACACCGTGTAAAAACAAAATGATGTATATTCGCTCATTGTAAATTCTGAGAACTATGGCCTACATAAGAGTGTAATCAGAACTTCCACCCTTGCCTCAAGTCGGGGTGCACGCCGCACGCCGCACGCCGCGCGCGTTGCCCCGCTAGTCCCGCGGCGCACAACTCGTCTGGTTATTGCAAGTATTTATTGCTCTTGCCGGGGCATAAATATTACTTAGGGCCCCCGCCCACGGGCCCAGGCACCTTCAGACAGATGCGGCAACGTCGGAAGGAGATTCCCGCGCGAGGATGAGGGATGAGAGGGATCGCGCCGGTACTAACGCTGATGTTTCATGGGAAATTGAGTGGAGCAAACATCGTAAATCACGAGTTAATTTCGTAATCAAAGCAAATCATATATATCAATGTAATCATACTTCTATTATGTTACTCGTTGTCTCCAATCTACCTACCTACGTAACGTTTGTAACCTTTATTTATTAACGTTTTTGATTTTTTATTCATTTACGTTTTTTGCGTCAGCATATTTTGTTTATAAACTCTAGAACACATCGCTTACTCCTTTCAACAACGTCATATATCAAAATACTCGATTTTTTAGGAGATCGTTTTTAAAGTTTAAAAATATAGTAAAATGTATTAAAATAGAAGCAACTTATTGAACTTTTTACTGTGCAACAGATCTTTTTAGGTAAAACCTAAATGTTTTTTCTCCATTTGAAAAATATGAAGGACATTTAAAATAAAAATTAAACTATTCATTAATCTTCTACTTTCAGATTTCCTCTGTCATTCTCATATCGATTGTATAAATAGTTATTTTTTTGTATATTCCACAACTTTTAGTTTAACGGAAAAAGTAAATTAAGCAAAATTACACGAAAGATTTATAGAAAATCGAACGTACTACACATTTACAATTTCAGTTTGCCCAGTATCAACCTAAGGATACGTTTCCGAAAAATCGAAAAATATAAATTTTTGACTTGAAAATTCCGACACCTAATGAATGAACATGTAAATTTATAGGATCAATTTCGAGACAATCATTTTGGCAATTTAATAAACCTATCCAATTTAATAAACTCTACATTAGGAGGAACAGGAAAATATAGTAGGTGTAGGTAACAGTATTATGATCTCGTCAGTTATCGCGCTGAGTGCGTAATATCATTACTTACTTGTGGCTCTTCAAAACGGATGACAGGTGACAGGCACCCTCCCCCCACTACTTTCACCGGAGGGTGGTGACGTCATTATTTCTCATTACTAATCTTCTGAATTATATATATCTACTGTTGTACCTCATCATTTACTATTATCTTATTGCTTTGTCACTCTATGTGTAGATACACATAGAGTGACTTGTAAATGCCAGTTTGGTAAAAATCGAATTGTTTTAATAAGTCTGTTGAAGATAAATTTAAGTTTGATATTTTAAAAAAATATACACAGTGCACACATTTTAAAGATTGATCTTTGGAGTGCCTTGGAGAGCTAATCGAATTGTTTTAATAAGTCTGTTGAAGATAAATTTAGGTTTGATATATAAAAAAAATATACACAGTGCACACATTTTAAAGATTGATCTTTGGAGTGCCTTGGATAGCCAATCGAATTGTTTTAATAAGTCTGTTGAAGATAAATTTAGGTTTGATGTATAAAAAAAATATACACAGTGCACACATTTTAAAGATTGATCTTTGGAGTGCCTTGGATAGCTTTAAAGTGTACTATTTTTTCAGATGATTCGTAAAGTATTCTGACCAGATTTGCTTAAAAACCTACATTGATTTCGATATCTGAACAAAGATGAAGATACATATGAAAGTCTGGGTATTATAGGGTTTAAGATAGTCAGAAAACGTCCGTGTGGATTCGTTTAATTTGTTTTGGTTTTGTTTTTTGTTGTTGTTTTGAAAAACAATAATAGTAACAATTATAGTCGCGTTGAAAGCCTGTCAATAGTGTATATGAAGCGCGAGAAAATAATTAAAGAACTGTTTTTATTTTGAATATCATCCAATGAGTCCATCGTTTTCCATATTTCTAAATCCTATTTCTTCGACAAGAGATCTCAACCATCTCGACTAATTAGATAATATCTTCTACGAATATTATCCTCATAGTCTCTACATTTTTTGCATTGAGAGCGGACTACCTTCACGTTTTCATTTTTCCAGATTCCACCCTTTCCGGCGATGGAAGGGTAGTTCCTAAATATATAGGTCAATTGGAAGTGAAGGGAGTAATATGGCGCATAATAGTATAAGGGTTGCAGACGTACATACACGCAACATTTGCATGATATGTTAATTTGCGTATGAAGTAACACCTCCTCTCCGAAGCGTATGTTATATGCCCCTTTTACATATGCAATACGCGAAATATTCCTGAAATATGTGAAGAATCCACTTCGATAATACTGAAGGTCTAATTATTGACAATATTTAAAGTATTCCAAATAGGGGTTTCGGACTTATTTTTACATTTTTGACATATCAACATAATATAGATATCTGGGTATTTACAGGGTTTATGACCTTAATATCCAGACTTCTATATTCTTCATCTATGTTGAGATGTCGAAAATGTAAAATAACTCCTGAGTAGAGAAACCCAGATTTGTAAACAAATATTTAGATACGCTCAAAAGCTCTTCCATATTCTTCTTCTTCCTTGTTATGATGACAAAAATGTCTAATCATTTACTTAATTTAACCTTTTCAATAATAATAAAAGACCCTACCAAAAAAAAAAAAGATTTTTTATCCATACTTTACCTTAAGTAAACATAACATAGCAATAAAAGTTGACAGTTGTTTTTATTTTGTTAAGCGGGTTGGTTTAAAAACCGGGTTGGTCAAAATGTTTTGTTGTCGGGTTGTGGTCCCGTGGTTAGTGTCGCGGACTCTTATGTCAAATTGTGGTAGAGTGGGTTCGAACCCACTCTACCACAATTTGACATTTTTTTCTAATAATGAGTCGCTTAGGCTCACAGAAATAATATTAAATTGAAATATTTGTGTAAATAATAAAAACACAAATATTTATCTTTTTTAAAAATAAAAATAAAGTGCTAGTTTCCATCTTCGCGATCCTTTATGATTTTAGTAGGAATCGCAGAATGTTGCTACGCGTCCTCGGTTACCAAATAATGACATGCATTTTGAAGATTTCACTATTCGAGTAGGTACCATTAATTTTGCGGTCTTTTTCTGTGATTGAAAGTTCGTCAGAATCTTAAGTGCATTTTCAATATACATTTTATAAGACTTGCTTGCTTTGAAGATAAGACATAGTAAAAGTGATTTATTTTCTTCGTATCTCTGATCCACACTCACTATCCCACGTATTTATTATACATAAGAGAGTCCTGAGACGTGCAAATCTCTCCGCATACCCATTTAAGGATACTCCTCTCGCCTCGGATGATTTATCGTTCACATTTATTACTTCAACATATTCGCTTTCTTTTTGGTAGTACTCGCGACCGAAGTACACAGTAACCACTGGCCTTATTCCAAACCCCTTTTTAACCCGTAGCAAGCCTTTATTTATCTTGCATCCTATTTAGGACATACTAGTTCTAAACCTTTTTACCTAGGGCCTACTGATTTTTCAATTACTTCCATTACCTTTAAGCACTATCGATAAAATTAAGAAAGAGGTTTTGAAATGGTTTTTATAAATGAAACGAATGAACGAAATTATGTGGCAAATGTATTTGGAAATAGGACCAGAGTAAGACTGATGAGAACTTGGCGTGATCAAGTATTTCAAATAATAAAATAATCGGAGTCGGAATAATCAGATGAAGGAATGTAGAAAAGGCTGAGAATGTTTGGAATGACTGAGTGGTGTGACGTTCTATTCTCTCTGCCTACCCCTGCAATGCAGTGACCTGATGGTTACTTAGCGTAATTCTTTAGAGATGGATGATGTGAGAAGATCAACTCGCTAGCAAATGAAGTTTTAAAAGTTTTGAAGTCACCTGATCGTTTCACAATTAATCTTTTGAATTATTAATTTTTAATTTAATTTTTTTGCAAAGAGGGCGTTAAGTAATTTTAGAATTAATATATTTTTTTTAAAGTCTAGTTCGTAAATTACTTTATAATTAATATTTATTATGTCATGATTTGTATTTCGCAATTAACGTTATCGTTAAAATTATTAATTCTTAATATTCTAATATTTTTTGTTTGTTTCAGGTATGATTTCAATAATTTCTGATATTACGTTATGGGTACCTCAGCAATGGTGAGTCGATATTAAATATTTGCAATGGTAAAAATATATTTACGTTTTGCTACAAAACATTATACATATTCCATTTAGCATAATCATACAATTTGACTTTGCATTCACTTGTAGGAATCCTTTACATATCTACTTTTAATAATATAAATAATGTTTCAAAAATATATTAACCTAGTAGAATCAAGAATCGTGTTTTGATTTATATTAATAATAATAGTCGGTTAAGTGATCTTTTTATACACTTTGTAACATTCACCATTTTTTAACCATTACTTATAACTACATATGTTACTCAAATTTTGAAATTTTAATAATTAAATCAAGCATTTGATCAATTGATTCGGCAGGTACTTTGTGGTAATAATATCTACCCATTTTTATTTACTTTTACTAGGTAAATACTACTATTTATTAAAATCTATTGTGACACGTGTTTTAACATTATTAATTTAAACATTATTATCAAACACCATACATGGTACGCATACGGTGTTTGATAATGATGATGAATGCATCGAAACATGTGTTGTAATATACTTGTAAAAATAGTAGTAATTATCGAGTAAAAATTAAATAAATAAAAGGTTTTTGTATATAAAAAAAAAATACGCTCAAAATATTGCTATTGAAACAATGGTCAAAACAAAATCAAACCGGAGGTCCATTATTTTAATCGTAATAGATATTTTATTTCTTTCGATTAAAGTATGAATATGTAACAAAACAACAACAACAAAAATACTACCTCACCAGCATACAGACTAAGCATAGTAAATACGATTTACTATACTCATAGGTAGTTGCTTTAACTCTTACCACTCTGGAGGCCAGACATTCTGGCCCGTATGATTCTAGTAGGCAGCTCCGTGGGCCACAATGTCTGGTCTGGCGCGCCGGGCGCAAGTATAACTTTAATCACTGATTCCTCTCATCGCCCAAGTATATTTTACCAAAAAATATTTTAGATAAATACAGTTAATCTGAATTAACATGGTCATACGAATCGCCAGACAGAGTGTCCCAAAATTAGGGAACCAAAATATTTATTTTAATGGTAGAAAAACGTCGCATTTTTTTGATCAGAGTAGCTGATCAGTTATGAGAAAAAACGGTCAGAGTGGAAAGGGTTAAATCCTCAGGACTCTAGTTCCATACTGTAGAATGATGGATGCTAATATCTTGATTCATCATGCTTCTCCGGATGAAGATTGATCGATGTGATCCCGAGTCCTTAGATCTGCTGGCTGTTGGACAAAGTAGTCTCCGGGGGCCAGGAACGGAGAGAGACGATGTTTTGATGACTACAGGTTTTCACAATCCCCCGGGATTCCGCGAGGATCGGGATCGTTTATTTTAACGGTTATTGAGAGAACCAGTCGCTTGTGGTGCCAATATTGGATATTATGTTTATCCAACCATAAAATCCATTCCTTTATTCGGACATTTATTTCACAATAAAATTTTATGCGTAAGTATATCGTTTTGAATGATGACGAAATCTAATTATATTTTGATGAGTAAGATAATTAAAATATTGCAATAATATTGCCACTTTTGCACATTTCGATGATTAACTAATTTAAATGTTACTTTATATTTTTTAAAGAGTTTTCCGAAATAACTGTAAAATAAATATTTGTTGAATTATAAATTATTTTTGTTGTTGTTGTTAAAAAACTAAATAACTAACCATCACCCCGCTTCCCCGCAGGGGTAGGCAGAGAGAATCGAACGCCACACCACTCTGTCTTTGCAAACATTCTTCGCCTTCTCCACATTCATGCATCTCCTTATACATACCCGACGATTATTACGACTCCTGACCTGGTCTTGTTGTTATATAAATTATAAATAAAATGTAATTATATGCGGTATGCAATGACACACGTGTCACAATAGATTTTAAGAAATAGAGGTATTTACCAATTTTAACTAAAATTAAAAATAAATACATACAATATTGTAGATTATTATTACTAAATAAGATTTTAATGTATATCTTAATGTATGCAAGTGACGCATGGAGTTGGCAAAAAAAGGATGAAAGTAGACTGAATGCAATGAATTAATCATACAGTATGATGGATATTCGAATGGTTAAATAAGGAAAGAATGCAAAGTTGTGATAAGCATTATCGATAAAAATTAAGAAAGATGTGCTGAAATGATTAGGCCATATCAATAGAATAAGTGAAGAAAAATCAGTTAAACAAATTTGTGAGGCGAACATAATTGGTAATACAAGCAGAGAAAGACTGAGAAAAACTTGGCGTAATTAAGTATTTCAATTACTTGAATGTGGTCAGGTCAGATTGTTTGCAAAGACAGATTGTTGTGGCATTCTATTCTCTCTACTACCACTGCGGGGAAGCGACTTGATAGTTAGTTTGTTATGTATTTGTATCATTTGTTATTTTGTCAGGCAAAATGAGTATCTTCCTACCAATATCATAATTAAAATTTGCTTGCATACTTACATCCAGCGTCTACAAATATATATTTATATTGCTGTTCGTTATCTTGCTGACTCTAAGTATCTATCTGTACGTAAGATTATTTATGTACACTTAAAATTTCCATTCCACCTGTTCTGAGGCACTACGGACTTCCTGAAAGGGGGATTTTTTCAGGAACAATCCCCACTCGTTACTCACTCGAGGGGCTCCGTCCCTTCCGGCTGCCCCATTACGGGATCGGGACCCACTCCACGGTAGGCAGTAGGCAGTAGGCAGGAGGCAGGAGGCACTCACTGTACTGTATTACACTCTACCACTGTCTCTGCCGTCTGTTCGATAATGCTCCTTCTATATTTCAAATCATCGCAAAACATATTTTCACGGCACTTTAAATTCGTTCCGAAAACCCTTCGGTCTATATTTTTCCTAAAGGGAATAAGAGAGACTCTTTGGTTCATATTTTAGAGTTCTTGTTTTACTAGAGATTGTATCGTTAGTAAATTATTCTGTAATGTTTTGTTATACTTTTACGTAAAAGTTTTATTTTTATTTTCTCGCATATAGGTTATTATTATACATTGTTTTAATCCTAAATTTATAGTAAACACACATAAAATCAGGTGATGAATTAGGTAATCAATCTTTACCGTATTTCCTTATTCGACATCTTTCTTTCAGCGTGGTGTCTGATAGTACAGTAATTAATTGTGTATTTAGATATTTTTAAGATGTGAAAAAAATTAAAAGTCAATATCCCTGTAAATATTCGTTATAAGTACTTTTTGGAATGTATGACGAATTGTCGTAATCGTTAAATCACTTAAAATAATTGTTTTTACGAATAAAAACGTTTATTTTAAAATGTAAAATATGATCAAAGGTTACATGTTTCAATATTATCTATTCGCCAAACGCCCTAGCCTATGGTGCTATTTTTCTTTTACTACTCCTTCTCCTATTCGTCCTCCCTTTTCTATCCCATGTTGCAATAATTTCCTTCACCCTGACTTTACGTCATCTGATCAATCACCATTTTCATACAATTAACGATCAAGTAAAACCTCGTGTCAATCCGACGCGGTGCTCTAAGCACCATTCAGTGCGGGTAGGAGTCAAAAGATGTAAAATAAAAATAACACAAGGGATATTTTTTTAAATTTTTACGTATTTACACCCAACGTAATAACAATGCCGATCAAAGTATTTTTTGGCCTCATTTCGACGCCATTATTCCCCAATAAACTTCGATAGCGGAATGACACAGTCCTCTAATTTCCAAAAGCGACACTCCAAATGACAATTTACCAGACATAATGGAGTGAGTGATCGTTAAAATGATTCAATTCCTCGTACAATCTCCGAGCTTGCTGGCACTTGACCCGCTATCTGCTGCGTGAATGGTGGCTCCGTACCGAGTACAAACCCTTCATGAATTACTAATGACACTCTTCTTCCCTCGCGAGCCACCGCGCTGGAATGGGCTTCCACAGTTTATTATTTCCGGGAAAGCCTCAATATTGTAATAAGAGCGGGAATAATACATGAACGTACGAGGTTTTCGAGTAAATAATATTGTACAAATGTACACCCTATTTATTTTATGGAACTCTATATATCTTGCCCTCGCACACCTTCTTGGTAGCTATCACAAGCTTGTCCGAGTATGGTATGCAATGCGAGCGCCTAAACCATTGCTTCTTTTTCTTCTTACATACTATTTTTTTTCTTCATATGGTTTTTGATGTGTCCAAATCCTTAATCTCAAATCACATACTGTTCTTTCTCCAATTTTGTCCCATAAAACTGAAATGAAAAATAAAAGAGTTATTCAGAAATGGATAATGAAAGTGGGTAGATCTGAAATAGATCACAATACTACGCGCAACGGAACGGAATATATTATATTAGTCGAGTTATATCAACTTACAAAACATAATATAGTTTAATGCCTGGACTCGTTCAATAAACTATTACTGTTTACGGCATTCATATCCCGATTTGATGTGACAAATGGAAACTACTGTAAATGAGCGTCAGCGACGTGATGTTAATTTTATTTAACATGTTCAAAAGGCTTTAACTATGAAGGCAGCCATAATATTTGTCCCTAACAATAAAAAGATTCGGCCCTTTTTACACTTACCTTAAGTAAATTGCGACCAGTTATTTAAAAAAATAAAATGAATATTCTTATTCATATATATTTTTAAAACTTCTTGATATCGCTTAAATAAATAAAACAACATATTATTTTGGGTAAAATAATGTATAAATTACCTTTTTGAATAATGTTTCTGCTATCACACGTAACTAAATAATCAATCTCAATAATTTCATCGGATATTTAATCAATATGAATAATATTTATCATATCAGATACTAGATTATTCACTCTACGGATGAAATGTCAATTTATAAGTGTTTTAACCAGATATGAAATATCTCTTGTTGCTTTTTATATGAAAGAAGATGCCAAAGGCTTGGTCGTAAGCTCTGGGATGCTCAGACTTACATCTTCGTTCATATAAAGAGGAACGATAGATATTTCATATCAAGTTGGGGCACCTATAAAAAGATAATTTGTCATTCAAAAGTATCACCATTGTTCTAGATTATAAATCTCTCAAACATTGTATGATATCCACCAAAGCCAAGGTCTTATAGCAAATGTCCATCAAGCCAACAGCATTTCCTTTGAATGTCAGTATGAGGCGCGGTTGTTCTCCTTTTGTTGGTCTAGTCGAGCTAAGCTTTGCCAAGTAGTTATACATTATAAAAGAAAGGCCTGTTGACTTCAAAGTAAATTTATTCGCAAACACAAAGAAGACGTTTCACGAATTCAGTGGATTTTTTGCGCTCTGAATGTTTTCCTAGATGTTTTTTTTTCTCTGACGAATTTCTCGCTTTGTGTGGCGTTTCTGTTTACCATTTTTCGTGGGAAATATTTTCGTATAATATTTCCTTGCGAAGTAATACAAAATACCTACGTTACCAACATTATCATATTATTTTCCTATTAATTCCAACTTTATACGGATACGGGATACAAAAAAAATCTCACACTCCTGAAAATATAAGTTCTTTTTCGTATTAGGTAATGAATACATCTTGCTTCCATACGCAAAACAATATTAATGTTAAGAAAAATAAAGAAAAATTTCTTCAAATTATTATGCCACTGAATCGTTTAATTTATAATAATAAAAATATGAGTTATTCATATTTTCATACTTCATATTTTTTATTAATTTTAATAAAATAAAAAATATGAAGTGAAATAGGGAATAATCGTGAAATAGGTTAGGTTTAGTTTAAACCATGATGGTTGAAAATGTAGCAAAATAAATAAAATAAAACATATTAAACTTCAATTAAACCATTATTTTATCTTGGTTATTTAAAAAAATTAAGATACAATTATGATACTACAGTTATCACAAAGCCGCCATGTTAAGCACGTTTGTTGCAAATATTTTTCGACTTTTAACTCTGACCGAGAATTTTTTCTGTACCCTGCATTTGTGTTTTGTCTTAACTTTACTACGAGGATAAGAGAATAAATAAAAAATATTCGTTAATTTTATGTACAAATAAAATTATACGTGGGTCATTCCCGAACGACTGGATCTTAACGACCCGTTCAGGTACACTTACCATGAGATGTGAATCCTAGTTTGGAGTGAATCTCGTTCACGAACGAAGATGCGCCGAAAGCCATCGTTCGATTGGCCGTTGAACGACGGCTACGGGTATCCCGTGAATTATAAATCGCTATCGGACTGTTTCACTGATTCACTGCTCAATGTTTTATGTGTTTAAGTTCGCTTGTGTTATTTGTCATGTGATGTTTGCGAGAGATACAAAACTGTCATTGGACGCTTATTATAAAACACTGATAAAATTGAGTGCAGAGCCATTATTTTAATTGGACAATGAAGCTTGAATTTCATAAAATTTTGTTTGGTGTAGTTTTTTTTTTCAATTGAAGTAATGGATTGCATGAAACTGATTATTTTGTTAGATTTTTGTAATCATTGGTGAAATATTGATGCACAATAAACATATCCTGTGATAATGCAGAAAAAAATGTAGAATATATAAAATATCTCCTGCCAGGAAGCCCGTGATGGTTAGTTAGTTAGTAAGATATAAAAAATTACCAAATTTTAAGTCAATATAAAATACATGAAACTGAACAAAATATCGTTAAAATGTTACCATAATATTCATTTGACTATAGAGGAAACGTTTGTTTTTTATTGCACTATCAAGTATTCCAACCCTGTACACCACATTTTAACCCCCACATCATTGTGGTTTGCTATATACTGTATTCACTTAAATATTTGGATTAAAAACGAAACGCTTTTTGTGGGTATAATTTGAGAGCAGCAGTATCTGAGTCGTATAATATTTACTCAATTAGTTGACGTTTTAGGTTCTTTTTTATCTTTCTGGTAGTGCTTACTTTATACCGACGCCGTTTACGATGTTTTTATATGTGTGTTCGAGTAGGTGCACCCAGACGCATTCAGCACTTTACACTCGACACGAGGGGACTCGACTTGTGCCAGTCGGCACTTCCCTGTCCGCACACTTTGTAATTCTAATGAAATGGGACTCTTCTCTTTTTTCTTCTCTTTTTTCATCGTTTCTCATTGCTGAAATTGAACGTCCGTAGTACTCTTGTTAGCGCGTTTGCCTATCTTGGCGGAGGCCCAGTTTCGATTCCGAAGTGGCCAAAAAATATATAGGTACATATTTTTTTGTGTTTTTTCGTTACTTATTTTATTTCGCCGAGGACTAGTTTGTGAAGCGCAGGACTGATCACCTTTCTCTCGAGTAATTGACGATCAAGATAACACTTTTCATACTCTGTATATGTATCTCGCAATACCGTCTAAAAATGTAATCTTAATAATAAAAATGAAAATATAAAGTGATAGATCGATTTCTTTTTTCTTAAAATCACTGCAGGACAGAAATAAAAATTATTATAGGTTATTGTATTTTAATTTTAATCCTTAAAAACACTTGAAAGACGTGCTCTTTCATGCGTATTTGATACAACATCGCTTTCATCATTCGATATATAGAGCATTTGTGATATTTTCTTTTTCATTTTTCGGGATCACTGGATTTAAACACTTATAGGCTTTTTTATCGGACGACAAAAGTACATGCGAGGGATGCAGCATCGTGTTATTTCACAACCGCGTTCAAAAAAGACAGTCCCGTATATTTAAATTCTCTATATGGGCATTTCTACTAACCCTGCGCTTTTATTAACTTGGCTTATTTCACCCGATGGGTAATTTCGCAAGCGCTGCTGCATGTGGGGGGCCATCCGAGCTCATATGCGCTCATGCGAGTGTATATATTCATTATTATATATGTATGAATGTACATTAGCCAGCCGTGTAGTGTGCACGGTGTGTATTCCAGCTTCCAGCCTCTCCATCGCAGTATTCCATTTGCTCCAAAGCTTTGCTGAATGAGAGAATTTCAGCGAGATAGTCAAATGTAGAATGCATCCCAAATTGGTTGTGAGACTTTCTCTCGTTCCAGGGGTGAAAATTTATATTTTTACTCAAATTTACATCCAAAACAAGGTGTTCCTGGATTCTCAACTCTATTTACGCCCAGTATGATATGGTGCATATGATATGGTATTACGTCAGATCGACGCGGTGATAACTTGATAGCTAATTTATATAAGTAAACAGTCCTACGTTTTTTAGATGTAAGAATGAAAATTATTTGAAAGAATCCAGATGAAGTAAGTGAAGAAAACCAAATAATAACTACACCAATTATAAATCTATCTTATATATAAATCCGGGCAAGCTATATTCATAATTAGTATTCAGCCTAGTGTATTTTATTTATTTAAACCAGAGTTCCCCAAACTTTTTTGTGTCGTAGACCCCTTGCCATGTTTTTCCGTGTTGGGTAGACCCCCTACTTACCTGATATTGATTTCCTGTAAATTTCTAACTGTAGTGAAGTTTAGTGTTAAAAACTTAAAGTAAAAACACATGTTAATTTATACATTTATTGATTGAATTTAAATTAAAACTACTCAAAATAAAATTTTGTATCTGTTATGTAAAATATACGTAACATAAAATAAACATAAAATAACATAAGCAATAATTCAATATTTTTAGTGAGAAGGATGAACGTGATGCTTTAATAATAAATTATCAACATTTGGCGTCAATTTTGTAAGGGTTAATCTTAAATCTCCTCGGCTAATGATGTTCAGTCTGTTTTTTTTCGTTGGAAGATTGGTAAGATAGTATGATGTAAGTAAATAGGTATTATCAGTGTATATGTATTTGTTGAGATCCACTATCGTGGACCCCCATTTTCATTTCATGGACCTCCAAATTTTTTTTCGCTGACGTAGACCCCTTGCAGGTTGTCATAGACCCCTAGGGGTCGATATAGACCACTTTGGGAATCACTGATTTAAACCATACCCACTCCCTATGTGAAGCATATGGAGTCTACAAACTGTCTTCAAGCCTTTCTGTCGACTGCCAGCTCCTTTGCATCCTCCCAAGTCAGATCCGCGTTCTGAAGTTCTGTCGAGAACTGCCGACAAATTGTCAGCAGTGGTCGTCCTGGGCGGCGCGACCTGATGTCTCGTAATAGCTTGTGTAGTGGGAATTTAATTATGTGCGCACTCAACCGGCAATCAATTATTTGACATAATTTACGGCTGTTCAGTGTTTTTCCTAAGGACAACCTTTGAAATTTATTTTTAAACACGATAAGACAGCTAGTATTTACATAGCAAGTTTAGCCAGCAGTCCATAATAAACCTTTTGTAAAGTGAGTCACAGAAGCGTTTATATTAAATTAGATAATAGTTCTCGCTTCTAGAACATCACAACATGTGAGTGCTCGAACCTCGTCATAAAACTGCTAAGATGGAGGCTGGACACGTGGCAGCAATACACCTAGCATTGGCTAGCTAATCTTCTCATATCATCTCTCCAATATTATTTATTAACTACGAATACGTTGTGTTTTACAATATTTTTATCTGTTTTATTTTATAAACTAAATTTTTGTAAACAAAATGTGTCTAAGTATTTAACCCACCGTTTAGTCAAGCTAAATAGAATAAACTATTATTATTATTTTTTTTTTGTTGGTTGCCTTAGAAAAAAATTCTTGGCTCTTATAACAAGGATTTATAACACATTTAGTTTATATCCATCAATCAAAATCCTTCACATAGCTCATTTATTTGTCTCATTCGTCTTGTCACATTTTCCTAATAAGACACCACGAAATCCGATAGATCCTTATGTCCAATTGTCTCGTCAATTTTTGTCAACTGAATACCCTATTTTGCACATTCTGTTTCCAATTTAAAACTCTCCCTTTCAAAAATTGGAATTTCAAATATTAGTGAATTTTTTTTAAACAGCACTTCGCTTTGCTTAGCGTTGCTAATCTAATACAATATTTTTATTTCTTGGATAGGGTTGGTCTTTCCTGGCCCCGTTATTTCAGATAGATTGAACATGCAGAACACTGAACACGGTAAATCAGAATGCAGGTATGATCGTGGAACGTGCTGGTACTCATGACGTCACTTGTAGCAACTTCATTCATAACTCAGAGGATAGAGCCTGGTAGCAATCACCCCCTATCCCCTCTCCCCTCTCCTATCTGCCGTGCATTACAAAGTCACAGAATACTGAATACACCTTTACTGGAATCACTTTAAAAGAATCCTGTTCGTAATAATACTCTGTACTGCAGTAGGGATAAAAAATGCATTCGTAACACAATGCAGCTCTGGGTCTTCATATTCTAATGCTGAATCTGCGATATCATTAATTGATTCGGCAGCCACTTTCTGATTATATTGTAAATATCCATTTTTAATTTATATTTTACTTGATAAATACTACTATTTCTTACAATCTATTAGGACATATTTCGAGAAAATTATGCGGAATGCATCGAAACACGTGTCACAATAGATTTTGAGAAACAGTGGTATTTACCAAGTAAAACTTAAATTAATAATAATTTGCGTTTTGATTGAAAGTATCATTTAACTTAATTTTATTTAATTAATTTTTTTGACAATATTTTGCTGAAAATTGTACGTTCGCGTCATAAGTATTCCAAATAATCTCAGATGACGGACTACAGCAAGGCTTATTTTTTAGTTAATTTAAATGCAAAGTTCCACTTATCTATTCCACTTCTGATGTGGCCTCATATAAATTGATAGGTTTATACATCAAAATATGTTTTTGCTTCATTGCCTCATCAATTTTTGTTAACTGCATACCTTCTTTCGCACATTCTGTTTCCAATTTAAATCTTTCTTTTTGAAAACTTGAATATATTCAAACTTGATGAGGGACATCTTGTGATGACGTCGCATCACATTAACAAATAGAGTTTTGTCTAATTTTTCCTAGCGTTTACTGTATGGGATGGTGACAGGTAGCGCAGGCTTTGCGGGTTTCGAAGATTTTTCAGAAGGCTGTACCGTGGTGAGCAGGGTCGGAATTTGCATTTCGAGCCGGAATTTATGTCGGACGAGGTTTTCTCATGAGGCCTTACCGATGCACGCAGCGGGTTGGTAAAAGGGCGCTCTTGATATCGGAGTATTGCAAAGAAACGGAAGCAATAGAAACAACTTTATCTTACAATTTACAATAAATAAGGTTTCCCGGTAAAACGTGTACGAGGACAAACTGACAATGGATTTCTTTGCATGATATTAAAATATTTACTACATTTTGAGTAGGTCCAAATACTTGTTCACAAATCTTGATTATCTCCAATTATAGGAGTTATTATTCATATTATTTTTGACATCTCAACATAGATGAAGAAGAATATCGTAGTCCGGGCATTTACGGAGCTTACGACCGTCATTGGCTGGTTTAGAATTGGTGAATTTTACACGTGTGTAAAGTGATCACTTTAACCAGGCTATGACGGTCGTAAGCCCCGTAAATGCCCAGACTTCCACAATCTTCTTTATTTTTGTTTAGATGTCAAAAAAAAAATTAAAATATTTATATGTACGTACAGAAAAGCAATTGACTGATTTATTAAATTTATTTATTCATTATTAACATTACATAATGTTTAAAAAAAATATGCATACATACATATGTATATGTATTTTCGATTGAGATGGCACATAGGACAAGCACCTGAACATTTTGTCAACCAGGCAATCGCCATGGATCTTCCTCGATAGACATCTAGAAAAAGACCAATAAATTCATGGACAACCTGAGAACAAGAACAACTCGATATATGTATTTTTTACGTATTTTTTCTGTAGTTTTCATGGTGTTTTAAATATTTATTGAGAGTCGGTGATGCGTGTGCATCATGTTTTATTATCCTTCTACATGGTCGAATTTGTTATTGTGTCGCTGTAAAATCTACGTCATGTATTATTCCGTAAAATGTATGTCTCTTCTAATAGACTGCGTCCATTGTACAAAATATTCGCTATTTTTCACGTTTAAATCACGTGGATACTGATAAAAAATTATTTTACCGAAAATAGTTTAAGACCAAACAATTTGTTTATAAAATTAAGAATTTCGTCGTTATTAAATCGTTAGTGCATATATCGCTCACTCCTTTCAACAACGTCATATATCAAAATACTTGATTTTTCGGGAGATCGTTTTTAAAGTTAAAGAATATAATAAAATACATTAAAACTAAATATCAAGCCACTCATTGAACTTTTTACTGTGCAACAGATCTTTTTAGGTACAACCTGAATGTTTTTTCTCCATTTGGAAAAAAAAATATTTAAAAAAAAAATAATGAAACAATACATTTTCTTCAAAATGCAAAAACAACACTTTTTGCCATGTAGCAGTTAAATATTAAGTTAAAAATATGCCGCTTTTGCTGGGATATTGTACATTTTCTGGGCATTCCGAAAACATGCTCAACTGAAAATTGACGATGTTTGACATATAACGTTGTTGAAAGGAGTGAACGATATGTGCGTTTTTTTCAACCGTTAAAAGAGCGTCAATTAGTTGTTACTTTTTCACTACTTTGCATTTTGTTCCATTCTCTCTATGTGTGATAGTTAGTTTATTGGTTAGTTTAAAAGCGAATCATACATACCATTTCGACGTATGCTAAATGTGTCATCATGTTAACCGAATTTTCATGTCAAACGATTTCCACAACTCCTTATTCTCGATATTCATACCTACCTTAGTCGATATTGATATATAATATTTAGGTCATTGCGGTGTACAAGATATTATGTAGGTGTTCCGGACGGTTGTTGTTTTTGAGTCAGAAGCAGATTCAAGTCCAACCAATTGAGAAGCACTAGTGAATAATACATACCAAAACTAGCCTTTTGCTATATAGATCATTGTGGTGTAAAACAATATATACAATAGGTACTCCGGACGGTCATTTTTCGAGTCAGAAGCAGAGACCAACGAATTGAGAAGCACTATTGAATACGTAGCCAAATAAGCCTTTTGATATTATTCCATGTTAGTCTCTAGAGGGCGTATGGGTATCAGTACGGAGACTAGTGTAGGAGTTCAATACAGTCGCTCGCGCTTTGATCAATGCTTCCGCCCCTTTGTCCTCCGTGAATTATTAGAGTTTCAAGGTGAGCTTCCCGAAAGTATTTCCCTTCGCAACAATGCTCGCGCCATTTCGTGTAATATTAAAATTCTCCTAGTCTTCCCGGTTTATTGGAGATCGGAATACTGGAAGGCATTCCGCGACCCCAAATAAGTGGAAGAATTTCGAATAGGTTTCCTTCTCGCTTCTCTGCAGCCTATTGGAGATTACAGCCGAAAGCTCGTTCTTTGTCTATATTTAAAATATATTCCTAGGATTCACAAAAGTACGCTTATTGGGTGAAAATCGGCGGCTGTATAACTTGTATCGCTTTTTGCGCAATAATTTTCAACGTAATACCCCCCTCTTAATGATATCAAGGAAGAAGAACACAATCCGTAATGCCGTTATCAAAAGTTCGAAACTAATTATTTCTCGTAATAAACATTTGCTCGCTAAAAGGTATTCAAATTAGACGCAAAGTCGATGTTATTTTGAGCGTTCATTTACATAATGACACGAAAGTTTCGGGTATAATTAAACCAAATTTCAATGGAATTTTGAATGAAATTTATTAGATGTTTTAATTTAATAATATATTCCGGAATATGCTTTGGCGGAATAAGTGTGTTTAAGTTATTGATCCCCGCCGCCCGCGCCGCCGTCTTGTTGGAAGGTGACAGGAATCCAGGCATCCAGGCGTTGGGTACCCGAAGTTCCCAGGAGCTATCGCAATATCCTCGTGCTTCATTGCTTTCGAGAGTTTGGAGAGTTCCCCACCTAATTCTTACAAACTTTGTTTCATCTCAAAGCGTAATAAGTACTATCTCCCTTTCACTCTAGCCGGCGAGATTAATTTATTTCAGGCTTTTCACCGAAGATATCGGAGCGGTTTTTCTTCCTTTTGAGAGATTGTTATTTGCCTTTTATCCTATCCTTTTATCTAAAATTATACCGAGGATTGCGCCCGATTAGAAAACTGATTTGTGGCTGCTGACTTATTGGTCTGTTCCCTTGCATTATTTGAAATATGCGTCGGGTTTTCCAAAATAAACTCTCAAAAAACTAAAAGGATTTAAAACAAAAATATATGAGTACATATATGGTAATTTTCACATTTCTCTTATTTTGATTGAACTACAGATTGTAATTTGGGACGATCATTTGAATTTATACGATGGCCTACTTTAGCAGGCATCGATACGAATATCATATTTTTGTAGATGATTTGTTCTTAGGATTCATTTTCGATTAATATGAAATGGGTACAGAAAAACCACTCTTTTTATATGTTATTTAGTAACAACTTATTTGAATAAACATTTTAGATACATGTATCAAAATTTTATTAATAAATTGTCCGTTTCTAACGTCTTTGATATACATTTATCTTCTTTTATTGTTAATCAAAATATATATAGAAACGTGTTTTATAATAGTGTCACGAAATCTATCAAATTCTAATTCAGTTTGCACATCACAACTCTAGCGCAAAAGGGAAGTTTGATCTGTTCAACGTGTGTGCCCAACGTAGCGACGTGGAAGGGTGGATGTAATATGACATTATGATGAGGTTCCTCATTAAACATTACCGTATAAGACGGAGATCAGAGAGTCTCATTACGTCCCCCGCGCGCCTATTACCCGTGTCACCGCTTTGGGCAAATGTTAAATGTATTCATACTCGTTCTCCCCATTACTAACCCGATGATAGCGCCTAGCGCGTCGTCTCGTAAGACGACCCCGCTTGTACCGTAGTCCGTACACAACGCGACATTGACGTGTGTTTTGGAGGACGTGTTGTGTCACTTTCGTGTTATTCCGCTGGAATTCGCCTCAATTAAATAATGCGGACAATTTACACAAATTGCTTATCTCTCGACTTTACAATGCAAAGCTTCGCCGGATACTCCTGTCGAGTAAATTATTTCAGACGACATAAATAAATTATGCTCGTGTGTGGAAGAAAATTGCGTTACGAATATTAACTAATTTATACATTTGAAACACAAGTTTGATTCGGTTGAAAAAAGGTAAAACGTTATTTTAAAGGTAAAAAATGATGCTAAAAAAGAAATCCCTGGGGTGTTCCTTTATAAAAGACTTTTTTTTTAATTAAAGATGTCATATTTTACTTTTAATGTGTTGTTTCATCAACTGAATTTACAAAGCTTTTTTTTACATTTATATTTTTTTACAAAAATGTAAATGTAAAAAAAAGCTATTTAGTAATATTTAGTAATATTATTAAATAAACTACTCACCGAGATTTTTATGTCTACCGGTTTCGAGACGTATCCGTCTCTTCGTACTTTTTTAAGCAGTTTTACGATTAAAGTAATAAACAATGATTAAAGAAAACACTTCGTTTTTTACCACTTGAGTTTTATTATAGACTACATGTTTCAGAAGTTAAACTTCCATCATTCAGGTCTGTATAATAACTGTCAGTTATTATACAGACCTGAATGATGGAAGCTTAACTTCTGAAACATGTAGTGTATAATAAAACTCAAGTGGTAAAAAACGAAGTGTTTTCTTTTATCGTTGTAACATGTCTTACCACAAAGTTAACGCCGAAACAATAAATAAAGTAATAAAGTTTATTAATTCGACACCTAATTGGTAGTAATAGAGAACAAGTATTTACAAATCCCAGTTCTCACTGGAATTGTAAATTTGGGGGTGTTATTTGAAAAACCTTACTTCATTATCAAGACACTGCGTTAAATTTATTATTTCATTGGCTTCCCGTTTCTTTTTTCAAAGCACGTCCTCCATCTTCTTTAGTCTATTCGCTATCCGAGTGAATGTACAATGTTAATATTGTATACTGTACGGGGTGGCACTACTTAACTAGCGTTCACCCCAAATGATTTAAGAGCGTTTCCGCATACGAAGTGTCCTGCATTATTCCTGCATCGGAATTGATTCCGTACTCGCTAAACTGGCATGTGAAATATAAATATAGTGCATGCGAGCGCGGAGAAGCTAGTACATCATAATTGTTTTGACTCGTAAACCACAATTTATTTCGTGAGCCATATATTTTATAAGCCATGGGTGCTTTGTACAATGTTTTGTAATTGATAGGCTTTTCGGGATGGGAAGATTCTCTTCACGGGGTCACGGATTTGCGTCCGTCCCGAAATCGTAAAATATTTTTTTGTTGCTGTTTCCTTTTTCACTCCGTATGTTTTGATTTATGGACTTACATTTTGGTAGCACTTTTCTTTATATTTGTTTTTTATTTACTTGTTTAGTAGCTATGTATTATTATTTGCCTAAATTTTAGTACGGTAGTTCAGTGGCGATCTCTCAAAGCTAGCAAATGTTTTAATGTCACATTTGTCGTTTTTTTAGGTGAGCTGATATGATGTGCATATTTAAATACTTTCGCCATTAATTTTTGTATGTACCCTAATCCTTTAAGGCGAAGATACACACGAGAACTTAAAACTGCCGCGGACAAATCATTCTGCAGTTTTAATACAATTTGAGGCGTGCAACCAATTGTTGTTCTAAATATTTTGAGTGTCCAAATTTTTGTTCACATATTCAAGATATGATCCACTTAGGATTAATTTATAACAATATTTATTTAATTATTTATATCTCAACATAGGTGAAGAATAAGGAAATCTGAGCATTTACAGGGCTTATGACCTGTCATAGGCTTGTTAAAGTGAACAATTTGCACACGTATAACATCAAATTTTGGAAATTATAATTATGCTTTAAAAGTTATTAATTTCAACCAATAGTGTTATCAAAGAAATAGCACGAAAAATATGTTTTTAAATTGAAGCACAAATATAACTTTCTCGGGAATTAATTAATGTCAAAAATTTGAGTAGTGTGAGTGTCAATCATTGGTAGACTGGTGAATGTTACATGTATATAGAAAGTGATCACTTAAACCAGCCATGACAGGTCGCAAGCCCTGTAAACGCCCAGATATTGTTATTTATCCATGTTGCGACATCAATGAAAAATCTTATTTGTATATTATTGAAACTGCAAAATGACCCGACCGCTGCTGCTCCAAGCTGCCGTCTGTACGTACCTTCCTCTTTAGTATTGTATTGTTATTTTTTTTAAGGAATATGGGTGTTTTTTTTATTATTTACAAAAATACTTAAATTTTCTACTTTTCTGTGAGCCTAAGCGGCTCATTATTAGAAATAAATAAATAATAAAACCACGGGACCACAACCCGACACAAAACATTGTTTATAGTACAGAGATTTCCAATTTTTTGTTTAAACATGGGTTATATAGTACAGTCTTGCCATTTTTTGTTTAAATTTTTTTTATTATATATAGTACAGACCTTCCATTTTTTTGTTTTCGTACCTACGCAATGTTTACGTCTTCCCTATGCCATTGTATATTTTACATCCAGTTTATTAACCAAAGAATGGAGCCATAAACCTTGTAGGAATTGTGTAAAGTGCTGAATTAACGAGTATGTGAACAATAGACGAGTGTCTCCACAATTGTGTAAAGTGCTGAATTAACGAGTATGTGAACAATAGACGAGTGTCTCCACAATTGTGTAAAGTGCTGAATTAACGAGTATGTGAACAATAGACGAGTGTCTTCACAATTGTGTCGTAACCCATTTAGTCCAATTAAAGCTATCAGAGTCAATCTGTTTACATGCTCCATAACCCTTCAAATAATTGTCTAAAAATGCTCGTAGGTGTTCCCATTCCTGCACCGCTACATACTCACATACTCGCTACGTGGCTGACTCATTCACGGGCGGATAAACTGTTTAGATTTTATATTATTAATATTTAAAGCGGACCCTCCGCCTGTCCGCTTTGTCCGCCTCCGTAGTGTAATGGTCAGCACGCTCGGCTACCGTTCTGGAGGTCCCGGGTTCGATTCCCAAGGGGGGTAAAATAAATATAAGTGATTTTTTCACTGTCATATTTATTCAATATTACCCTGGACTGGTACCTGAAGCGGAGAGCTGATCACCTTTCCTTCATGTGTAAACGATCGAGATAACACTGCGTTTATATGATGCAGTGCCCTTTGCACCATTGGGGTGCGAATAAGGGTTTTTTTTATTATTATTTAATATTTAAAGCATTTTTTCACTCACTTTTTTTACAAAATTGTTAGTGATGTTAGTATGTCCACTCACCACTAACCGAGATTTTTGTCTACCGGTTTCAAGACGTACCCGTCGCTTTGTCAGAACAATCACTACACCAGCATGCAAAAAATACTACATGTATTGTTTGCATGCATCAATGAAACACTTTTTTTTTTTTTTAAACATTACATACGTACATAAGAGTAACGCATATAATTTCCCTATGAGTGATTTCCATTACATACTCATTTTAGGATTCACAAGGTACCTATATAAAGAACAAAATTTTAAAACAAAGTAAATACAATACGTAAAAATAAAATAAAAACAAAACAAAATGTGGCATGTAGTAAAAATAATAAAAAATATATTTTAAAAAACATTGTCAGAACAGTAGTAAAAAATAAACAAGACTAAAACACAAATAAGAAAGTAAAAAAAAAAAAAAATGGGTATGTTGTGTAAAAAAGCGTATGAGTTGTCTTCATATGTCGATATACGATACGTTTGGAATATAAGTTCTAGATTTTGAGTGTTGGCAGTGAGAGGTCCTTCAGTTTTTCTCTTAACATTGATATTGTGCCAAAAATTTTGGAAGGTATTTAGTACCAGGACACGAGAAGGAATGTTTCTGAAATCTGGGCTTTGTAAATTCAGGCAGTTATCCTCGAAGGTCCGACGGGAGGAAGTTGTGTCACGACTCTGAGCGTGTTCCCTAAAACCTTTTCAGACAGTTTCCTTACATAAGTGAATATCCCTGTAAAGGTTTTACCTTTGGATGTATTAAAAGGTTCTGGCCCATCCCTTTTGTTAACGAGCTAAATATTTACGTGAATTCATTATTTACATATTTCATTTGCACTTGTACCATGATATAATACAAAAGTTCTAAAGTAGGTACCAAACAATGACAATATCCAAATAAACTATGGAATTGTAATTACCGTTCTCCGATAGTTTTGTTTATGGTGTGATAATAATAATGTTATATTCATTTAGTCTTTTCATGGTTACACAAGATCAATTCTATGAGGTATTTAAAATCTACGGAACGTATTATTTACGCATCTCGGGGTATTAATGTACACATTTAAAGCATTGTTGTACTTTTTGCATTCATATACTAATTTATATTCTCTTTTGTTTCAGGTATGGTGACATCACCTTTCAGGATTATTATTCAAGATTCAATTATTGAAGAACTTTACTGGATAAAATAATGCCGATGAAACCTCGTGTCCAATATCCATATTTTTTTTCTCGTCATTTCTAGATTTATTGTTTTATTATTTACCTCGTCTTTTGAAGAATAATGCAAAATAATACATAACCGTAAAATGGCATTTTTTCATTGATCGTTTAATTTTTTTATTGTAATATTTTTTTCACATATTTATTTCTATATGGTGATATTTCCATAAAATTCCTAACAGGTAACAGGTAAGGTCCTTCAATAACTTATACACAACACATGTAATTTATTTATCATTATTTGATTTTTTTAAGACTGGTTAAATTTTTAAAACAATACTTTGAGTTTGTCCATTTTTTCAACTTAACATAACATACTAAAAATTGTGTTAACCTTATTTAATAGGAAATTAATATTTTTCTTAATTAATGACCATTTGTAATTGACATTATAACCAGTATATTTTTCAAACTGAAAAATTATGATACTTTTATATAATTTTTTGACATCTCATCAAAGATGAAGAAGAATATGGAAGTCTGGACATTAACGGAGCTGACGACCGTCATAGGCTGGTTTCAGTGATCACTTTACACACGTGTAACATTCACCAATTCTACCCATTATTGACAACCACACTAATTCTCGGAAGTTCAATATATATGAACCAATTTAGAAACCTTGTTCTTGAATCACTAGAACTTCAGTAGAGACATCTATTGGTGAGATGTATAGACTTTTTGTTAATATATTATTAGATTAAAACCAATATTTTTTTAAGCACTTTAACTTTTTGTTAAGCAGAATCTCTTATATTAGTATGTGCGGTCCGAATCCTGGATTATAATCACACACAAGTATTTGGACACACTCAAAATGTTGTAAATGTTACTTTTATGTTAACGCTTAACAAACAAAAAATTGTTATGCACTATTGTATCATATTCGTATTGTATCATTGATTAAACTCGAACACATAATATAGACTTTTTATGACAATTTACCTAATAATGAAAGGCGGACGCGTATAAAAACAATATTTTAGATCAATATAACTCCAACCCATTTTTATGGTTTGAAGTTAAGCCCACAAGGGTGCCAACGTTAAATCTCGCAGAATCCTTATTTGATTTAACAGCCGAAATCACGATTTCACTTTATCGCCTCGGTTGAAGATCGATAGAGTAGGTACAATAATAAAAGGCAAATCCGTGTTGGTTTCGGAACCGATAAAGTGTCCCTATAAAGGGACGCGCATAATGCGACGCGTCCTTTTCATAATACGAATGTGTCCGCTTTTCTGACCTCTAAAAGTAACTTCCCCGAGGGATTGTGGAGTCTCCTTACTCTTCTCTATATCGTGCCTTCCCTCGCGTTAACTTTTATGACCCTCAACTTCGACTCAAACCTCATTTTGTAGATTGTTTTCGATGGTTTTCCTTCTAACCTTTTTAATATTAAATAAAGACCCTTATAATCACACATAGAATGGAATCTAATAATAACTTTTAAATGAAACACTTTGTTTAACCCCTTTTGGCACTACTTTTTTAAAATGTAGTGGTTTTATCACATTGGATATTGATCTGTTCCATGTGTCCGAAGGAGTTTTCCGAAGCGAGATTCTTGTACACATTTAACAAGAGTCTTCTTGTGTAATTTTTAATTTGTTTTTTTAATGTATACGCCTTAAATGTTTCTTTGTAATGTATATATTAATTATTGAATAAATTGAATTGAATTGAATTGAATTGAAAATATAATTTACTTATAAATTCTTTAAGTAATTTGTAAACAAAATATTAGATCTTTGTCATATTCCAACGAGGTGCGAGATAGCTACAGTGGTACATGGCCGAAAATCTTCGATCAAATTCAACAATGATCTGTATTATTGGTATCATGATTTCAGTTTAATCCATTTATTGTATGTAAGATTTTTTGTCAATTTAACATATATGAAGAAGAATATGGAACTCCCTAAGTGGAGAAAAACACAGATTTGTAAACAATTATTTTGAAATACTCAAAACGTTGTGGGATAAACATAATATTTTCCCTCAGTTTTGAAATTACGTTTCGTCGTAGCATATTTACTTTTTTTTGCATGCTGTAGTATCATCTTTTAAATCTTCATTTAATGCATTTTTATTTTGTTCTTTTTTACTTTTATATTTCTTACTAGCACTCGTTTCTCTTACCAAGCCCTATCTTAAAGTGCTGTAACCGGTTTTTCTATGACCGGTGCATTGAAATTTAGAATGGAATCCACGCTGCATCCAAAGCTGATTTCTAGGTTAAATCGTAGGCGTTCGGTTATCGGATGCGCTGCATCTATTATACTCTGTCAAGATAGCTGATAGCCTTTTCAACAGCCAAATCCGAGTAATCTACACATCTAATTCAATTTAAAACCGAAATGTGCTTTATTGTACAAGTGAATAGGTTTGTACAGCCTAATATTCTCGGGTAGTCGCTGGTTGTGGTCCCGTGGTTAGTGTAGCGGACACTAAAGTCAGAGTTTATCGGTTCGAACCCACTCTATTACAAATTGATACCTATTTCTAATAATGAGCCGCTTCGGCTCACAGAAATAGTATGTAAATAATAAAAACACATTTTTTTATTTAAAAAAAAAAACAAAAAACTCCGTTTCAATTCAATATTATTTTCACCCGAAATACTTCTAAAATACTACCGTTCACCTACGCATTGTACAATATAATCAAACAACACAAATTTGCACGGTATTTTGGATTACACATTTGTGCAAATTATTTAAATACAACTAAATTTTATCTAGAAATATTTTTTAAAAATCTTTTTGAAAAATACTTACGTATTAACCAGTATTTTTATTTAATTTTAATGAATAAACCAGCTGTCGAGTTCGCGAGCTTCTTTTCCTCAGTCTTTCAATTCCAACACGAAGAGGAAGAGAATAGATGTCAAATGGCTATTTCGCTTAAGGCGTCTTCTGAATGATTTTTTCAAAAAGTATATTGATTAATATTTTCATATTAATATCGTACTTAAAAGACCATCGAAAAAAAATATTAGTCGACAAAATTTTACCAAGCCATTTAAAAAAAATCCTTACCGTTTTGATTTTTAGAATATATCAATATCTGTAAATTATCTGTTGTACCTTGGGAGCTGGATTTAGACCAATTTATTGTTGCATGAATAATCCAATTTCTAGTCTATTGGATTACAATTGTGATATAATAGGTCAACTCTCACACAATGTTACCAGTCGCCACGTTAGCTGGCCAGATACAATCAGCGCCCTCACACGGAACGGAATTTACTTAATCAAGCTAGTCATTGACAATATTGGTTCGTTACAATCGTTTTTTTTTATATGAAAGGAGATGGAAGTCTGAGTATCCTAGGGTTTACAGCCTGGCAATTAGCTGGCTTAAGCGATCACTTTATACACTTGTGTAACATTCACCACTCTGCCCATTATTGAACATCCATATTGCATTAATTTTTAATACTTGAATATATGTAATGCTCTTAGATCTCTTTCGCGTGTGGGTAGCATTTCCATAGATTTGCAAGCTTGAACACGGTGAGATTAATTCCGAATTAGTTCACATACATTCTTAGGAGACATGGCCTGAAGGGCCAGGTCACAAGGCCTTAAATGCTCAGACTTTTATCTTCTTTCATATAAAAAAAACGATAGATGTTTCATCTTACGTTGAGATACTTATAATATTGACATCCCTAGGATGAAAAATCCAATGTCTGATATAGAATAAATAAAAATATTAACACTTAAAGCGTTTTTAACCTTTCATTACTTTTTACATTTGGAAATGATATCGACTTTCTCGGCCTATTTTTATTGTATGTAAGAAAAATACTCAGGAAAATAAAAAAAAACTGATTATTTTTCAGGCTTTATTATTTAAAGACGCAATGATACTCATCAGGTTATATGTCACTTTCTCGAGGCTCTCTTAATTGTCTGATACCTTTGTTGCTCGTTATTTTTTTTTTGTTGCGTCACCGTTTCGTTAGTAATTTGAAATAAATATTTTTGGCTTTAGGCACGTTTTCAATTTGAATGTCAAACGTGGTATCACCTCCGCCCGCCCAACAATGGCCAACTTGACTAAATTATTCCAATTTCAATTTGAATACACAACAAATTGCTCCGGGCAAATATATTTTCCTCAAAAATATCTGTTTCAAATGGAATTTTTCCGAAGCCATTGTTCGAAGTTGTATTAAAGAACAAAAAATATTCATCCCTTACCCAATATTTAATTAAAAGATCTTACGGACTTACTGACTTTAGCCTTCTCCACATTCCGGTTTAAAAGTTCCGAGTCGGCGGTTTTAGTAGGTACGCCGTTCTCTGTTATAGAAGGTACTAATAAGGAACATCAAAAACACGCAATATATTTAAATTAATTTACTTTGGAGGTGGGTGCAAACGAAATAAATCACGTTTCATACGTCACATTTAATAAGTCACGATTCGTGACAGAAATGAAATAACTATCAAATAATTTATAAAACAATTTTTAGTAAAATGAGCTCTTTGGACGGTAATTCCAATGAGGATACTTTAATGTAAATTAAATCGTAAATATATATGATGAAAATAAACATATATAGTCTTAAAGATTTTTTTCCTCGGGATTCGTCAACCCCAAGGTAAACGACTCCCGGGCAGACCACCAAAGAGATTAATTGGCAGCTGGGAATCGATTACGTAGAAGACTAATCCCTCTTAAAAATAGACCACAACACCTCAGGAGAAACACCAAGAAGAAGGAAAAATTAAAAAAAAAATATTATGAAACTTAACGCAGTTAAATTGTATTCCGACTGAATTGAACTGCAGCTGCTTCGGACAACATTGAAAAATGAAGGAACACATGTGTCTAGAATGTAAACAACTTACGAAAACAGTCAAAGACGACGAACTGAAATTTGACGTCGTTTCTGGCGGCAAAAGCTCGCAGTCTCAAGGAGGCGCACGCGAGCGAGGCGGCCGTAAGGCTAACGGGGTAAAGTTTGCCCCAATAAAACTTTATCCGGGAATAAAGCATTACCGCGGCGGACAGGTGGGACGGGAGCAGAGCTAACAACAAACACACTACTTTGTGGCGTGACAACATGGCGGCGGCAATCCGATTTGCGGAGCGGCGGGAAAACAGGGCAATTTGACACTAACAAGGAAAAGTGCCCACCACTCCGTGTGACACCGGATTCGGTTTAATTAAAAATACTAATGCCTGCACTGGGTTATGTACTGGGGAATATAGCGGTGCACGCAATAAACAAAATATTCCCTGGTCTGTTATACATACGAATATTAGGTGGACCAGGAATTAAACCATTTTTATAGTGTTGCATTAAGGGGGAACTCGCAAGCTGGATGTTTAGCTAGGATACAAAATGTCGAGCCCTCTTTCAGTGGAATGGATCTTTTGACAACAGTCAAAAGTAAAACATATCGCTCACTCCTTTCAAGAACGTCATAAATAAAAAATCGCCAATTGTCATTTGTGCATATTTTCGGAATGCCCAGAAAATGTACTATATCCCAGCAAAAGCGGCATATTTTTAACTTAATATTTACCCGCTACAGGACAAAAACTGTTGTTTTAACATATTGAAGAAAAGGTATTTGTTTACTTATTTTTTAAAAAATACTAAATATTCTTCAAATGGAGAAAAACCTTTAGGTTTTACCTAAAAAGATCTGTTGCACAGTAAAAAGTTCAATAAGTGGCTTGATATTTACTTTTAATACATTGTATCATATTTTGAAACATTAAAAACATTCTCCTGAAAAATCATGTTTTTCGATTTATGACGTTCTTGAAAGGAGTGAGCGATATGTCATTTTTATGATCATCATTTTTTAAAACTCCTTATCTTTCAATTACTCTTTTCTTTTCAAAACCATTTATTTTTTCAATACAAAAACGGTGTTTTAAAAATTCAATTACGTTAAATGTTACCTGGGTTTGAAGAAAATAAAGTTGCAAGCTATTGAATACTGGGCCTTAAAATAATCTTAAAATTAAACAGTTGCAAGGCTGCGCAAAACAGTTGCGTGATTCGAAACTGTTATACACATCGCTCACTCCTTTCAAGAACGTCATAAATCAAAAAACTTGATTTTTCAGGAGAACGTTTTTAAAGTTTAAAAATATAACACAATGTATTAAAAATAAATATCAAGCCACTTATTGAACTTTTTATTGTGCAACAGATCTTTTTAGGTCAAACCTGAAGATTTTTTCTCCATTTGAAAAATATTTAGTATATTTAAAAAAATAATTAAACAATACCTTTTCTTCAAAATTTCTGCCCTGTAGCGGCTAAATATAAAGTTAAAAATATGACGCTTTTGCTGGAATATAGTACATTTTCTGGGCATTCCGAAAACATGCACAACTTAAAATTGACGATTTTTGATTTATGACGTTCTTGAAAGGAGTGGGCGACATGTGAAACTGTAGCAGTCGAAGCTAGTTCCTAAAAATAACCGTAGTCCAACTTCAATCTGTAATTCCAAATAACACTCTTAAACTTAAAAAGTTTATTAAAAACCGCATACGTCAGATTGCCAAACGTTTAGTAATGATTACCTTACACCTATTAAACTCATTCTCCCTTATGCTGGGTAAATTTTCCAAACACACATTCCCAGCACTTGGTTAACCAAAACATACATATTTATGGTTGTAACGATGCGATTTAAATATGTAATAAATAAGAGATAATGGCTCTTCCGGGCTATAAAACGATATAAAAATATTGCTCTCAATCCATTTGGCGTTGGGACTGAATTTTTTATTCAGAATTTTCACATTACTCAAGCCGAATTGAGTTTCAGACACGCGTGAAGTACACTGGACTCTCGACTATCCGCGGTCACATTAACCGGACTCCCGTTTAAACAGGGCAGGATAGAAAATGCAATTGCTGTAACGTAAACAAGGGAAGAATGTAATTTAAGAAAATATTAATAATAATTTCATGGTACGCCTTATTTTCAATTTTCAATTTAAACACGTGTGCTTGTTGAAAACAAATTTTAAATCCACATGGTGTATATGAAAACCGTCCAAGTCTAGATTAAAAACAGCTTTTATTTTATCTATTAATTTTAAATCAAATACAGATTTTTTGAGTCTACTAAGTTAACTAACTAACTAACTTAGTAGACTCAAAAAATCTGTGTTTGATTTAAAATTAATACATAAATTTAAATGGAGTTCTACAAGTTAAACGCCAAGTCAATAAAAAAAAAAAAAAAAAAAACAACAGCTTTTATTGTTAGTTTTATGTTTTGTGCCGACATTTCGTGGTGGAACTGCATTTTATAAAATAAAACAACAACTATATAATTTTTTCCGCTTTTATAATTTTGATTGGTCAGTTACCAGTTTTCGTCGTTATCGACATCATAAGACTGGTTGGACGTTAGACAAAATTCTATGCTACATACACAACAAGACAGGAGTTAAAACCATGATTTTATATAATTTTTCTGACAAAATGTATTTAAATTGAATGATTGAAAGTAGTGTTTTGTAATAACTATAACATATAAATTATGGTAAGGGATTTATTATATTTTAAAGTTCATGAAAACTTTTGTATACAGCACCTAGTGGTGCATAGGGTACTGCATGTTAACTTAATCATCATTTATATAAAGAAAAAGTAAACTTCAGGGTAATAATAAATAAATATTGTCATAGAAAAATTAACATCTCCTTTTATACCTCTGAAAATCGATTATTTAGTTTCTAGTTACTAATATATTTTTATGGCAAAAAGGGTTTATATATTCGGAAAGAAAGTTTGCATTTCATATCAGTAAGTTCCCCTTTATATTTTCATTTCGGTAAGATTAGAAGCTCTATTTGAATGTATCTCTCGTCCAGTCCCCGCGCGGTATTACGTTACCCTTCTCGACTCCTCCCCTGAATATCTGCAGCTCAGTTCTGTAAGTGGAAAACATTTTACCTTTCCTTTTATGCGCTCCTGGAAGGGTTTCCCTCCCCCCGGGTTTGTTTGGACGCTATTGGGGCTATTCCCTACACACACCTCTTTTGGTCAAAAGAACTTTAATTATTATTGATCAACCAGCTTTTATTATCAATAAAGTCATAACGAAACCATAATAAGTAAAAAAAGAGCTATTCATTAATGTATAATAGATGCGGTTAGATCTGAAATAGATCGCATTATTGAGCTATATCGTATTTGATTACATGTCGTAAATATTTTTTGTCACAAAGATAATATTAATAATGTGATAATTCTTTCATTTAACGATAAATATGGAAACATAAACATGAGAAAATTCATCGAGGACACATTATTGTAAATTATAATTAGTAATTATATGTATGATGAATACAAAACAAATATAAAAAAACGTTATATCTATTATGGTATATAATTTTTATGCTGTGTTTTGTTGTTTCTCCGCGAGTTAATTATTTTTTTAATTATTTTTGTCGAATTTTCATACTGCTAAAACATCTTAAATATTATTCATTCTGGAGATATAGATACGAGGGCCGACCCAAAAGTAAGAATAAAAAGTAAATTTTACACACTTAATTAAATGATTTTTTTTTAATTTACACACTTATGTACCATGTTATGAGCCGAAAAATAAAAATTGGTTAAAAACGGTAATGTTGGGAAGTTTTTTTGACGTTTTTAGTCTCCCGATTTTTACGTTTCGGCGAAATTTTGACGTAAACAAATGGAACAGCGCGCAAACATTAAATTCTGCTTCCTGCTAGGCAAATCACCTCAAGAAACACTGAAACTGCTTCAGCAAGCTTATGGCGACCAAGCTCTTAGTCAAGATAGAGTTTACAACTGGTTTAAAAGGTTTAAAGAAGGTTTCTTTTTCCTAGGATGAAAAGGCAATTGAAAGGAAGGAGATTTCAAACAATTCAAGAAGTTCAAGAAGAGTCACTCAAAGCTTTGAAATCAATCAGTATTTCAGAGTTTTTTACTTGTTGTGGGCAGTGGGAAAAACGCTGGAACAAGTGCATTGCGTGTTTTTAACCATTTTTTTTATTTTTCGGCTCATAACATGGTACATAAGTGTGTAAATTTTCAAAAAAAAATCATTTAATTAAGTGTGTAAAATTTACTTTTTATTCTTACTTTTGGGTCGGCCCTCGTAAGCCTCATACACTCGAATCATAAAAAGACGCATAAGGTGATTCCTTAAATTCTATTGTGTTTATGTTCCCATGCGGTACGGTCATCTGGATAAATATGATCTCTTAATGTTACGATTTTTAGGTGATTTCTTGACTATCTTAAAATCGTAAAATTACTAAGTATAAATAACCGTTTTAATGAACTTTTCTCCGGTTTTATTTATTATTATTATATTTAAAAAAAAAAATATACGTTTTTTATGACTTCGCTCGTTCGCGTATGATTTTAAAAGAAAAGAAAAACGTTTTAATGGTATATTTACAATAAAAAAATTAATCGCACAAAAAAAAATGGTGCTCCCAACCAATATTTTTCAATTCGAATTTCTCGGTTGCCATATATGGTTTAAAGTTGTATATTAACATTTGCGAATAAATAAATAAAATTCAAAAATCTACCTCTTATTCGCACTCAATATTACAGATGGCCTACATCGTATCATCGTAGTGTTATCTTGAGTAAATAATTATGTGAAGGCAAGGTTTATCATTCTTGCAGTTCAGGGTTATATAAAATAAACCTAAGAGTAATAAATCACAAATACTCATTTATTAAACTCTTTTTTTATATACTTTTATATTCATACTTATTTATTTACAGGCTTAGTTTCTGAATAGTCCCAATATTTTCATAAAGGGTTTCCCCACCCTTAGCTTTGTAAGGACACTACGAGCATAGTAGTATTTACGGACGGAAAAAATATCCGTCCATTCATTTCCTTTAGCCAACCTTACAACGGAATTATATGGATTCCTTTCAACATTTTCACCCTTTTTCAATGAATCGAATACAGAAACATAAATGAATGAGGACATTGGAAGCAAACATACTCGTAGCAATCTCCAAATCAATCATTTTTGATCTACTCACTCGGAGGTCGAATACGCAAAACAGTACTTACTGCCTATTTTATCTTTTACATTAGGATTTATTACATTAACTAGACAATTTTCATATTTTTTGACGTTTGGGTATTAGACTTCCGATTGAGAGTACGAAAATTCGTTTGGAGATTGATTCATTTGTTTCTAATACCTTATTCTGACCTCAATCCGCACGCAAATGGTGGTGCTTAGGGCATCGTTCAGATTGACTTGGTGTTGATTACTGATAATTGATGAATGCAAGGTGATCTGCCCATTAGATTCTTTGGTCTATTAGAGGAATATTTTCGATAGGATACAGATAGTACTTGCAACATATCATGAGAGGTATACGGTACCATATAGTGGTGGGGAAAGTGAAGACAGGAGAGGTAATGTAAGATAAGAGAGATAAGCCCTGGCCTCCCAACTCAATGGAGTGGATTGGTATTCAACGAACCGAAGAAATCTTTGCACTGGTAAGGAATCATTCAAGTCAATCCAGTATGGCAGCCAATTTTCATTTACTTAGTAAATACCTCTTTTTCTTAAAATCGACTGTGACACGTGTTTCGATGCATTCCGCATCATTTTCAAACACCGTTTGATGCGGAATGCATCGAAACACGTGTCACAGTAGATTGTAAGAAATAGTGGTATTTACTAAGTAAAACATTTATTAAAAATGGATAGATTTTACCACAATTTTCATTTAGTTGGAGATGCACAATAGGCAGAGAAGAAAAAATATACAGGTGGCAAAATAAGTGGAGAGTATAGGGGGAATGATATTACTGCTAAATGGGAAGGAAAATGAATAGTAGAAAGGTACTATTAATTTATTATTAATCAAAGTTTCACTTGGCAAATACCACTATTATTACATTAATTACATTGATAGATATTACTACAATGTGACTGCCGAATCAATTAATTTACTAATAATTTATATCAAATACCGTACGAAAATGATGCGGAATGCATCGAAAAACGTGTTCCAAAAGATTTTAAGAAACAGTTGTATTTACCAAGTAAAACATAAATTTAAAATGGATAGATATTACCACAAAGTGACTGCCGAATCAATAAATGAAACCAGATATTTAAATAAGAAAAAGGAAAATAACGATGACTGTAATCATGGCACTTTGGGTCGCATACCCGTAAAAAACGTCAACGTTTACGTTAATATTATTCGTGATATATTTTCTTATCTATTAACACGTATGCATTAGTTGATTTCTCCGTAAAGCCCTTGTATAATATTTACTGAATCCAATTTCCTTCCTTTATTCCTAACACAAAGTGGAATTGAAACCCGTGCCTCCTTAGAATACGACCAAATACGACCGTAAAATCGAATATCCCATTCGCCTAATGTTTAGTTTCCCATGTACTTTTGTAAATAGCCGTGTTTGTAATGTAATGTCGCGCTTTGTAAAGAACCTTTCAACATTTGGACGAATGAAAAAATACAATAAACAGTTGGTACGTACTTAACATGACTCTCTTTTTGTTGGTTATACTTCGGTTAGCGAATTTATTTGGTTTAGAAAAACGATTTGTTCGTTAGCCGAATCGTAAGATTTCACGATTATCTAGAAAAAAATGGAGGATCACTCAAAAAATTATGGTTCGATTTACTTAATTTATTATTTCTCAATTTCTCATGTCTCAACGTGAAGACAAGATAGATTTGGAGGCATTCTGCTAAAACCGTAGTTTTCTCAAAGTTGAGACCTAGTATTGTACGCATTCTGTGATCCCGTTACCTTGTATATAAAGTATTATATTTACAAAAGAGGAAACCTCACTCCCTGAATTTCATCTATTTAAAATCATTATTTTATATAGGAAACAACTGGCTATGTGTATTTTATCTAGGAAATTACCGATATGCCAAAATGTCGAACGAAGGATATTTTTTATGACATTTGGAAAAAAAATCTGTATGTGTTCGTTTTTTATAAATTGGTTTGACAGTGAGTTTTTATTAATTACTGTTTATTAACTTTTTAATAATTTCTGACAGATTTTCGATGATTTTTTTTTAAATTAGCTTGCAACGACAGTTTGAGGACTATGTTTTTTCAGTGATTTTTTTTCGTTATTTTATGTTTATCGGTAATCGATTTTGTAGAATAAAGTCACATGTAAATCGCTTTCTCGTATCTGTACTGACTCGTAGACTTCCTAACTCAATCAATTTTATAAATCATTTTTAAGATAAAATTAATAAACGTTGCTTAGTTTATTACAGAAAACTTCTCAATTTCCGCCATGCTTGGCATAAAGGGCGTATCTTCATTCTAAGCGAAAGTAAGTTAGCTATAGATATAGGCACATTGCTTATTTTTCCACCTTCAGTTGTTGCAGTGAGAACAAATGTATGATTTATGTATTTATTTTAAATCAAACACAGATTTTTTGAGTCTACTAAGTTGTATTTTATTAACAAAAAACACATAAAAAATTATATTGTGACAATTGTTTCGCCTTGTTGGGGCATTATCAAACAATTGTCACAATATAATTTTTTATGTATTTTTTGTTAATAAAATACAACTTAGTAGACTCAAAAAATCTGTATTTGATTTAAAATAAATACATAAATTAAAATGGAGTTCTACAAATTAAACGCCAAGTCAATAAATAAATACAAATGTATGAATTTACTTTTGTTTGTGAATTTGGCTGATATATCCATAATTTCTCTTGCAAAAACTTTATAGAATCCGAATCCATTAGGACAGAAAAATACGTAAGAACAAGAACGTCAATTACCTCCTTTGTGTTCAGCGCCGTAGTACGTATGTAAGATTCGGTACGGCTCCATTGCAGATATTTTCCTCGAAGTTTTTCCGAACTACGAGTAAAGGATGCTAAGTTCGATAGAATTCTTAATTCGAGAATTCCCCTCAATATTGAATAACCGGATGTGCAATCCCAACTACGAACTTTTCTTCCGAAAGTTTTCTTCAGAATTACAGAACTTTAATTTTTCGATTCGTCCATAACCCACCCCCCTCTCCTTTCCCCCCTCGCCGCCCGTCACGTTTCGTTTCTAAAGCTGAAAGGAATAAAATTATTTTACAATTAATTGGCATTTGATTGGCATTCCAACTCATTTGCATTTAAAGGCTTCTCGAAAATTCAATAACTGACTATCAAATTACCATTTTAATAAATTTTCGTCAAAATGTTTTTTTTATCGTGATGAATAATTTCGATATTAAATTGAATATTCCCAAAGTACGTCTATCAAATTTTGTGATCGTCTTAAGGGGGAAGTCTTTGCTTACAATCATAGTATTAAGTTATCATGGAATCACAAAAAAAAACGAATAAAAGGCATTTTGGCCAGTCAAATTTTGGGGCCTACGATAGTAATTTTATCCATAATATTTTGGATAATCTCATTAATATATTTTGAATCCACACTGCTGCATTTATAATAATTTGATATATTTTAAAATTTGACAAAGTTATGAAATGAATATCATACGGAATTCAGTGAGAAAAAATAATAATAATCAAAACTGGCAATTTATACGAGCTGTGAGAGAAAATGGAAATCTTTAGTACCTCCTTTATAATATTGTGTCAAGATAAGCGTCCAATTAGACTCTTATCATGAATAGTAAATTATCAGTATTTTATAGTATTGTATTTACATATTAATAGGTATCTCGTATCTCGTATGATGAATAAAAAAATAAATTTCAATCGTAAAACAGCAATTTAAAAAAATGCAAGGTTTACAATATATCCAAGTCTAAATTGGAAGGCGCCTAAATTTAAGAATTCTTGTTTTTCCAATCATTCTTTAAAGTTAAATGTAATTTATTTATAAAGTAAGTAACACATCATACTTCCAACGTATGTAAGGTTAATAAGTTCTCCGCAATATCGGTTACATGTGTTTATTGCTTCATTTGTTTTCCTTTCCAAGTTGTTTATCTTTATTATCTTTATTTTTCTTCTTCCAAATTATTAATAATATATACGTACATATACATAGAC
This sequence comes from Brachycentrus maculatus, assembly GCF_059751285.1. Taxonomy (NCBI): domain Eukaryota; kingdom Metazoa; phylum Arthropoda; class Insecta; order Trichoptera; family Brachycentridae; genus Brachycentrus; species Brachycentrus maculatus. The sequence goes on along the minus strand of NW_028280870.1, from coordinate 517,453 downwards.
GTATATATGTACAAACATTTATAAATGCAAATATTTTTTGGGAGCACCCACCACCAAGCCACCGTATATGTCTTATAGGTGAATTTCTTTTTATATACTTTTAGTTATTATTTTTATATGATTAAACATAATATACTCGTACACACAAAAATATAAAAAAAAACTTTTACAAAAAAATCTGATTTTTACAAAATTACCTTTTGTTCGTTTACCCATTCCTTTATTTTGCCTTTGCTCCATATTTTTGTTAACACTTTTACCTCCACCAGCAACAAATTTAAAATGGAAGGAACTTTGTATTGAAGTGTTCTTCTTCCATATTTATTGTTTACTCTTGGGATCATGACCTTTTTTGTAGGTGCGGCGGCTATCATAGTCGTGCACAACAGGATTTTTATACTTTTCACTAGTTTGTTGCTCAACCATCCACAATATTCGCGCAGTCCGCAGACGATCGATCACAAGGTTTTACAATATGAGAATCCGTACAACTTTTTAAACCACATTTTTCTCTTCGAGCTCATACGTCATAACATACATGTGTTGTTACTCAAGGGATAATGAACAGTGCAAAATGTCCAATGTGATCTCTTCAATCTATCTCTGTCTCCTCTGTTGTGGTAATTTATGTTCTCGTATGCCGCGCGCACTTGTGTAACGGTGTCCCGTGAAATATTATTAGGAAAATTACCCGGCTTAGGGCGAGATTAGGCCCCTGTGAACACCCCACGCCCTACACACTACCGCGCTCAGCGTCTGCGTATGGCCTCATCTCGTGAGATCTAGTCCACAATATATAGTCTCGTGAAGACTAAAGCCGAGGGTTAGTGTGGAGTCGCTGTTATTAAATCTTCTTAATATTATCAAGCTCTATTATTCGTAGATTATGTGGAGATTCATCTTTCCGGTAGAAATTTTTCGAATTGATTAAGTATTGCGGCAAAAATCTGAAGCTGATGTATCCTTTCTATTTTTCATGACTGATGTGGTTGGTGACTTTCTTTTCACGTCTCAAACGATCTTCTCATTTTTTTTTCTTAGAGTTTTCTCAAAATAATATTTCTGTGGTACTCTTGTGCCGTACCTCATCCTGTTGGGGTTCTTCCTAGCGATCGTCTTCTTTCTACCATACCTACCGGCTACCGCAATGCTTTCTATAGGCGCTTCTTGGAAAATGATCGTAGTATTGTAGAATGTTCCGCAAAGACTGTGTATGACGTTTTTTCCGCTATCCGCTTTGCTAATGATGGAGTCGTTAGTTCTCAAGGAAGTTCAAGGTTATTACTTATAGTATCGTACATTATTAAATCATGTAAAATCAAACTCGTTCGTTGCCTTACACTTTTTCGAAATGCAGCATTATTATTGAAACTTGACAAATATTGTTTCTACTTCAAAAGGAAATTCAGCAATGTCATTGTTGTCATCGGTGAAATTTCCAAACATTTCATTTGCAAGACTATTCTTAAATACTCGGTTTATTTCGTTACTGATCTATTCAACGTTATCTTATTTCCAAAGGAAATTGTATACATTTGGATTTCCTATGTTGTAAAAGGAAATGTGACTTTGGAGCATGTCTCAATACTTGCCTGTCTATACTTTCACATCTGCTAATGCCGCACCTTAATAAAACGTAAAAAATAAGATGGGGGTTAAAGAGCTCTATTATAGCTACCTGGAAATTTGGGGCGGGAAGAACAGTATAAATTGTATTCAAGGTTGGTTGATCAGTGATGCCAAACGGAAATCGGTAGATATGTTCAAATATCATTCATTTTCGTTAATTATTGTAATTCGACAGTCACTTTGTGATAATATCTATCCATTTTTATGTAAATTTCACTTGGTTTTCACATTTTCAAACACGTATTACGATGTTTGAAAATGATGTGGAATGCATCGAAATACGTTTCACAATAAATTTAAAGAGATAGCGGTTTTTATCAAGTAAAATTTAAATTGAAAATTTATAGTTTTTACCACAAAGTGACCGATTCAATTAATGAAATTTATTCAGATTTTCCTAAACGCACATAATGTAAACAATCTATTTCGCCGTTCAACATACCATATAATATAATAAAGTGTTTAAAAATCGTCCGTCTGTTTTCAAAAATAATTATCAAATCAATAAAACTATCTTTCGAGCACTTTTTGAATATTAGTACGTATATTTACCGAGTTTTTTAAAACTCATTTACATCAAATGACATAAAAACTGTTCTTGATTTGTCTTTGCTTTTTCGTTTATTTTTGCAATAAAAATATATAAATTGAATTTATAAAGGTCATTCATCCTGTCTTTTTTATCGTCTATGCACGTATGTAACACATGTATAACTCTGTTATAACTTCGGCAGTCCACCTGCGCGCCCTTAATGTTATTCCATTATTATCATAAGCTGAACAAAGTTTCTTCGAGTTTTCGATTTTATGGTCCAGTCGACGCAAATTTCTATAGTTTGATTAAAACTCAAGTAAATACCCTCCGAGGCATTTCATAACGTGGCTGGCTCTAAAGTCCACATTTGTCTAGAACGTAACGTATTTTCTAAGCCACCCACATCACAAATCTGTAATTTGGGAACAGCAAACTACTCGAACTACCTACACGGTGGAAATATTAACTGCTACAATAATACTCGGTACTTCATTGTAATTTTACATAAAATTAAGTACTAACTTAAGCATTTATTTTCCAAAATATTTTTTTTCTTTAAATTATAAATTATGCCAATATCATTCTTGGTTTTATTTTGTTAACATGTTTTCAGTGACATTTGTATAATTTTAAATTCATTCCTTTATTTTTATTTAATTTAATGTTTTTTGATATCTCAACATAGATGAAGAAGAATATGGAAGTCTGGGTATTTACAGGGCTTATGATCTGTCATAGGTTGGTTAAGTGATCACTTTACACACGTGCAACATTCATATACTTTTACCCATGATTGACAACCACAATACTTAAATTTTTGGAATTCCAAATATATAAGGATATATAGTAGGAGTCTATATATCCTTATATATAAGAATATCCATATATCTAGATATATAGAAGGAGTATATATCTAGATATATGATCGATCTCATGACACTGTACGATGATATATGACTTCACAACACCCATCTATATTGGATTATAAAAGCTGTTATTTAGCAGCCTTTTATTTAGATGTATGCATCATTCGAACCCCCTATTCTCACGTTCTGAACGTATTTCTAATCTTCTGTTCACATATAATAGTTTGTCGTTTAGTTTTCATAGTATGATGTCGGATCCATATATCGTAGACCTCAAATTTGTTAGCCCAACTAATGTATTTGATTTCCGAATAATTATGCTTTTCGATTTAAACAATTTTCATTTCCTGTGCATTTGATGGGACACTTAAGCGTTTCCATAATTTTTGTCTCAAAACATTTGAAGTAGGTAGGTAGGTACGCTATAAAGCTCCCAGGAAGGTAATAAGATTCTGGAGAGACGACTCAAGAAGCGGTCCGCAGCTATGATACGTATTTTATTATTCAAATATGCTCGCGGGCACCGTTCGTCCCATTTCATCCGGCGGCCGTTTTATTTCCTTTCACGAGACTCCTTTTCTCCCGTGTGTCTCAAAGTCTCCTTTCCACCCCGTTTGTTTTTGTTTCGTCCTTTTAAAACTCCTCCCTTTTTATTTTTTGGGGTTTCCTTCCCGGTTAAATACACTTTGCGACGTCAGCGGACGTGTCCCCCTTACAAAGCGGGCGGGTTTTGCCGGTTTTTTGCGCTTTCAACTGCCGCTTTAAAATTTCCCACCAGCTATGTGCCGCCTGCTCGGAGGACTCCGCAGGAATGCGGCCTCCTGCAGCCCGCCTTCAGTATTTGTACTACGGGTTACCGGGGACCTACAATAGGATGATCCCTCCTTTGAGCCGAGTTGGCGGCATTTGAGGAATGCTCCGATGCCTATTTTGCATCGTTGCGAATATCTGTCGGGTACTAGTTCAAAGCAATGCGCTCTCTAAAATATTTACTCCATCTCCGCAGACACCGTATTAATATATTGTTTCGCATTGTGTGGAGTAAGTGTTTCGGGTCCAAATTAATCGACATTCTGATCATTTTCAATATGCGTATCACCGAAACTGTATAACCAACAATTTGGATATTTGTTCGTACAAACGAATATATGAATAGAGATTCAGATTATATTTCTTTGAAAGAATCTGTTTTTTTTTAAACCTCGTCGCAGTTCAGCCATTTGAAATGTATCATCGTGTTACCAAGATACGTCATTATCTTTTAATGGTTATTTTTTATACGAAAAAGAAAAATACTTTTGTTTCTTTTATATATGCATAAATGATTCCATTTTACACTTTTTTCGTCGGCCTTAGCGACCCGTTAATGAAAATTGAAGTCAAGTTGTGATAGAATAGGCTCGAACCCGGAAACTCTTGACTCCGCGTGTCCGCGACCACAACCAGATTTTTCTCTTCCGATCCCTGCTCAGTTTAACTGCCCATTCAGTCACGTCATTTATTTTAAAATTCAAAGGCTTTGAAGACTCATTTTTTGTCTTATCAGACTTATCCATTAGCTAGGTGAAAAGTCACTACAATCGGCGCGCATGTGCGATCCGAAGCGATCTATCCTCTTTGCCTACACCTTCATGAAAACGTCGTGATTGTTATAATTAGTTCTAAAGGTACAATTAACCATTAATAAGTGTAGAATGGTGAACGTTACACAAGTGTATAAAGTGATCGCTTAAGCCAGCCAAATGTCAGGTCGTAAGCCCTGAGACGCTCAGACTTCCATCTTCCTTCATATAAAGAGGAACGAAAGATGTTTCATGACAAGTTGAGATACCTATACAATTTAATTATTTCGGTTTTATTGGATTTTTATCTATCATCCTGTACCATTAGAGGCTCAGTTCTACCGTGAGAATGTATGTTACTTTTTACGGGTCAAAACATACTAACGCTGTTGGTTGGGTGACCGCTTGCGTTCCTCGCTCCTCGTTTAGCTGTAGCGATATGGCAGCCCTATGGTCCAGTTAGGCCACTGAAACTTAATGAACCGAATGTCCGCAGTTCCGTCTAAACGGGTCGCCACCTCACTTACAGTGAAACACCCTTTTACTACTTTTATTTACCTATAATATGGAACATTTCTGTCGCAATATTGTTCCCTGAGCCACAATGATCATGAAGTTGCTAGAATCTCTTTTTTTAATTACACCAATAAAGATAAACAACTAAATACACACATTGGTTTAATTTTGGACGGATATGCGAAGTCAAATAGCGGTGCACAAGGTTTTATTATAAAACTAGCTGTAGCTGGCCACGCGCTACTGTGGCTCAATCTAGTTAAATAGAAAAGAAAGGATACATAAAACACATTTGTCACTCACCTTAACATGAAGTTTTTTTTCCTTAAAGTGTTTTGCACATATTATTTATTTGCCCTTGAAAATTATTTTCACCTTATTTTTTTTATATATTTCACCATTTTGACAGTTGAAAAAAACAGTAGAATCTCACTTTATTTGCCATAATTGAATTTTGTTCCTCATTTATTATTTTTTAAATGCGTTCTGTCTAATGAACGCATGAATAAATTACTCCCACCCGGGTTAAGCGTTGTAGATATACAAATCTATCGAACAGGACACATTTTTGTAAAATTTCAATTTGGAAAAAAAAACCTGACAAACAAACGAAGTGAGATTCTTATGTGTTTCCAAATATCAAAATGGTATAATGGGAAATAGAAAATAGAAAAATGTCAAAATGGGAAAATAGTTTTACGCATATTTCTGTTCCCGTTCCCGTTCCATGCACACAATAACTCTTGTAAGTTTTATCGCAATTGGTTGAATACTATAGGAGCCTGTAGAGTTTATGGTAAACATACATGCATTAGTTTTTAAATGCTTTATAAAGATACACTTGTGGGTTGTATTTTACAGCCATTTTGTGTGATCGTATAACTGTTTTGTTATTGTTAAAAGTGAAATTTCGCCCCATCCGTTTACTAAAAAAAACATAGTCAACACGGCGCCTTTACCTGCAAAAATACCTCGTCTTATGTCACCTATAAGGACGATCGTCAAGCTGTATGACGTTATTGTTTTTAACTGATGGTGGAATTTGGTAAGAATGCACGGCTTTTTGAGGAATAAAATTTCAAATTATACCACACAATAAATAAATAAATAAGTATGCTTATTATGCATTTTTCAGTTTACTTGACGTTGGTAAACGCTTCCCTCTCATTATTACTTTCTTATTTGTTTATTAATTTTAATTTCAGTGTATAAAAATAATGTTGTAATACATATATGGCTGACTAAGTATTGCACCCACCACTTAGTCAAGCTGGAATAAAGAGTTATTATTATTATTATTAAATAAGGAATTACCGTATTTTACTTTTAACAACTGATTTTCATAAGCGTGGAGAATTCATTGTTAGCTAATAGTGCCAATAATGCCAGGATCTTGGTAAGGCGTGTTTGGCGTGAAACGTCCGGCGTCCGGTGTTCAGTAGACACAGGCGACGTAATGCAGCCGTAGCGCTGGGAGCCAATAGCTAATGAACCGGAGAGGAGCAGTTTGCCGCCAAATGGGCCGTGATGGCCGCCGCTGGAGCGCTAATTGCGTTACGGGGGCAAAAAAATCAACCAAATTACGCTCGTTATTTAAAATGTAATCCCGCTATTAGAGAGACTCTCGGCCGCTCAAAGGGACAGCCGAATTCCCGCTCGATGGAGAGGAACAAGCCATCATATACGTGCGCAGTTGAGGAGCTAATAATATATTGCTTTTATTTTAATCTCTCGAATGAAAAGCTTTTTAACAAGCGGAGATTTATTATTTTATTTTTCTGTGTATTCGTAATCTGTTCGTATAAGAGATTAGCGGCTCATTGAATAGAAGCAACCTTCTTAAAGCATCCAATAGGAGTATAATTACTTTAAAAGCAACACAATAATCAAAACTGGCAGTATCATCTTGTATAATAAAACAACTATGTTTTTTTTACCTTTATTTTATTTGACTGTGACGGGTGTCGTCGATATCGAGAACATCCGATTGGTGACCGATTGAAAAAAGTATATTGTCATAGTTTCATTATATAAAATGCAGTTCTCTAAGAATTTTTGAGTAAAAAACTTAAAAATCATCTTGAATTGTGTACCATCAATCACAGGGAGAGTTAAAAGAGCACGTCAAGAAGCTTACTTAGAAAATGAATTACTCAGAACGGATTTTTTTCCCAACTTAATTCAAAACATACCGAATGTATCGTTAAAAAGACATCTTGTGTATGTGAAATTTATGTTTCGTTTCTTAAAAGATTTAATTTAATTATGTAATTATTAATTATATTTAATTTATCGATTTAAAAATCGTAAAAATATTGTTTTCCATATTCTTCTTCATATTTGGCGAGATGTTAAAAAATAAAATAAAATATTGTTTATAATTTGTAAAGTTTTACGTATCGGATAGTTTTATTAATGTAATTTATGACCTCCCTCCACCTGAGGGTGGGGTAGGTACGGGGGTGGACCGCCAGTCATGAGCTCCGCACATTTCAGTGCCGTGAATACATTAGCCGATAAGTAAATTAACTGTTTCCGCCATAAGTCTCCACCGGCTTCTTCACAATGGCCAACTTCGCAGTCGGGGATACATATTAGCATACACGGGGTATTAACAAACACGCCGTACAATTACGTCGGATAGGTGATAAACATCCGAGGGAATAACTCGCATCCTCGTGTTTCTGCGCGACATTATCGCGCTTGTTTTGTAATGGTGTGGAATTCCGACGTTCGTCCATATCTCTATTCACACGATTGCCAATTTGTCGAAGGAAATTAACAATATAATGTACAATATTATATAAAGAACGCCACACTACTCTATCTTTGCAAAAACAGTATATTTCCATTCGAACATCTATCGTTCATAGTTTTACCGCACATTCGTCTGGGAGATTTCAACTGCATTTAGCCAAGGTCCGCAGGTTGTTCTAAAATGTTAATCGCCACCCTTGATCTAGAATGGGCTTCTCCCCCTTGATCCCCATCAAGTCACTCAGTCTTTACTATTGGACACATTTTTAATACGAAGGTTTCGATCTTTCAAAAAATAAATCCTTTTGTTATTATTATTATTTTTTGTTTTTTTTTGACATCTCATCAAAGATGAAGAAGATTATGGAAGTATGGGCATTTACGGGGCTGATGACCGTCATAGGCTGGTTTAAGTGATCACTTTACACACGTGTAACATTCACCAATTCTACCCATTATTGACAACCACACTACTCAAATTCTTGGAAGTTCCATATATATGAACCAATTCAGAAACATTGTTCTTGAATCACTAGAACTTCACTAGTGACATCTATTGGTGAGATGAAAATGCCCAGACTTCCATATTCTTCTTCATCTTTGATGAGATGTCAAAAAATAATATGAAAATTAACTCCTTTAATTGGAGATAATCCAGATTTGTGAACAAGTATTTGGACACACTCAAAATGTTGTAATCCTTTTGTTTCTACACTGTCCATCTATGCCAAAAATTTTCACTTTATGTACAAAGTTAAGTTGAATGAGCGTTTATTTTATTATACAAATGTACACTTTTTTAAAACTTCGTTCAAATATTAAAAAAAAAAAACAATGAGAGATTTCCTCTTTACTGTCACAATTCGAATTTGTACGAGGAAAGCGCTGTTTTACCGTTTCTTTGTGTATAAATCTCCCTAAAACAGACCATTTAATTTTTAAAAATCTTTACCAATACAATTTATACTTATTTATACGTCACCCAGCCGGGGGCTGTTACTTTACCGCTGCCGTATTACGTACGCTCTTCACTTTGATCAAGTAATCCCAATGGAAACATTCGGGCAGACAAATATTTCAATTATCCGCGGATATATTTTCTGAACGTCCATTCCTGACCCCTTTATGTTCGTGATCAGCCTTCGTGACTACGTTCGTACCTGGATGCGAATTATCATTTTTTTACAATAATTTTCCTTGAGAGAGTTTCAAATAGGATATCACGTGGTATTCATCACTGCAGAGTAAAATATGTTTTTTCACATACCTACGCAACTCAAATGGAATATTATTATAAATGCGATTTGTTTTTGTACAAATCTTGAAATATTATATATTTATTTATTAAATTTATCTCATAATTTAATTGATTGATTCGGCAGTCACTTTGGGGTAGTATGTAAGCATTCATTTTTAATTACTAGTTTTACGAAAAAAAGAGAAAAATGATGCGTGTAAAATTAAAAAAATGTAAATATTGCTTCCCATATCCGTAATCGTAAAGGTTTACAGTTGAATTTCGTCGATGTCATCGTGTACGATGGATGAGTGGATAGAACATTTTGCGTTATCAATCATTCGTCTGGAAATTTAATCATCCTTAATAATCCCAAGAATTAACAAAAAAGGACGGAAATAATCTCGATTAACTAACAACTGTTTTCTCTCTTTGCCGTAGGGATTTCTATGAAACCATTCAGAGATAATTATTGAGGAATAAATAGGTACTTGTATGTATTTATTTAATGTTTATCATTTATCGGTTAAGATTTCGTAGAGTGAATTTATGTATTTATATTCGATTCCCAAAAGTACTCGTGTCGCTTTCGAATGAAGCTCAATGCCCCTCTGAAAATCTCGATGACGTCTCAAGGTCATTCTTTCCTCGTCCCATTCATTCTCCATTCGTCCTCGTCTTGTACTGGTTTGGGACATGGACCTAAATGGACGAAAGTGCTAGTAAATCCCTGTCAATAGGTAGAAAGTAACAACCAACGTCCGTGTCAGGGATTAGTGTTGATGGCGAGCCACGTCCCCTCGCTCTCGGTGTCCTACCACTCTTCCTGACCCTGTCCGTGTCTAGACAGGATAGATAGCTCCCGGGTCCTGTCGTGTCCGCCGATCGCGCCGCAGGCAAATTGACACAATATATCCAGTCGAATTGACCGTGTTCATGACAGGGGTAGCTGGATGTATATTTTTTCGCAAAGTCCGGCAATCGTGTTTTCAAAATGGCAGCGCAGATTAAATTAAGTGACTCGTAATCTCTCCGACACACAAACATTTTACTTTTTTCCCCGAGGCATTTGTGACAGAAACATGAATTTCTTTGTGGATCCAATTAATAAGCGTGTCCAATAAATCTCCGAAATAAATGGAATGCGTCCGGATCGGTTTTACGTCGTTAATTTTACTATCATGTAAAGGATGTATTCAACAAAGCTTTCGTTGACTGGCTGTATACAAGCTATAAGTATACAAGTATACAAGCTTTGACTTTCTGCGCATTAAACAAATCCTGATTCCTTATTTTACATTTTAATTTCTATCATTCTTTCTGTCTAAAACAAATTATTTCAGTACATCCCGAAATTAACGTTATAAACATTATTTAGGCACTTCTCTACTACCTCGAATAACACGAAAGATAATATATTGAAAAATAATATTTTTACACATTAAATATGTAGTTCACGTTTCATTCATAATTGTTTATAAAAAAAATATATTTTTTCATATACATATATCCGTTCCCATTTCATAGAATTTCTTCATACTCTTGTATAGCACAGAATTTGTTTATTTAGCTTTTTTTGATAATGGTATCCAAATATTTTCTTTTTCCCTGGTATTGTGTTGATTTGACGTTATTTTTCTTAGAAGTTCTGCTGTTTTTTTTGCATTTAATGATTATAAAATAATACTTGCTTGAATTTTTATTGCTTTTACCATTGCTTCATGTTTGTTTATCTATATTTTGTATACAATAATTTTCACCAATTTGATACATATGAAATACTTAATTGTTTTTTTGTTGTTGTATTAACTTGACATAAAAAATTGTTGTTTATACTTGTAAATAATAGATCAAATGAAAAGCTTTGTCTAGTATGGATTGTTCTGCTCAATTCTTAGAATATTTGAACAATTACCGCTTTCACCCTTATATCGAAGATATCGTGAGGTGGGGAAGACAATGAAGGCGATACTGGAATGAGCGTGTAAACATAATGTCAGAAGACAGACTTCCGCGTATCGCCCTTCATGGAAACCCTGAAGGGCGTAGACCCCCAGGCAGACCTCCAAAAAGGTGGAGAGATAGCTGGCAGTCAATATCCCAAGAGCGGCAGGCGGAGGCACAGACAGATCCTGAGGATCTATAAAAAGAAGAAGAAAACCCATTGACGGACATCTTTTTTTTAATTAAAGAGAAATATGTGTGTTTTTATTATTTACAAAAATATTTCAATATCATACTATTTCTGTGAGCCTATGCGGCTCATTATTAGAAATAGGTATCAAATTGTGGTAGAGTGGATTCGAACCCAGAAACTCTGACTCAAGAGTCCGCGGCACTAACCACGAGACCACAACCCGACACAAACTTTTAACTTGACTGAAACAGTGTGAAGATGCCTATTACCGAATGACAATGATAATCGGATAAATACGTAAACGAAAGTGCATTAAATATGCAATTCAATTCAGAAAGCCGATAACACGTCGTAAATTTAAGCAAATTGCCGATTGAGTGTCGCTCGCGAGTGTTTACGTTTGGAGTTTATAGCCGTGATTGAGAGCGGTCGTCGTGGGCGAGACACACGTCGTGGCCCGTGGGCGGGCGGCCGTGGGCAGTGGGCGGGGGCGGTGGGCGGTGGGCAAATGCAATGCACTCGCACACCTCCCGAGGGATTGTTGTGCAAGGAGACGAGATCTCTTCCACCGGAGATCGCAAATGGAAGTGGGGTAATCATGAAACTTTGTCAATATTACAAACAAATAAAGAACATTAATCATTCGCAACATTTTGAGTGTGTCCGAATACTTGTTCACAAATCTGGATAATCTCCAATTAAAGGAATTATTTTTCATATATTTTTTTCTCAGCATAGATTAATAAAATATGGAAGTCTGGGTATTTACGGTCATTATATAAATAACGTGGTCAAATTACAAGCAAAAAATAATAAAATGAAAAGCATATTTTCAGGCGTTTCTCATGTATGTGATTATAATCCAGGTTTCGGACCTCACATACAAATTAAAGAGTTTCTGCTCAATAAAAAAGCTTCTTTCATCTCGCCAATAAATGTCACTAGTGAAAATTCTAGTGATTCAAGAACAGGGTTTCGAAATTGGATCATATATTTAGAACTTTAATTTTTTGACATCTCAACAAAGATGAAGAAGTGTATGTAAGTCGGGGCTTATGACCGTGATAAGCTGTTTTAAGTGATCACTTTACACATCTGTAACGTAACATTCACCAATTCTACCCATGATTAATAACCACACTTTTCAAATTCTTGGAACTTAAATATATATATATATATATATATATATATATATATATATATATATATATATATATATATATATATATATATATATATATATATATATATATATATATATATATATATATATATATATATATATAAACATAGTGCTTAAATCACTAGAGACTTCTATGGGTGAGATGAAAGAAGCTTTTTACTAGCAGAAATTCTTAGCATATAGCAATTCTCTAGCATAATTAATTTGAATTTTTTATAATTGGAGATAATTCAGATTTGTGAACAAATATTTTAACGCACTCAAAATGTTGAAAGTAAAAAATTGAATTAAAAAAAAATGTTTTTATGAAATGTAGCAGTCCTGTTTGTACCAGAACTCTATGGTCCACCGCTTATCAACTGTGCACCACGACACCATCTCAAGAGACACGGAGTATTTAAGATATATCATGTTCCATCGTAATGTACCGCATTAGATTATATTGTGTATGTTGCTCTTACCGCATTTGATTCACAGCTCAGCGCACATAATAATGTCAAATTACCGACCGAAAATGAAATCCTAACACCAAAGGGACATGACATGTTTACACCGCATTAAAATTGATTAAATCGACGCGTACGTACCACATTAAAATGATGTATTGAAATTCTAAGTTGTTTTATATTACAATTGAAGATCATTAAACTTTTGCTGATCTAAAGACTTTTAGGTGACTTTATTATCTAACGTTTCTGCCATTTTATTTATTTATTGAATTGATATAGTTCCTATTATGTATTTTAAACGTTATTTTAAACAAGCATAGATCTACTAAGAATTTGGGAAATGAAAGCAGAGGAAAACCGAGTAAAACTTGGCATGATCAAATACATATCGCTCACTCCTTTCAAGAACGTCATAAATCAAAAAACTTGATTTTTCAGGAGGACGTTTTAAAGTTTAAAAATGTAATATAATGCATTAAAAATAAATATCAAGCCACTCATTGAACTTTTTACTGTACAACAGATCTTTTTAGGTAAAACCTGAATGTTTTTTCTCCATTTGAAAAATATTTAATGTATTAAAAAAAATTAAAAATACCTTTTCTTCAAAATGCAAAAACAATACTTTCTGCCCTGTAGCGGGTAAATATTCAGTTAAAAATGTGCCGCTTTTGCTGGGATATAGTACATTTTCTGGGCATTCTGAAAACATGCACAACTGAAAATTAACGATTTTTGATTAATGACGTTTTTGAAAGGAGTGAGCGATATGTCAAAAAACTTTAGTCGTTTAGAACAATCGGCGGGTTTCTATGAGGAGATGAAGAATTTTTGCTAAGACAGAGTGGTATGGCGTTCTATTCTTTCTGCCTAACCTTGCAGCGAAGTGGCGTGATGGTTAGTTAATTAGTTACATCTATCTTCGTTTTCTTGATTTCGTATTGCTTCGCCTGAAAATACCGTGTTTTACGAGCTGTCTATTTTCCATACGGTTACTTATAATGATGAATTCATAGTAGGCCAGTATGGAATAGCACATCACTGATATGACATTGAAAGGGCAACGGATAAAGTGTACATGGGAAGTAACAGACAGGACAATGTGTAACACGTTAGGAGAGGTCCATGTTAATTAATGACTGGACCGTAAATGGATGGTGATCATTATATTTTGTATATATTATTGCTCAACAATATAGGAAAAGGATGCAGGAAGTCAAACACCATATAGAAATATAACTGCGCATCATTCTTTGGATCGTAATTTTCTTAGAGATCAAAATCATGGGATCAGAAATTACAATACAATAATAATGACGAAATATGTAGTTTTGTTGTTGCTGTTTTTTTTAAGCAACTTATTTTTATTCTATTCAATATTACTCTAGAAGCTGAGGGCTGATTACCTTTCCTTCATATATTAACGATCTAGATAATACTGCGTTTATATGATGCAGTGCCCTATGCACCATCAGGTGCGGGTGAGGGTTTGAAGATGAAGATATTTTTATTCATGCGCAAAGTCTCCATTTTAGAGACTTGTCTGGAAGTAGAATAGTTAAAAATTAATGTGAAAACTATGTAGGGATCACTTAATCAGCATATGATAGGTCATTAGTCCTACCCATTAGACCTAGTACATACCCAGACTTTCATATTCCTCTTCATCTATGTTGAGATGTCAAAAATTAAAAAAAAACTCATAAGTGGAGAAACCCATTTTTGTGAACTCACTGTTTAGACTCATTCAAATTTACTTATTTATTTTTTTACAAAAATGTTAATAAAATTAATAGATAACCACTCACCGAGATTTTTATGTCTACCGGTTTCGAGACGTAACCGTCTCTTCGTCAGGACAATCACTAACACAGCATGCAAACAAACCGAAACGAAACCGGTAGACATAAAAATCTCGGTGAGTGGTTATATACTGATTTAATTAACATTTTTGTAAAAAATAAATAAGTAAAAATGACTAACCACATGGTAAATGCTTTAAATATTAATAATATTAAGAATATCACTCAAATAATTTTGTGTAAATTTTTATTTATGTTATTTTTATGGTATTTTTAATTTTTTTAATCATCATTATTCCACAAAATCAATGCAATTTATTAATATGAGATTTATATTATAACTTTTATACTAGGAATGTACATATGTACATTCCTTTTATGAATTAAATTTTTAACGTGACGTATAATTAATTGTATGCATGTTATACGAGAAACTTGTTAAACCTTCCAGTATCTCGATAAGATGGGATTAGATTTTTCCTTTCCCTGGATTTGAGATTGCAACACTGAAACAAATGATCCGAATCGCAGTACTTACACGACATAATTTTATCGATTCGCTACACTTTGTACTATCGGCTGAGCGATAAAAAAGGAATGTTATGAGTCGATCTCCGTATCTGCTTGATTCACTGCGATACTAATGCCCGGAGCTCGGCAGTTCGGTGCTTCTACGCTCATATCAGATGATATTTTCTCCATTTTCTCCATTTTCTCTCGCTTCATCTTCCTCGCATGTATCATATCGGATAAACCGTCTCGCTTTATTGCTATTTCTTGTACTCGCCAATAATGGGTTCGGCTGAACAAACGGCCGGCCGATTTCCCTTCATCATTTGACCCGTTTATTTATTCAAATGTCGATCTTTTTCGAAAATAGCGCGACGTGAAATGCGAAATATCATCATATTACAAGGTTTTTCGCACTGTCGAAAATTTGATCCTTTACGTTTTTATGCAGGCGTTCATCTTCGACCCATTTTAAGAAATAATATTAATAAAATAGCTCAAGTATTATTAATGTTTTTTTAATATTTAAAACATTTACTTTTGTAATTGTCGGAATATGTCGTTAAGAAAAAGCGTAAAGTAGTAATAAAAACTAATTAAAAAAAAAACACTATTTCTTAAAATCTATTTTGCCATGTGTTTCGATGCATTCCGCATCATTTTCAAACGCCATAGAAGTAAAGTCATATTTTAGAGTTGTGTCTTTTGTAGGTGAAACGTGTCACAATAGATTTTAGGTAATAGTGGTATTTACCAAGTAAAACTTTAATCAAAAATGGATATATAACCGTAAAGTGACTGCCAAATCAATGAATGAAACAAAATAATCACTTTCACGAATGAAACATTCGTCTGAAAATGTCGTAACTAGGCGAAGCTATTGTCACAAAATTTATTTTTTAAACAATTAAAAACAACTTAGTACATTAAAAAAATCAGTGTTTGGTTTAACATTTAATCCATATACATTTGATCCTTAAAATCGCACCGAAAATGCGTTTGTGCACTACACGGAATTTTACCGTCCGGCACTTCAATTAGCATGATAAACGGATGATTGGCTTGGATTGGCTTGTGCTTTTGGCCGTCTTTCTTCGGATTGGTGCGCTTTATCGATGCGTGATCACGGTGCGCATAAATTCGATCACGCTAAACGATCGTAGTCGTTTTATTTTCAAAAACCGGACTGCCGGACGGTGAAATTCCTTGTAGTGCACAAACGCACAAACGTGTGGCCAGTTACTTGTAATATTTAGTCACGTTTCAACTCTTCCTATTTGTCAGCAATAAAAATTATAATATTGTACATACATACCACACCACCCTATTGTCTTCAATTGAACAAACCGTAGATCCGAGAGACCAAATTATTCTAAGCTAATTCTTCAATTGTATAATTTGCGTAGCCTGTATAAATAGATGACACTGACATCTGTTGACATTGACCGACGAGAAGCGAGCGTTCTAAAAAGTGGTTTGCCGCTTCGCGCTGTTTGGTAGTCGAGCCACGTCCGCCTGGTCGCCCTTCTCGTCCCACGCGCGTCACTTGAACTCTTACATTTTTGGTAATTACAATTGCCACGACGACAGGGCCTGTGAATAAAATCAATTTAACAACATTTCGAGTGTGTCCAAATACTTGTTGACAAATCTGGATTATCTCCAATTATAGGAGTTATTTAACTTTTTTTATATCACAACATAAATGAAAAAGAATATGGATTACATTCTTCTTATTTCTTATTTTTATCTCAAAATGTTGCTAATAAATTATCTGGTCAAAATTATAAGCTAAAATAATAAAATGGAAAGGATATTTTCTGGCGTTTCTCAGGTATGTGATTATAATCCAGAATTCGGACCTCACATACTAATATAAGAGTTTCTGCTCAGTAAAAAAAGCTATTTCGTCTCACCATTGAGAGGTAAAAATATTTTATATGAGGTAGCAAGTAGGTTTTTTTTTGTAAATAATTTTGATAAATCATTGGATATTCGTTTTTTGATGTTATAAGTAATATGTAGGATTTAAGTTTTTTACTGACATTTGGTTGATTTGCATTTTAGTTAGTAAAATAACAAGTTTAAAGTTGATGATGTCGGTAACGACAATATATATTATTGTTTTATCATATATTAAAGACAGGAGTTCATCAGCAATATGATGCGATCATGTTTATCGCCTAGTACGTATATTACTGTCGACATTTTATGGACGTCGCTGCTACAGCAATAACGTCGGATATCATTCATTTTAATATCAACACTTTATTATTGTCACTTATTTCAGTCTTATTAACGGTAAATTTATGGCGCCTTGCATTCCAATCGCTCGCAGGTGTTGCCTCTCAAGTTTGGTACCTTCGTCACGCATACAAACGGTGTTGCCATCACATTTACTCCCAATCAGTAGTACCACCAAAAAATAGACAGCGACATTTCATCGGACTGTCGAGATTAGACCAATAACCCAAAACACGTAAAACTTATATATCGTAGTCGTACAGGAGAAAGTGACCAACTGACAAAACGTAAAATGTTCAGGAGGGCCATTTAAACGTTTTTACACTTTTGTTATCAATTAAAAACAAAGAAATAATGTATTCACGATTGTGATTATTTTTGTGTGAAAAGAGATGTTTACCAATATTGAAATGAGTAAAAAATATTTTTGAAAATTTACATCCTAAAGTTTTTAAAATTACTTAAAGCAGTTGGTCACTTTTTCCTGGCAAAAATTTAGGAAAAAATGCAGACAGTCACTTTTGATTCTTAGAATGAGAACGGAAACGTTAGTTACAGATACAAAAGTTTAATTCAAAGCATTTTATTTTATTAATTTAAATTAAGAAAGAAACTTTTTTTTGGAAAATAAACTAGCTGGTAACATAACATATATTTTTTAAATAACATATATTTTTTTTATAAATATACAAAAAGTAAAGAAGTATTATTCTGACTCAGATTCAGAATCTTAGTTTGGTTCTGGTGCTCTGTCCTCCAGCCCGGGTTCGATTCTCAGGGGGGGTTGAAAATAAATATTAGTGATTTTACACTATAATACTTATTTCATATTACCCTGGACTGGTCCCTGAAGCGCAGTAGTGATCATCCTGCCTTCATGTAAGTAACGATCAAGATAACACTGCATCAATACGATGCAGTGCCCTATGCACCATTAGTTGCGGATAAGGGTTAGAAGAAGATTTGAGATCTAACATATCGTCAAATCTTAATTCATGTACATTATATGGATCACACTTGATTTTTACATATTTTCATCAATAATTTACCTCTACTGGCCATTTGACTTTGAATTTAGTCACTTTGTTTCTCTAGAAACATTTAAATGTCGAATGTTTCATACAGAACTATAAATAACTTCATGGCGTTGAAAATTGTTACAACAGGCAATAATGTCCAAGTGTCACTTGGTCACTTTTGCTTGTAAAGAAAATGAACATCAATGCAGTTAGTCATTTTTAACAAGTCAAAATATTATACTTCCAAGTTAAAAATCGCTCTGGGATTTTTTTCAGGGCAGTATTAAGCTAGTAAGATGTCAAATAGTTAATAATCACGTTTTTGTAAAAACTGCAGTTGGTCACTTTCTCCTGTATGACTACGATATATGCTATAAGAAACAAAAATCTACTAATTAAGG
Organism: Brachycentrus maculatus; assembly: GCF_059751285.1. Lineage (NCBI taxonomy): Eukaryota > Metazoa > Arthropoda > Insecta > Trichoptera > Brachycentridae > Brachycentrus > Brachycentrus maculatus. Next base: position 498,606 of record NW_028280870.1, on the reverse strand, counting down.
CCTAGATCTTCTTCTTCCTGGATACATCCCAGCTTATTGTTCTTGTAGACTGCTGGGGTCAGCTCTCCTCGTCCTCAGGTTATAGGTCCTTCTGTCCTGCACTACGTCACTTAGGCTGTGCCTTCGAATCATGTTATCTTTTTTATTTCTAATTTAGGCCCTGATCTCAAGCGTTCAAATCAGAATGCGCGTGTCCTTACGCTCATTTTTTTTAAAATGTATAAGTATTTGATGTTTTTTGGTAGAATTTTTATAAAAAATATTTTAATATATTTTTTTAACCTCTCAATAACTTTTTTCCTTTCAAATCCATATAATTATTTGGAAAAAAAACTTATTTTTTCAATGCGAAAACGGTGTTTTAATCATTTAAAAAATCAATTACCTACGTAAAATGGTAAATGGATTTAAATAAAATTATGTTGCGATTTAACAAATACTTGGATTCAATCTATAAACCTTATACATAATAAGCAAGGTAAATAATAAATGCAAATCCCATAAAAAATAATAGTTTGAAAAAAGCGTTTACTAATAAATTATCCACTTTTCTATTTTTTCGAAATTGTCCTCTTTTTGTTCTGGTGCGGTGTTATAATACGGGAGTAAATGAGATGCGAGTATGATCTTAAATAGTTTTGAACACAGGAGGTACTAGAATGACCGGACATCCTGTTGTCCCGTTCCCGGAATGTAAATGTATTCGTAATGACGCATTTTGAAATTACGATTCGTGTCTGGTTTGTGCTGTCTCTATGTGGCTAATTATATTCTCAATTTATGAGTATTGATTACTGCGTATTTTACGATCGTTCCATGTTAGAATAAAAAATCGTAAAATTATTTTTCATTTGTTCACAACTTGGTTCCGATATCTTATAACACGGAGCTTACGCAAAAATTAAATCATCACATCTGGGTTGGAATTAATACAGTACAACCTCGATATAAAACACCCCTATTTGACGAACCTCGGATATAACGGACAATAATCCGGTCAATTAATATTAAACGCATTTTCGTAATTGTAGAGAATTTATTCAACAACAAAAAAACAGTATTCCCTTTTCAAAGTAGAATTACCGAAAGCAATCGCATTGATATCAAACAGCAACACCACTTCACGACGAGTATCCGAAGATTTTTTTTTTTTTTTTTGTGTTTTGTATTGTTCATTTGTATCTTAATACGGTGTTCATATTTTTAATGTTTTTTTATTTATTTTAAACCTATTTTCATAAAACGGACTTTCGGCTTAAATGGAAACCCCTTCCCCTCAATGAGTTATATCGAGGTACATATTACTATATTTGACTTTTGTGTACCTAGATTTAGTGTATTCAATTTACGCTAATCTCTGAAGAACGCTGAGATGAAGTGTCGAAACTTAATGGATCTTGATTAAAGTAAAAGTGTTTTAATTGAATTGTAAATAGTATTCAATTTAATTTTGTCACTTAAGAATGTGATACATATACAATATAGCGGTTGAATACTCCACTGAGATTCAAAATAAGCATCGTACGTTTTAGACCCCAGTCAAATAGGCTGCCTATTTATTTCTAATCGTGTGTCGTCCTACTTAATTGTTTATATAATACATTGAAGGACGAGAAAATATCAAACGGCAATAAAATATACATTTTTAAATAGCGCATTTGGTTTTCTGCATTGCTGTTTTGCAGCTAAAGTCAAACACGTCCCGTTTTATGAATAATGGTGGCGTTATTCTGTCGGTTTTGATTATAAATCATGTTTGCGGTGGACGTGGCCAAATCGAGAATAATAATATAACGCACTCATATTTCCGTCATCATTTTGTTTTTCACAGGAAACAAAATACCAGAGGTTTTATTTTACCAGCGCCGACCGCCTCGTGTGACCATGCGTAATTTTGGAATTAATCATCAGAAGAGTATCACCTTTGTGGTGGGTTTATTAAACAGCTTACTGCACTTCCTAATTTTATAATTATTTTTGTAGCAAAATAAATAAATATGAATAACTTATTGTTTTTTTTTGGTGTACTTTATTTTTATCCAAACATGTAATTTAAAAGTTTTCTTAATAACCGCAGAACTTTACTAAAAATAGCATAATTTAATATTCAAATGAAATTGCATGATTTCTTTTCATAGCTTTCATTTTCATCACAGATCATATCTGATCATTTCAAGCTGTCGATAGGTATTTTCGTTTTTAGTTTAAGTTTTACTTAGTAAATTCCGCTATTTAACTGGCTTCAAAAGTTGTAAAAATAAAAGTTAAAAGGCAAAGTGGAACTTATCTTCATTACGTAAAGTATTATATATTATTTATTGATTTGATATTAACTTTGTGGAATGACCTGTTGAATATTTTTTTTTAATTAAACATTTATATAATACCACTTATTGAGTTTTATTTTTTATACACGACTAGTTTAGAAAACTACAGATGTTTTCATCTGTAGTTTTAATCACATGTTGATGAAAACATCTATAGTTTTCGAAACTAGTCGTGTGTAATGAAATATAACGCAATGAGTGGTATTATAACAGCGTTTATTTTTTAAGTGTTTAAATTAAGTGTTTACGTTAAGTGTTTATATTCCAATGGAATCCCATGCCTCGTTTTGAATGAGATAAGTGATGCTTTGAGCGATTTATTTGCCACTTGGTTTCTTTTGTTCCTTTTGCAGTTATTGAAATATCTCGCGCCTTTTAGTGTAGACAGACGCAGGTAGCGCATACGGGACGAGCTAGTCGGGGTGACATCTACCCCTGGAATTATTAAAACCTTCGCTGTAAATTCCATTTCAAATTAAAAGCGCCAACGACGCCAAGTTTTGAGAGAAATTTACGATTTTAATTGCCATTTACAGGCATGCAGCGCACTTGCGAGGGCCGGGGAGATTCTTCGACATTTTATTACTCCGAGAACTGCAAAGAGTTCCTGATAAATTCCTTTCTTCAACTTCACTCCCTGATGTAAGATGGACGGATGGTATTTTATAGAAGTTTGCACAAGTTGTCTGCCAAAAGGCAGGAACGGAATGAGCGTTTTTTTTTAAAACTTATACTTATTTATTTATAATTTTGCGTTTAATTTGTAGAACTCCATTTTAATTTATATAAATAATGAATATATCTTGATTGTTTTCCGCAGATACTTTGTGGCACATTTTATAAACTTTATAAAATTAAATAACTTTATTATAACCACTTTTTTATTAATACAAGTGAAGTGGAGTGTGTGAAAGTTTTTTGGTGAGAGTATTTTAAGGTTTTTAATGTTTTTGAATTAAAATAAACCCTGATGATGACAAGGCTCTTGTCGAGACCGGTAGGTTAAATTGTATTAATAAAAAAGTGGTTATAACGAAGTTATTTAATTTTATAAATAATTTAATATAAATTAAATGTTAAAATAAACTCTGATTTTTTTAGTCTACTTAGTTGTATTGACAATAAAAAAAATTGTTACAATAAAATACAACTTAGTAGATTCAAAGAATCAGTGTTTGATTTTAACGATTTTAAAGAATTTTTGTCAATCGTCCGGGTGTTTTACATGTATTTTTCACATTTACCTCCATAAGGATGAGGATCCTTACTATCAGTCTACTTAGTTGTATTAACAATAAAACAATTTTGTTACAATAAAATACAACTTAGCAGACTCAAAGAATCCGTGTTTGATTTTAACGATTTTAAAGATTTTTTTTCAATCGTCGTGTTTTACATGTATTTTTCACATTTACCTTCATTCGGATGAGGATCCTTACTATCCTACGTGCAGACAAGCTACTTAAAGTAGAGGCTTTGTTTGGCGAATTATTACTATGATTTTTTTAAAAGGGATTACCCTATCCTTTTTTAAAAATAATAGTAATAATTCGATTCCCATGCCCAAACCATCTCAATACACTTTTCTTCTGAACCGTATTTTTCAAATATATATTGGAAGAATACATATTTTTCATACAAATACGTATATTCTTGTTAGACTTCTACAGAAATTATTCTTCACAAATCATTCAGAGTTAATATCGTTTAATGAAAAATAAATAATTTAACTATTTTTGAAAATACTTTTAAATATATCCGATCGGGATAAAACAAAATTGAACCCGTCATTCCATCTTCGATATTTTCATTTAGTTTATTTGGTTTTGCCTCAGTATCGTTTGGCATTTTTAATTAAAATGCTTTGAAATTGATAGACAGCGCCAATCAAAAATAATGATTTCAGAGTATAATATTTCGCGAAATTGTCACGAAATATTCCCTCAGTGTTTCAGAAAGGAGTATAAAACATCCCAATTATTTTGTATATATTTTTTTTTAAAGAGAAATTGATTGAATTCGTGTTTATATGAACTGAAAATATTTATTTGTTTGTTGGAAATATTTCACATTTTGTTTTGTTTTAATAAAAAATCTTGTTTTTATTTTCTTTTCACTCGCAAATTATTTTGAGGAATTACATAAGATCCTAGTTCAGGTACTAGTCTGGGCTAACACATTAAGTATTGCAATATAAACACATTATATCAATTTTAATCCTGCTGGGAATCGAACTCGAGTGTCCATGCATGCGTGACGTGTGCGGACATCACACTACGGAGATTAAATATATTTTTAAATTATTAAAATTTATACATTGTCATACATCAAAGTTAAAAAGTATCCCATGTCCAAACAAAATATAGGATCTTTATATTTCTTACAGGCACCCAATGTTGCATAGGGCACCTCGTCGAATCGACACAGTTTTAAATTGATCATTAATTATATGACTAGTGACTATGAGCTAGTCCTGCATTCCAGATTTTCGGGTGAAGAATTGGAATATATTTAAAGGAATACAGATGACGTAAAAGAAGGAGCTCGTAAAGGGAATTACTGCTATAAGGGAAATAAAATGGACACGGAATAATAAAGAGTAAAGGAAGAAGAATGCGATTAATAGTTAAACACTTGGGGTTGCATATTCACTCGTATAAGTTTGCGTATAGTATACATTGCAAATATATACGAGTTCTTTAAGGAATAATATGTGCGTAATTTCATTGATTGATTCGCCAGCCGCTTTTCATTTTAAGTTTTACTTGGTACCACTATATCTTGAAATCTATTGTGTCACGTGTTTCGATGTATTCCGTATCATTTTTACGGTGTTTGAAAATAATTCGAGATGCATCGAAACACGCGTCACAATAGATTTTAAGAAATAGTGGTATTTACTAAGTAAAACTAAAATTAAAAATGAATAATATGTATTTTGAGTCTCGATATTCTTTGTTTTCTTTTTTTTTAAGAATATCGTTTCGATAAACCTGTATGCTATAATTATTTACTTTGAAGCTTTATCTGTAGACAGTACACAAGCCTTTAGAGAAGTCTTAGAGCAAAGGAAGATGTGAAAATAAATTCGCACTGAATATTACTTCACGCTAATTTGATATTGCCCTCAGAAGGCGAAACAATTGTCACCAAAGTAAATATACTAGGTTCGCTCGTAATTTGCCTTTGATCTTATTAGTTTCCTAATTTAAATTAATCTTAAAATTTGCTCGAGTAGACGTATCATCTCCACCTCGCGTATAACCAACCCTTTGCGTTGGTACGACGTATTCCAGGTATTTTGTGTGTATTTATAGGTATTATGTACGTTACCATAATTTTCATAATTTCTACGCTCTAGGGGGCGGGATAATTGAAAATCTTTCATGAACAAACTACCTTCGCTCCAAATTTAATTAAACCGTCTTATATTAGTTTATTCCCGTTTGTACGTTACATCGGATTATTTATATACATTATATATGTATATATATATATATATATATATATATATATATATATATATATATATATATATATATATATATATATATATATGTATGTGTGTGTGTGTGTGGGTGTTTATAATATGTGTGTGAATGTATAAATTATTTTACGAAATAACTTCGTAATTAAATGTGTAATAACTTAACCATCCTATGACAGTTCATAAGGTTTGTAAATACCCAGACCTCTATATTCTTCTTTATCTACGTTGAGAAAAACATGTAAAAAATAATCCTTAGTGGAGAAGCCCAGATTTGTTAACAAGTATCACTTGAATTTTGTTAAATGAGTAGTACCTACCTTATTTTGATTCAACTGAAATCATTGATTTAATTCAACAATTCAGTGTTGATTTTATTAGCAAAATATAAATGATAGGACCCTAGCTATACAACACTGCCATAGAAACATAGAAACTGCCACAGATATACCGAAGCAAACGTGTACAATCAGAAACCAAAACGTGTGTGTTTGACCATCGAGTTCTGTTATGATTCAACACTAATGTTATTTTTTTCTTTTGTTTTAGGTAAGCACTTATGAACTTATACGACGCTGATTTCTGAGTAGGAACAACTTGTAAGTCAATATAAAAATCGTAGGTAAGTAAAACATTATTTTATAAAGTACGATGGAAAAAGTAAACTATAGTTAACATTTTAATAGAGTCTAAATAAACATTTTACTGGACTCAAATCACTGATACTTCACTTTTTATCCTTTTAACCCTTATCCGCACCCAATGGTGCATAGGACACTGCATCGTAGCGTTATCGCAGTGTTATCTTGATCCTTAATTTCATTACTTTACTTCAGTTGACTCAAAATTATTTTAAAGAGTACGATTTAAAAATAAAACTCCAGTAAATATTTTAATGGACTCTCTGTAAGCATTTATTAGACTCAAATCAGTGTTTGATATAAATATTCAAAGTAGGTAAATACAATACATACGTATAAATATGGAGTTCTACTAAATAAACGTCCAGTCAATAAATAAAGAAAATATCATTAATTGATTCGGCAGTCACTATGTGGTAAAATCTATCCATTTTTAATGTAAGTTTTGCTTAGGAAATACCACTATTTCTTAAAATGTACTGTGTCACGTGTTTCAATGCATATCGCATCATTTTCGCATCCGTATCATTCCGTATACGCATACGGTGTTTGAAAATTATGCGGAATGCATCCAAACACGTGTCACAGTAGATTTTTAGAAATAATGGTATTTACTATGTAAAACATAAATAAAGAAAACTCTAGTTCTTTTACTGTTAATTCGATTTCTTTTTATTTTTTATTTATTCATTCTGATTTGATAGTACTTGTTAATTCGTTTAACGTAAATTTAAAAAAAAAAAGTCCTCTTCGAAATAAGTCGAGAATCGTAAAAGGGGACATTCTCCTCAAAGAGTCGTCCACTTTGAACGTTTCATTTTAAAAGAAATACAATTAGCTTAATGTAATTGTAATCTCGGAAAATATTCACCTTGTCTCCTCGGAGTCACAACGTTCGTAGTAATGAATTCTAGTTTGCAGGTTTTCTTTGAGTTTCCGAGTGAATTTTTCCAACTGACGACGGGGCTGCAGCGACCAATTGTAGTTCTAATTAGCCCGCACGGAGGGCAACACTCGGCACTTGTGAGCAAAACTAATTAGACGGAAAAATATTGTAAAGGGGGTGACACAAGGTCGGAGCAGGTCACAGCGGGGTTATTATTATTATCTGTAGCTTTCTAAAGTTACCCTCAAGTTTTTTAGGTATAATACGTTCCGTTAATTGATTTAGCATTTACATTGTGGTAATAAATGATTAAAGTATAAATAAAACACTTGTGTTTAAGTTTTGTACTGACATTTCTTGATGGACTGCATTTTATATAATAAAATAACAACTATGTAATTTTTTCCACATTAATTGAAATAACTAGCTAACTAACTAACCATCACGCCGCTTCCCCGCAGGGGTAGGCAGAGAGAATCGAACGCCACACCACTCTGTCTTTGCAAACATTCTTCGCCTCTTCTACATTCACGCATCTCCTCATACTTACCCGACGATTATAACGAATCCTGACCCGGCCGCTTTCAAGTATTTGACATACCTGATTGTGCCAAGTTTTTTTCGGTCTTTCTCTACTTCTTTTTCCAACTACATTCGCCTCATAAATTTGTTTAACAAGAATATAAATTCACATACAAAAACCCATTTGTAACATATCATGCCTTTCATGGTTTTCAACTTCTGCCTTGTTGTGTGTGTAACATAGAATTTTGTCTAGCCTCACACGTGTCTGATGATGTCGGTTACGACGAAACCCGATTGCTGGTCAAATAAAATTAATGTGAAAAAAATTACATAGTGTTTTTACCATTTGAGTATTATATTCTAATGATTATTTTCGGAAGCTACAGATGCTTTTATCTACGGGTTTGAATATAAATTTCAAACCCATAGATGGAAGCATCTTGAGCTTCCGAAACTAGTCGTTAAAATGTAATACTCAAGTGGTTAAAATGTTTAATTTATAATCTAAGCAGACAGAGTTTATATTTTACCCTTTCGGGAAGAGCATTTCGTGCAATACTTTCTTAAGTACTTAAGATACTTTGGATCTAAGATGTACACAGATCTTGCAGTGGCTATACAAAAAAGAGAAAATCTGTATAAACAGTGAATCAAATCCGTTTTAGAGTGTACTTTATTTTGAAAGTGTTTGTAGTTTTGCCACAAGTTGTAGACGGCCGGGGGCGGAGTGAAGTGGGACGGGTGAGGAACACTCACTCGCAGGAGTGAAGTGCCGGCTGATCGAGAGGCCGGGGAAACGCCGGGGAAAGGACGCTAAAATACGGTCACTTTGTAAATAATGAGCGAGAAAAACATTATTTTAACAATTATATTTAAGTGGGTGTGTATGAGGAGGTGCATGAACGTGGAAGAGGCGTGGAATGTTTGCAAAGACAGAATGGTGTGGCGTTCTATTCTCTCTGCCTACCCCTCGGTGAAGCGGTGTGATGGTTAGTTAGTTAGTTAGTGATATTTAAGTTTAGTACACATCTCTCGGTGGAACTGAATATTATATAATAATACAACCAATACATTCATATTTTAAACATAACATTTAAAAGGGAGGTATTTGAAAATTCCCTTAATATCATATATATATATATATATATATATATATATATATATATATATATATATATATATATATATATATATATATATGTATATATATATATAAACGATATTTTTGAATGCGGAAGAAGCGAAATCTATACTTAAAAATTTATCTTCTTATTTCTCGACATCTCGGTAGTGTATATCTGACAACTAGACAAAGGGGTAAATCTGTGTCAGACTAAATTTTAAATTAATGTGTGATAAAACGTGAAATTAAATAACTCATTTGTTGTACGTATTTTTATATGTACATATCTTCAAACTAAAAAGGTATTGCAACTACAGCTATATCCTTTTACCAGATTATGGAAAACACTATTTTAGACATTTTGTGGATCGAACTTAGTAAATGAAAAATTTGTCAGATAAACCCCTTTGCCATTACACTACCGATCTGTGGACAAACATCTTGATTGTTTATTAGTTGAGAAAGGATTAAAACCATTTTGTGTTGATTTCTGTAGTTACAAAACTAATTATTTACCACGTTATTTATTTTTATATTTTACTCCACTTTTTGCTTTTTTCAAACCAATTTCTCACATCACGTTTCATCAACCTTGTTTACATCTTCACCAATCCTTTGTTTATCCGGATCATTTGATTGCCTACGGGATATTTGAACTTTGTTTTTATTTAGTATATTTCGCACTATTTCTTGTTACATATCAAATTTCGCGTAGAACACAGAGACTTGCAGGAATAGTGTCAGACCAGCTTACCCCTTGGATTTATCTGTTAGATATCCGTAATTCTGGCTTGTTTAGTATAACATATAAATAATAAGTTCAAGAAGGCTTACCACAAATTTTACTTTTGTATTTGTACGGTGTTTGTATATTTGTTGTGCCCATAAAAAGTGTTTATGTATACATTCCTTGAGATTATTAGTTTTTCTTGTTTTTTGTACACACATTTGTGATGTTTGGAAATTGCGTAGTTGTTTTCACCAAAAATACGAGATACTTTGGATTTACCTTAAATATTATATTGGAGATGTAAAATATTTTATTGTAAGTCGGCGACAACCATTATTTTTTGGTCTACAGAATAATACAAGCGATATACAAGTTTACATGTGTATTGTTGTTTAATTTACTGGTCACATCTAAAAATGCTGTTCAAGAAAAGACTGTCTTTATTATATTATACATATGTAATAAAATAACTAGGTACCTACCTATACATTTTATTAAGTACTTACAAAAAGTACCTACATAAAACAGTTCTACCACCAGATGCCGCATGCGTCGCTCAGAATAAAACAAAAGACTTCCGATAATATTATTAACTGTCAGAATCAGATAGATAGATAGATAGATAGATATAAAAATTATTATAAAGATAAATTAAGAATAAACTTTAATTACAAAGCAACACATTGTTTATTTTATTATTATACACCCACTTTACATATTATTTACACGCAATTTACAAAAGAATATTACCACGTTATAAAACGACAATTTTGTTAATTGGAAATGGATGATGAAACATTAGATGTATTAAAACAATTACTACAATATGTTCGGAGTGAGAGAGAAAAATTAGAAGATGATCAAAGAAAACGATTAGAAGATAATCAAAGAAGACGTGGAAATCTAAGAACTAGTGATAAAATTAAAGATAAAAGTCCATGTAAGATTTGTGAAAATTTAAATAAGGGAACTCGATATCACTCTGAAGCAACGTGCTGGTTTAAAACAAAAGAGGATGATAAGATTAAAAATAAAAATGAAGATTTACAAATTACACAGAAACAGTGCTTGAAGAATGAAAATAAAAATAATGTGGAAAAAATTTCTACAAAATATAAAATAAAATATACTCCAGAAAAGAAGAATTTCGAAGCAGATTGTATGAGCAGGAATCCAGTAATAGAATCGAAGGAAAATGCAAATGAACAATTAAAAGTTGTAAATTTGGTTAAATTAGAAGATATTTTAAAAGATCAGAATAAAAATGAAGACATACAAATAACACAGAAACAGTGCTTGAAAAATGAAAATAAAAATAAAGTAGAAAAAACTTCTAAGAAAGATAAAATAAAATATACTCCAGGAAAGAAGAATTTAGAAGTAGATTGTCTAAGCAGGAATCCAGTATTAAAATCGAATGAAAACGCAAATGAACAATTAAAAGTTGTTAATTTGGTTAAATTAGAAGATATTTTAAAAGATCAGAATAAAAATGAAGACATACAAATAACACAGAAACAGTGCTTGAAGAATGAAAATAAAAATAAAGTAGAAAAAAATACTACAAAATATAAAACAAAATATACTCCAGGAAAGAAGAATTTAGAAGTAGATTGTCTAAGCAGGAATCCAGTTTTAGAATCGAATGAAAATGCAGATGAACAATTAAAAGTTGTACATTTGGTTATATTAGAAGATACTTTAAGAGATCTGAATAAAAATGAAGGAATTCAAAAGAAAAAAACAAATGGATTGAAAAAAACTGTGTCTACTTTAAAAGGGTCAAGAAAAAAAAATACAAAAAAAAGAAAGAAAGAAAAAAGAACGGAAAAAAAAGAAAGAAAGAAAAAAAACAAGAAAGAAAAAAAAAGAAAAAAAAGAAGGAAAAAAAAGAAAGAAAGAAAAAAAAAAAAAAACTTTATCATATCACTAAACTTATACCAGTCCCTTCACTACAAGAAGATGATCCGGAGGACGAGTGAAAATTTTACTATGAATTTTCATCCCCAAGGGGGGAGATGTAATAAAATAACTAGGTACCTACCTATACATTTTATTAAGTACTTACAAAAAGTACCTACATAAAACAGTTCTACCACCAGATGCCGCATGCGTCGCTCAGAATAAAACAAAAGACTTCCGATAATATTATTAACTGTCAGAATCAGATAGATAGATAGATAGATAGATATAAAAATTATTATAAAGATAAATTAAGAATAAACTTTAATTACAAAGCAACACATTGTTTATTTTATTATTATACACCCACTTTACATATTATTTACACGCAATTTACAAAAGAATATTACCACGTTATACATATAAAAGCAAACAATGATCAGATTGGTAATGTTCATAATATAATTATATTGAACATAATTAAGTATCATTTTATTTACCGTCTTTAACCCTAGAATACTTAACTATCGTAAAAATTACGAGGGCAAAATTCTGGAAAAAAACTATGTTCTCGTCGTTCCCGCGCCCCTTGCTTCGCAGTACCTTCCTAATGTATTTTCAATTTTATTTTCATTAATACGCGATATCTGGAACCCTATAAATGTTACTATTATTTCTAAAATAATTAAAGTTCTTGTTTACCTTATTTTTCGAACCCTTATCCGCACCCAATGGTGCATAGGGCACTGGATCGTACTGACCCAGTTTTATCTTAATCGTTACTTACATGAAGGCAACGTGATCACTCCTGCGCTTCGGAGACCAGTCCAGTGTAATATTGAATTAGAGTATAAAATCACCAATTATTTTTACCCACCCTGGGAGTCGAACCCGGGACCTCCAGCACGGTTGCTAAACACGCTAACCATTACACCGCGAAGGCGGACTTATCTTATTTATTCCCGTTTTATTTTATGTCGTATTTTTTACGAATTTTTAGTAACAACATCACTCGTAGGATAGTTTAGTAATCTAGGGTTAAGATAATAAATGCTGGTCTTCGACCATTATTCAAATTATTCGCACATCGCAAATTCGCAAGTGTTCTCGGAATCTTTAAATAACAATATTACTGCGGGCCTGTAGCAGATAAATCTCGCGATGTTTATGGGCTATAAAATCAATCATTCCGCCCCCTCGCTGCCGAGCGGAGGATGCAAGTGGCAGATGGATCCCTGTAGCTGTAATCACATCCACAGAGAATATTGCATTTCTCAGTCTGATTGACATTCGCTCATCTGTCTCGAGTCCCCGATCGGAGCTCTGTTTGTAATCGTAGTAGCTTAAAATATTTTGATTAATAGTGCACTACAACTGTCAAGTATTTTGTCACCAATGCCAAAAGGAAAAAAAAACTTCTCTGTCGTCCTTAAATACTTTTAATTAATATCTCAGTCTAAATGTCTGACTAATTGATATATCTTTTTTTTTAAATATTGATGTTTTATTTAAACCCCTAAAACCGTAGTCCGTCAAAGAAACTGGTAAAATTTCATAACGTTTTGAGTGTTATTTTTTGACATCTCATCAAAGATGAAGAAGAATATGGAATTTTTAATTAATGTTTTACTTAATAAATACCGCTATTTCTTAAAATCTACTCTGACACGTGTTTCGGTGCATTCCGCATCATTTTCAAACACCGTATGGTGTTTGAAAATGATACGGATGATGCGGATTGTTTTACGGTGTTTTACTTTGACACGTGTTTCGATGCGAAATGCATCAAAACACTTGTCAAAGAACATTTTAAGAAATAGTGGTATTTACTGAGTAAAACATTAATGAAAAATGGATAGATTTTACCACAAAGTGACTGCCAAATCGATTAATGAAAGAATATAGAAGTCTGGGCATTTACGGGGCTGACGACCGTCATAGGCTGATTAAGTGATCACTTTACACACGTGTTACGTTCACCAATTCTACCCATTATTGACAACCACACTACTCAAATTCTTGGAAGTTCTATATATGTATATGAACCAATATCGATACGTTGTTTTTGAATCACTAGAATTTCACCAGAGACATCTATTGGTGAGATGAAAAGAAGTTTCTGCTCAATAGCAGAAACTCTTTTATTAGTATGTGAGGTCCGAGTCCTGAATTATAATCACATACATGGGAAACACCAGAAAATATCATTTCATTTTTATTATTTTAGCTTATTATTTTACCAGTTAATTTATTTACAACATTTAGAGTGTCTCCAAATACTTGTTCACAAATCTGGATTATCTCCAATTATAGGAGTTATATTTCATATTATTTTTTTAATACAAAAAATAATATAAAAAATAACTCTATAATTGCAACTTTCAAGAATTTGAGTAGTGTGGTTGTCAATAATGGACAGAATTGGTGAATGTTACACGTGTGTAAAGTGATTACTCAAACCAGCCTATGACGGTCGTCAGCCCCCTAAATGCCCAGATTTCCATATTCTTCTTCATCTTTGATGAGATGTCAAAGAATAATACGAACTTTATTTAGTATATTATTGTGCATAACTTTCACAACTAACTCTAACGCGAATGTGTTTTTTCATCTCACCTGTAATCTCAATTAGTCATTCCTTCCTCCGTTGCCTTCATTTTCCGGAGTCGTTTCTTCATAAATAATGTCCGTTGGAGGGTTGCAGGATGACAAATTATAATAGCGCCGTAGATTAAGTCATATTTTTCACATTCCTTCATTCCACCCTCGCAAAAACTAATTTATATACACGGGTTTAGTTTGCTTCTACTGTACACTGTCCAGTCCTTGGAGACGGATTAAATTCATTACTCCTGATGTCCCTCGACTCCTTTTCGGGACCAAGTTTCTTAATCAAGCGCAGTTTGGACAATTCCATTCTTATTTTGCTCTTATTTAATTGCATAGCTTATAGCAGTTTTTTTTGTTTATTTGTCAAATAAATAATAATAATAAAACCCTTATCCGCACCCCAATGGTGCATAGGGCACTGCTTCATATGAACACAGTGTTATCTTGATCGTTTACACACGAAGGAAAGGTGATCAGCCCTCCGCTTCTGGTACCAGTCCAGGGTAATATTGAATAAATATTACAGTGAAAAAATCACTTATATTTATTTGACCCCCCTGGGAATTGAACCCGGGACCTCCAGAACGGTAGCCGAGCGTGCTGACCATTACACTACAGACGCGGACAAAACATGCAAAACATTACAATATTAAATTGTTGGGTAATATATTTAAAATAAAACAAGGTTTTTGTTGGATTGAATTCTACATTTATTTATGTATATCTTAATACTCGACGCGTTTCGTCTTCTTAGGACATCATCAAACACTCAAATGTTTGATAATGTCCTAAGAAGACGAAACGCGTCACGTATTAAGATAAACATAAATAAATATAGAATTCAATCCAACAAAAAACCTTGTTTTATTTTGGATATATTACCCAACAATTCAATATGGAATTCTACCAACTGTCTGCAGTTACAATAAATAAATTACAATATTATTTATTCTTCTAACCCTTATCCGCACCAAATCGTGCATAGGGCACTCTACCGTATCGACGCAGTGTTATCTTGATCGTTACTTACATGAAGGCAAGGTGATCACTCCTGAGCTCCAGGGACCAGTCCAGGGTAATACTAAATTAATATTAGAGTGTAAAATCACATATATTTATTTTCACCCGCCCCCCCTGGAAATCGAACTCGGGACCTCCAGCACGGTAACTAAACACGCTAACCATTACACTCTTGAGGTGACAAAAAGACCCGTGTATATATATCGTAGTCATACAGGAGAAAGTAACCAAGTGCATTTTTTTACAAAACCGTGATCATTGACTATTTGATAACTTACTACCTTAAAATTGCCCTGAAAAACATTCCAAAGGATTTCAAACTTGGAAGTATAATATATTGACTTGGTAAAAATGACTAACTGCATTGATGTTTATGTTGTTGCCAAGCAAAAATGACTTAAATGGCCCTCCTGAACATTTTACGTTTTGGTATTTGGTCACTTTCTCCTGTACGACTACGATATACCTGCTGTAACAATAATCGACTCTGGATACGAGTACTACAAATGCATTTATCAATTGACGGGCAGCATCGACTGCCAGATTACTGGTTTAAATTTTTCCCAATCTCGTATTTCAGCTGACAGTATTATAGCATAGGGTTCACGCCGCCTCCTCCGACGGCTTCACCCACAATAGGGTAATTTCCCAGCAGGACAGACGCCGTTTGTTGTTTCTGTTCATTTCCCTGCATAATGGCTCCATTGTGTCTAGTCGCTAACAAACCCGCCCGCCGAGCGTGAACGCGGGACACCTCACACTGCCGCACGCTGTGGATACGTGTGATGCCGTGATGAGAGGGGGAGGCTCGTTATCTCTTAATACACAATATAATAATTCATGTATGAACTATACGTTACTTGTTTCCCATACCTGCTTGTTGTAATTTTCATTTCAATATGTATTTTATGATTATTACAATTCAAACGACTTATAAATTATGAATTAAACACTTATATTATTTTGAGAAATAAAACGGCTTTGTTTTTTGATCCACTCACAAAAAAAAAACACTCACAAAAAAAAAGTCTTTTTATTTCTCAAAATAATATATCAATATGATCCACAAAGTTAATGCTTTCAATATTCCAAACAATTAAACACTTCTTTACAACATTTTGAATGTGCCCAAATACTTGATCACAAATCTGGACTTTCTCCAATTAGGAATTTTTTACATTATATTTGACATCTCAACACATATGAAGAAGAATATGGATATCTGGACATATCTGGGAAGTATGTGAATATCCATATAATCCAGGATTCAGACCTCACATACAAATGAATGAGTTTCTGCCTAATAAAAGCTTTCCTCATCTCACCATAGATGTCTCTAGTGACTCTCGCACACTGTGTTTCGAGTTTGATCAATATATCTAGAAGTTTCAAGAATTTGAGCAGTGTAGAATCATGGGTAGAATTGGTAAATGTTACACATGTGTAAAGTGATCACTTAAACTAGCCTACGACGGTCGTTAGCCCTATAAATGCCCAAACTTCCATATTCTTCTTCATCTTTGATGAGATCTCAAAAAATAATATGAAAAATAACTCATATAATTGGAGATAATCCAGATTTGTGAACAAGTATTTAGACACACTCAAAATGTTGTAAATTAACAATGTAATACTCGAGTGGTAAAAAACAAATGTTTTATTTATAATTTTTTAGTTGTTTGAATAGTAAAAATCATAAAATACATATTTAAGTGAAAATTGCAATAAGCAGGTATGGGAAACCAGTGTTTTATTTATAATTTAATCATTTTTTACCACAAAGTGAATGCCGAAACAGTAAATAATAACGAAATTTTATATAGATCGCGTAATTTTTTTATCCAACTACCCCAAGACTACTGTCATATGAGTACATGAAGAAGTATTATAGTCAACGTGCCAGATATAATTGATTAGTAGAGTAAATTGAATATCAATTCATGCGAAGTGCTAACTTTTTTTATACTAGCATGGATTTTATTTTGGAATCACTTTGCACGGTGAGAACATCAATCTACGTCGAATAGTGGCATCCATAAAATGCATGTATCTATTGTAGAAAATATTAATATCTCACCCTTGCTCTCTCTGTAGCAGGCGAGTGGAGGAGTATTGCACCCTAATGTGACCCGTTACGGCTACAGGGCGGCGGCAAATATTGGCTACAGTCCAGCGCCATCATATTACGTATTTGTTACGATAACAACTTCACAGATATATTTAAACAACGTATAAACGACCTATGATAACAAGAAATTGTTAACCTAGTACCTTTTTCATTAATTTTGTTAGCCTCAGAATTACGAATATTTCGCCTTTTCTCGGATTAAATGGTAATTCTTTATAAGAAACTGAAAGCAATATTTATCACTGAAAGATGCGTATAGAATTATTTATAAAGATACTACGCATATAGTTACGTTTTAGAAATGTGAATAAAATTATAGGGAACATAGAGTAGAGTAAACGGAAATAAGAAGATACCCGGAGAAAATACATGTTTTAATGATCTCACCTTGAACTAGTTTTCATATTTCATTTTCATTAATTGATTTGGCTGTCACTAGGCAGGCAGTAAATAGTGGTATTTACCAAGTTAAACTTAAATTAAAATTTCATATTTTATATTAAACTAGTTTTTTCACATTGAACTAGTTTTCATATTTCGTATTGAACTAGTTTTCATTCATACATAACATCTCCAAATAATGTTAGCTTCGGTTTCCAATGCTCTCATATTTATCTTTATAGATTTTAGTATTGCACCAGTGTGATTCAAGTCGTAAATTACTAGGGAAATTCCAAAATCCGAGGTAAATTTATTTACCGAGCCCCTTGATTACACTTTCGGACACCTTGATTTACGGAATTAATAGCTGTAATTAACCAGAACGGTGTAAATTATTTTTAGTATTTTGATAAAGTGACAGGCGCTTCGAGTAGTATTTTCCCGCGCCCGCCATTATAAATTTGTTTCTGCCGCCATTTTATCCTCCGACCGCATTACAAAGGGGTGTCGCAAGCCGGGCGGCTAGAAGGATCGTTATTCCTTCGGAGGAATAGCGGAGAGAGACATGTAGTAGCTATTATTTCACGTCTTCGTGTCCGGAATATTACTCCGCCTCGGTTTGAATTATATCTTGCCACAATTTTGCGTTCTGTGTGCATTTCTTTATTTACGCAAAGCTTTCTCGTTCGTATGAGCCTTATTTACGCGCTTTACGTGCCGTTCTACAATGCCCCGCTAATGGATTTACGCGACTCGCATAAACCCCTATTTACGATTTCATATTAAGTGGGGATTTCGTTTATTTATAGGAAAAGGGTCATTTATTGTATTTATAAATTAATATTTTGTGAATTGATTACCGCATTAGCTTAATGTTCCAACATTTGCCATTCCAGCATTTCATTTATGATAATGTCTTGAAATTTTAATTCACAACGATCGTAAATACAAATTATGATAATTATTAATTTTAATGAATTTAACCTCTAACTCGCGATTAATAGTTCATAGTTCATCGGATCAATGTAACGTGCATTGATTAACTTTGCAACTATTAAATGCAACTATTCACTTTTATTGGTAATTATGTGAAGGCCTGTAATAATCAGTCCTATACTCAGTGTACAAAGTACTTTAACATTAAAACGGTTAAAAAACACCCCATTTGGCTTTACAGGTTTAATTTACAATTTTTGCCATTAATCAATACGGAGGTAAACAATCTTGTTACAAATCTTGTTATAAATCAAATTACAATGGTTTTAATGAGGAAAAATCTCGGCATATTAATTTATTTAAATATATATATATATATATATATATATATATATATATATATATATATATATATATATATATATATATATATATATATATATATATATATATATATATATATATATATATATATATATATATATATATATATATATATATATATATATATATATATATATATATATATATATATATATATATATATATATATATATATATATATATATATATATATATATATATATATATATATATATATATATATATATATATATATATATATATATATATATATATATATATATATATATATATATATATATATATATATATATATATATATATATATATATATATATATATATATATATATATATATATATATATATATATATATATATATATATATATATATATATATATATATATATATATATATATATATATATATATATATATATATATATATATATATATATATATATATATATATATATATATATATATATATATATATATATATATATATATATATATATATATATATATATATATATATATATATATATATATATATATATATATATATATATATATATATATATATATATATATATATATATATATATATATATATATATATATATATATATATATATATATATATATATATATATATATATATATATATATATATATATATATATATATATATATATATATATATATATATATATATATATATATATATTTTAAAGGCTGAGTTTTATCCTTATATTTAATAGAAGTTCTTTACTTATATGGTTATATTTGTAAAGTATAATTACTGTGTAAACATTTAAAAACCTCTTAGGTATAAAAGTAAATAATTAAGCTATATATTTTTTGAAATATAAAATACTACAATTAAGTAATTTATTTATAATTTTTACTATTGGTTCCTTCCTTATTCATTACATAACTAAATCGTGTTTTTGTTACGTGATAAATCAGACAATATTATTTTTCTTTTTAAATAAAGCGTTTTTGTTTTTTTTCTTAATAAACAATGAGCTCATTATTATGGTCTAATGTGCAATATGAAAAAGATCTCGTCTTTGTTTTTCTTTGCCCGTTGTACAAGAAAAACAAAACCTTTAATTTTTTGCATAAATATAAGGAAGTAAACAATGAAGTTCTTTATTCTCTTGTTTTGGTAAGCATAAGCGGCGTTTTGTCTCAACAATATAAATAAATGGCCGATTTACTTAATGGAGTCTATTTTTCGAGACATTAAAATGGAGTTGAAAATTTAAATCAAAATTCGGGATACTGTTACCGAAAGCCGTTAGCGTTCGGTCTTGTCAGTGAATTATGCAATATTTTTAATTCAAGTTTTACTTGGTCAATTACACTTTTTCTTAAAATTTATTGTGACATACGTTTCGATGCACCGTACAGTGTTTAAAAATGACGCGGAACTGAAAATGGATAGATATTACCACAAAGTGACTGCCGAATCAATTAATAAAATTAGGCAATAATTCTGAAAAAATGTTTTAATTCATAGGTCCGTTTGTAAAATAACGTTTTTGATAGGGTGTGCAGACTGGGTAAGAAAGGAGAGATAGATGTTACAATGAGTCTACATTAGGCGTCACCTTCATAGTATGGTGAAAGTAACAGCGTACGCACGCTTAAGGGTGGACCATCTAACATTTGGAATTTATATCGGCTATGAAAAACTTATGGATATTTTTTACAAAACTATGATTTTAACAGAAATGTTGATCCTTTTCATTTAAGAAAGAAACACAGCATCATTCAAATGACAGCAGTAATGTCGGCGGCTGAGAAAATGATGGGCATCTACTCGCTCTATGATTCCAGATTTATGAATTTCAAAAACCTTTATTTAGGGTGGTTTGGTGAGGGTCAATACTATCGTATGAAAAATAAATGTTCAACAGCAAAAAAATATGTTTTGTATCTAATACTCGTAGATATAATATTCCCCCATAAGAGGGTTGAAATTTATATTTCTCTACACGTTCGTGCACTTTTCAGGAACCGGAATAAAACACCTGTGTTCTTTAGTGTTATTTTAATATTTAAGCGATGCTTTGTAAAGAGAGTCTTACTTTATTTAATTTACAGTTAATATTCTTTATTTATACATTATTTGTTCAGTTGTGCAGTAATTCACGCATTTTCTTTAAAATGCTTCGAAACCGTTCGCAGAATATTAAAATAAAAGATAACGCTAATTTAATTTCATCACAGCGCTCAACTTCTGTTGTCAGATGGAAAAATTCGACTTCGGGGAATAATGAGACAAAATGAATGGCGAATTGTTAATCTTATCTCAGTACATTCGATGTTCGCTTAATATTCCCGGGGATTCTTACTTCTCGCACAATGCCGGAAGTTCCGTCCATTCTTTCGAGACAAAAGCGACCAAATTCTCAGCCGTGTTCACCCCCCTGTACTGATTACCCCGTGTTTCATTGTTGCTTTGTCGAAATATGACGAAGTGCGAGCAATATTTTGTACGTCTTTTGGAATCAATTCACCCTTTACCTATCCTACAATAAACAATACGCCCCTCGCGATATTTGTCTTCCCTGATGCCGCCATCAATTTTCGGAAAATTAATTTATTCAGGGACTGAAACTTAATCAGCTGAGTCCACCCGGCATCTCTACACCCCGCCTGTTGGGCTGTTTCATTTTTCCTTACCAAGTAGAGATAATAAGAACCAACGAAAAGTAAAAATGGAAACATTATTAAATATGTATTTCTGGACGAATATAATTATATTAAAAGTTTTAGCATCTTTTTGTTATCTCTCTCTTCATATTCTCCTAATAATGTGAAAATATTTCAATTTCACTTAAAATCTCCGAAAATTTGAAGTACTTCGAGATAGTTTTCTGAATTAGCGCCACTTTTTATGTAAACAAAAACTTAAAAGTTCCATGGACTTTTTCGTCAGCCAGAAGGGATCCAAAGGCTGTGTTAAAGTAAAATTAGATTTATTTTTAGAGTGTTTTTTTATTGAATAGTAAATACTAAACTAATTATATTTTAGTAACTGGGATTCAAATCTGTTTAACACATTTTCACGACAAATACTCCAAGAAATATATTTATGATAGAAAAACTTTTTGGCAACTTCTATCGGAATTAAGGATACTACTTTTTAATAATTTTAAAAATAGAAAATTGCCATAAAATATCGCAGTGTATAAAGAAACTTACCCTTAAATATCCGAATTTCTTTTGAAACCTTTTCATATCTAACGTCTTACCGTTGTTAAGTTTTCAGTGAAAAAAAGGAATGGTCTGTTTGTATGAGGGTTTTAATGGTTTCAATCTCGTCTTGTAACTTTTCAGTGTTAATATAGCACCCGAATAGATTCGTAAAATAGCTCATTGATTTGATCCGGTCAGGATTTAATTTCCGCCGTTTTAAATTGAAAAAGCTCCCCCGGTCAGGGGTGGGGCAGGCCATTGCTTTCTCCTAGGCACTTGATGCTAGTATTAGTTTATATTAAGGTAACCCCACGTATCGGGCAAATTTACCCCAAAATTCAAGGGAAATTTTCAGCCAATGTTTATGGCAACCATTGCCTCGAAATTCTATTGGATCGATTACTTTCACATAATAATAACGTACATTAAATATAGGAGCGCTTTTTGGAAGGCAAATATGCATCCACTTATTTAGGTACTCATGTTAGGTGACACTTTTTATTGAATAAGTAAATTCCACAAAAATTAAAAAATCAGGAACTTTTAATCCGGTTTTGATTTTGACTTATTCAATCCATAATTTGATATTCTTCTAACCATCTATCTAACCATCACGCCGCTTTCACGCAGGAGTAGGCAAAGAGAATTGAACGCCATTCATACATATACTTCATATTATTCTGGAAGAATTTCTTCTATTTCTTGAGTTAATAAACGTGACTCCAGTGATGTGGTCTTCTTAATTTAATATAGAGTTGAAAAAACAAACAAAAAACACTTTTTTAATAAATACATCATAATATTGATGGTTTAGTATCTTTACATATGAAATAGTAAATACTCTACCTCTTCCGACTGTGTTGGTATTTATCCCTTGAAACACTGTAATATACACATCGATATTGGTCGTTATTTACACCAAGTATGAAAGCTCAGTTATTACGTAAGCTCCAGTTAATATTATGTAAAAAGCTCAACTTGTTTATTCATCGTGTGCCTTTACTGTTATTAGATCCATAGGTAATGTGAGGGTTTCTTTTTTCACCCCAAATGTATTAGATAACCGAATTTACTTGCGAAAGCATCCTTCTGTATACATTCTTGTAAGGACAATTTCCACTTAGTCTCACATTTCACACATTTGTCGCTCTCGTCGAATAAAAGAAATACAAAAGTAAGAAAGGAAACTTGCGGCCCATGCACGGAAATAAGATAATTCTGTATTTGTTTCTCATTTCATGATATTATTTTCGGGAGATAACTCCTTTCGCATCGGAGAACCTCCCCCTGAATCCTAAAGCCTTTTTACTTATACGATACATTATTGTATTTTGTTTTTGTAAAATGATTACACTTGGTTATTTTTACCCCCATTTTCGTTTAAGCCACGAGGTTTTTATCGTTTTATGTTTCTAGAAAGCACAATGTATTCGTATTTATTTTTTTGTATCTTAAATTTGAATTTTATTTTATGTAACAATAATCCGAGTTTTAATATAAATATTATAGGCGTCTCAACTTGAGAACAGCGACTGTAATTTTTTTTATACGTAAGAAGATAGAAGGTTAAACATCCCAAGGCTTAAGACCTGGTATTTGGCTGGCTTAGATGTGTCGGATTGTGAGCCCTGAGATGCTCAGATTTTCATATTTTTTCTTATTAAACAAAACGAATACCACCCATAGGGAGAATAATCCAGTTTCTCATAGAATAAATGATAATTACAAATTATCGTCATAACCTTTTTTTAATAAGTTTCACTTAATAAATCCCACTATTTCTTAAAATTTATCATTACATGTGTTCTTTTATTATTTTTTTATTGGCATTATGGTGTTGTTTTATTATTGTATCAGGTTATAAATTAGCGGGCTAAAATATCAGTGAAATTACTCACGAATCAGATCGTTATCCATCTTTGATTTTTTCCATTAGATGAACATAATTAGCATAGTTTGAGTGTTTGTTTTGTAATTCCAGTATCGTTACTACAGGATTTGTTGACTCGAAGTAATCGTACAGGTTAGGGCCAAGTTTCGCATACAGGGGGAATTTACATAAATACAACATACGTGTGTAAATTGCTACTAATTAAATCTTGTTCATACGCCTCTTAATCCGTCACTTGATTATGTCTCGAATGTTTTGATTACAGCGCTGTATCGTTTAGAGTTGAGTTTAGATAATCTCTGTTGTTTCTATAAATTAAATAGGTACCTACATAATATTACACCGACAAATTCCTGGGGTGGGTAACAGTGACGAACTCTGACATTGTATACAGGGAATATTTACAGATACAGGACGTTTACTTTAATCGCTCATTCCTATATTAAAATTATAATGCAATGCGTCTTTTTTTCGTTAATTTAATCAATTCCACACAATAACGAGTTTTGAAACGGTGGGTATTCTTTTTCCAATATAATATGTACTGTAGAGATCGCAGTTAAAAAAGGTATATCCAAAGTATCGTTGATTGATTCGGGAGTCACTTTGTGGGAAAATTTATCCATTTTTAATTTAAGTTTTACTTTGTAAATACCACTGTTTTATAAATAGTGGTATTTACTAATTAAAACGTTAATTTAAAAATCCAAAGTAGTTGAAATTGAGGCATACTAATGTCTGTAAAGGAAGAAATGTATCCACTGAAGGTGCGTATATTTGATCCAGAATTTGTTAATGGTAGATATTAATAATTAGTACTTACTTAAACCTAATTTATATTGTTTCACTAGGAGAGATAAATACGCATAGTTCAAAGGATTCACGCGGTTAAAGAAGAAGAATATAATTGTTTTCTTCTTCTTTTTTGCGTAGGCCTTGTGACCTGTTTTCAAAAAAGATTAGCCTGTTGCGATGTCGATTCCCAGGTGTCAATCCATCTTTTTGGTGTCTGGCCAGGAGTCGTCTACCTTGGGTTTATGGGAGTAGCATTTATTATTTATGCTTAGTATGTACAAGATTTATAGATCATTAAATGGATTTTTGTTTCTAAAAAAAGAGGTTTTCCTTTAATGTGTGTTGGGAACAGGAGGGATAATCTAGTGTGAGCCAATTAGGAACTCTGCATTTGCTCATTGCTGGGAGGAAACTATGTAAACTCCTCGGAAGAAGCCGGACTGTTGACTGTCGTCAACAGATTTTTCGTTCCACTGGAAGATGGTTCGGCCCACCTTGAGGTTAACCGTGCAATGCAATGTGGGGGAGTCTGGATGGTTCCATTATCCTCACATGCGCATAACATTGTCTTCTTCGTTGCCTGGTTAGTAACTAATTAGCCACGGTTAATCATGATAGTTTATATTGCGTTTTTATTGAGAAATGAAGGCGGGATTTCAATCGCAAACTATTCACGATCAATAATAATTTAGATTAGTATGTAAGCTGCGAATAATAGGTCGCTATGTAGGTTCGCCGCTGGTGGGTTTCGTACATTGTGTACCTACCGGAGCTTTCAGTCTCGTCAAAAGGGGAACAGTTTCCCCCCGAGCAAAGCCGATTGTTGAGTAAACAAGCCCCCATTATCCTGGCAAGGATCGGGCCTGCGTGCCACCTGCCCTTAATGAACACATGATCAGCACGAACCTTAAGCCTTAACAAGGGTACCCGCTACCTACATATTAATTCCTACCGCTCTCCCGGGGGGCAGTTTTCCTGCTAATGATTGACTAACCTATACTTTTGTGTTTCTTTAGAACAGATTCGCTTAAATATTTGAGATTTTCTTAACGTATAAAGGTATGGAAATTAGTTTGTACAGGGTGAACCGCAACCTACTGTTTGCTTTACGCTTTGATTGAGAACCGAAAACACGATCCTGAAATGATGCAATGAAATTTCTGACATCTCACAAATAATTTTAATAAAAAATGATTATTTTTCTTTTTGGTGTAGGCCTTGTGGCCTGTTTTTAAGAGGGATAAGCCTCTTGCGATGTCGATTCCCATCTATCAATCCATCTCTTTGGTGTTCTACCCGGAAGTCGTCTACCTTGGGGTCGGCCGTGCAGTGCAATGTGGAGGAGTCTGGATATTTCAATTCTCCCTACCGTTGTGCTCTTCCTTGTCTTTCCCGCCTATAGACATCCGATCTCGCAAATTTCTCTTATCCTGGCGTTCCTTATTCTATCTCGTAGACTCTTGCCAGATGTGCTCCTTAAATTATTCTTATTTCTGATACTCTTAGAGCGTTTTTTGTCACCGTTGTATTATTATAATGGTCGTTATTTTATTAATCTCTAAAAAAAACTTTTAAAAACCTTAAAAAACCTCTTTTTTGCCGACGCTTGAGATTTACAATTTTCGTGGGATGTTCCGTTAACAAATTGCGCAGAATTCCAAATACGGTAATACGGTACACCAGAGAACATCTGTAAAAAATAATATCAGCACTAAAGCACTCTTTTCCATTATATTTAAAAAAAAGTTAATTCTGAAATGGATAAACGTATTATCAAGGACCGTTAAGGTACCAATTTGTTAAATTAGCACCAATTTCTTTAAATATTGGAACTGTATTAAAAATTGACATAGTGTAACGTGAAATTCTGACCCTGGAATCGTTTAAATTAATCCCTGGTCCCGATCCGCAGTTGGCCCATTACTTAATGAAGCCTCCTGGAACCTCATCAAATTTCCCGCAGTCTTTGCATCCATATTTAAATTTAGGCGTAACCTTTCTTGGAACGTTTTCATTCGTGTGTGTTTGGGTTTCTTCCTTTAGCCCATTCAGTAAACTCGTTACCCTTAAGTCCCTGAGGTTTAATGAAGCCTGGACGTGCGGTGTTTCGGGTCCCTCGCCCCATGGTAATATTTCCCCCCAACTACCATCCGCCACATTTGAGATACCAAACGTTGCCATTCTGATTAAATTAAGAGCATTTTTTAACGTTCAGAGAATAAGGCACCATGTGGTTTTAAGTGTGTGAATAGTGCTATGGTAGTGACGGGTAGTATTGTTCGCATGTTGTGGTAGTGATTGTCCTGACGAAGAGCGGGTACGTCTCGAAACCGGTAGACATCAGAATCTCGGTGAGTGGTTATATACTTATTTTACTAACATTTTTTTAAATAATTAAAATAAGGCATTATTGTTCATTTCTCCAACCGTTTCCGTCAATTTCGAAAATAGTTCATAAGCAGTTCTTTCTTACCATTTGGCTGGGTGTTACACCCATCTTCAAATATTAACGAATCCAATGAAGTTTACTTTATGACTAATACTCTCCTTATCATTCATCGTTCACTTTGTATAATATCACTTAAAATTTAGGCTTTGTTTTTTCTTTTAAATGGTATTATACAAAGTGAAGGATGAATGATAAGAAGAGTACTATATTACCGTAACAAAAGATTACAATGATATAAACATATAAAATATATTTTATGACTGTTTATTTGTCCTTAAAATAATTTAGGTTTGGAATAACGCATCAATGAAATTCTGGACATGAAAAATGTTATTCCTTATGACGATTAATAAATTATAGTGGGTTATATTAGTTGCAACATGCAATATATCCTGCCCATTGCATAATGTTGCAAGACAAGACCCCACAAGATGTACACCTAAAAGTTTACGGTGGAGACCTTGGGAGAATAAGAGAGGCATTGGAAGACCTCCACCTCCACCTCAAAAAAGATGGTCCGACGACATAGCCGCTGTGGGGGGTAAAAACTGGCTGCAAGCAGCAACCGACCGAAAGAAATGGAAGGATACGGAAGAGGCCTATATCCAGCAGTGGAGGACAGAAAGCCAAAGAAGAAGAAGAAAAATATGTAACCGTCCTACGTTTAATTTCTCAATATATCGTTCATTCCTACAATCGTCATCGTACATTATGGATATTGCTCGCCGTAGACCATTTAAAAAAAATATATTTTAAGTTAAAATTCTCCGAGGTTTATTTTTCCTAAATATTTTTCATATCTTAAAATAGCGATCAAGATAATTTGCTTGTGACTTCATTGGGATTTTTTCCATTCTTTTTTATCTCCCCCCCATAGTTCAACCCATCCCAAAACTTGTTAACAAGTATTTGGACACACTCAAAATGTTGTAAATAAATTATCGGGTCAAATTGTAAGCTTAAATAATAAAAATGAAAATGATGTTTTCTGGCGTTTCTCATGTGTGTGATTATAATCCAGGATTCGGACCTCACATACTAATAAAAGAATTTCTGCTCAATAAAAAGCTTCTTTTCATCTCACCAATAGATCTCTCTACTGAAGTTCTAGTGATTCAAGAACAATGTTTCAAAATTGGTTCATATATATAGAACTTCCAAGAATTTGAGTATTGTGGTTGTCAATGATGGGTAGAATTGATGAAAGAATTTAGAATTGATGAAATTGATGAATACACGTGTGTAAAGTGATTACTCAAACCAGCCTATGACGGTTGTCAGCCCCGTAAATGCCCAGACTTCCATATTCTTCTTCATCTTTTATGAGATGTCAAAAAATAATATGAAAATTGTAATTAGATATTAGGCGACCTAGCCAACTGAAAAGCGACCAACTGCATGGCCACCACTCATCTCTACTGTTTCCTGCGCATTACCGACTACCTCCGCCCCCTCGACTCCAGAACCGCGAAGTCGTCAGGACTTGTTTGTGCATCCGGCTAAATATACGTTGTTATTCAAAACATTCTAATTACGCACCTACTGTGAAATATGTTTATTTATTAGAGGTCAAATAATCGGCTTGGGTATACATATGTATATGAGGATATGCATGAATGTGACAAAGGCGAAGAATGTTTGTAAAGACAGAGTGGTTTGGCGTTCTATTCTCTCTGCCTATCCCCACAGGGAAACGGCGTGATTGGTTAATTAGTCAATTAGTCAGTGAGAAGTCAAGTACCTACCGGCATTTTTTTTTTAATGTTTTACTCGGTAAATACCTCATTTTCTTAAAATCTATTGTGACACGTGTTTTGATGCATTCCGCATCATTTTCAAATACCGTAGATGAAAATTAATCATATCGTTTTTGATCATATATTTAATACGACTGTAGATACGTATGAATTTATTCGTATTCATATATCAAAAAGATTGTAGCACCTACATACGAGTATAATGAAAAATAGATTGTTTGAATATCTAAAACCAACGCATGAAACAATTTTGATATTGGATTCCATATGGAAACCCGTATTCTACCCTCGCTTTTGCATTTCAAATATTCGTGCCCCTTAAAAATGCCAATATTCTTCTGCACACAATAATCCAGCTCTATCTGCAGCTTTCATTGTTTCCGTCTCGTTTAACTATAGTCTGCGGGTTAAAGGAATACGGAATCCCGTTGCATGATCTCCTCGTTGAAGTTAACCCGAGCTTCGAATGTCAAATTGGCGCCAAGAGGATAAGATGACGATAGAATTTTGTATTTTCAATATTGCAATATTTGAATGTTTTAAAACGAGGTCAATAGGACTGCAAACGCAATTGTTACGGAGATTTCCTGAAGCATTTGTTATATTTTATAAATTTAATGCCTTCTAAAAGCATGAAATTATCTAAAAGGCATCAATAAAGATCTGTGTAATCACAACTAATATTTAGCGTACCAAAATGACCGTTTTTGCGGTTTTGGTGGGGTTTTTAACTCATATTTATTTAATTTTACGCTGGTACCTAAGGAGCAGAAGTGATCATCTTTTTTAGATGGGAATTGCATTTATTATTTACCTTGCTTATTATATCTTTGTCCGCCTCCATAGTGTAATGGTCAGCACGCTTGGCAACCGTTCTGGAGGTCCCGGGTTCGATTCCCAACGGGGGGGTCAAATAAATATGAGTGATTTTTTCACTCTAACATTTATTCAATATTACCCCGGACTGGTACATGAAGCGGAGGGCTGATCACCTTTCTTTCGTGTGTTGTTGATCAAAATAACACTGCATATAAATGATGCAGTGCCCTATGCACCATTGGGGTGCGGATATGGGTGTGAAGAATTATATACAAGGTTCATATATCATTAAGTGGATTTTTTTTCTTCTCACTAAAATAAGGTGTTTTATTTTAAGAAGTGCTAACCTAGCATTCATATAAAAAAGATCAAATGAACATTGCATAATTTAAATGTAGTGCCCTACGCACCATTAGGTGCGAATAAGGGTCAGCAGTAGTAACTTTATGTAGTCGTATAATCGGTGAGAATTATTCCCTCGCTATCTCGTCATTTCTCCCGCCGTGAATTGATTCCCATTAAATGGTATTATCCACTTCGATGCGACTTCCTGAAGCGGCTGAGACTTCACAATGTAGCGATGGGTAAACCACTAGTGTTGGTACATCTACAAGTCGCAAATACCGACTACCTACGTTTGTAGTACACGGTACATACTCGTACTCGTACGTGGTACCGTCGCCAGATCCGTATTTACTATTTAGATCACACGCCGGCTCTTGGGATTTGTGGATAAGGTAAATCCTCGAACAAGTTCCTCTGCTGAGGAGATAACCATTTTATGAATAAATATTCCCTTCCATCTCCGAATAATATGCCACCTATTTATATTTATTCTCGTGAATTACCACGATTTCTCAAAATACAACGTATTCTCTTGAAATGTATTTTCTTCTCACATCTATTAAGACCATGTATTCGATAAATCGCAACTTAATTTTCTCTAAATCCCGGTGACATTTTACGTACTTCTTAAAACATCATTTTTGCATTGAAAGAATAAGTTTTTCTTCGAAATAATTGTATGGTTTTGAAAAGATACGAGTTAATAAAAGGTGAGGAGTTAAAAAAAATATAAAACAAATTCCATAAATATTCTTAAAAACAAAAAAAATATCCAATTCACATTTTAAAAAAATGAGCGTGAGTACACGACCAGCCCAAGCTTGAGATCTAATCCTTAATTCGTTAATGTTCACATCACAGCGATTTATAATATCGTACGTACTGCCAAAGAGCTTAAAAGTATAGTTTCCTTTTTAACATTACATAATATTATTAATTGTAGATAATTTTGGACAAAATCATTAATTTTGGTTAATTTAATAGCGCCATTTTCGGAAAATACTACCTCAAGGGCGCTTATAAAGGCGTCGATAATGATACGATGATAATAATGATTGACGTTAGTCCATTTTTATGAAGCTGATTTACGTGTACGGAATCTCCTCTTTATGTATTTAAAATATTACGTATGCATAACTCCAAAAACTGATATAACTGTATTTCAACGCTCAACCTTAAATGTTCCTTAAAAAAGTCAATGCAGGACTTTTAAACTAAAAAGGTCCCGGAACTCTCTTCATGTCAAGCTTTTTACTTTAAAAAGTTTATTTCAATATTCATTACAATACCATATTTTATCATTTTGTAGAATTATATAAATATAGATTGTAATAACGTAAACGCAAGCATTGTTTTGACTTATTGAGTTGAAATATATTAAAAATATATACAGATACTTATCCGTGAAAAAAGGTGTCGGAATGCCGTTCCACCGCGTTACATGAAAAAAAGCCCTGCTTAAATGTTAAAATAAATATTAGTTTGTGTTTTATTATTATTTTTAAATGGAGGTCCATCAAGCCATGTCCATTGACAATTTTAATGAATTATTTATGAATCAAAGTGAAATGTATCTACGCTGCGTAGGTTACGCGTTATCTTTCCTTTGGAATACCATCCCATGGGGCTTTAGTCGCACAACATTCAATTTAGTTTATATTACATAATATTATCATTATGTCGGCATGGGCGTCCTGCCACTGCGACATGCGACACAATAGTCGTTTCATTAACATTTTTCCCTTGTTGAATTTGCCTTTCAGCCTTCTTGCCGGGGCGTGCTACCCGCTACCGCTACAGGGTGGTCCCGACTTCCGCTTTCCACGTATTCATTATGTCGCTTCAGCGCTAAGCTACTGTAATTATCCAACTATTTTTCCTACCGATAAATCAGTTGGATTCAAATACGAACACGTTGATCTGAAATAGTTTTAAATCGATAATAACGTATTAAAAAATGTCAAAAATGAAAACCGCTGTTATGTCTTGTATATTCGATTTTTTCTCAATTTAATTTGATGAGGATGTCCTCTTATAAAATATGAATATATCGTTTTAAAAAACATTAAAATTCATTAAAACAATAATTTGACAGTTGGTGTTCAGATATTCTTCTTAGTCGAGATAATATATTTGAATGTTTTTGACATCTCAACATAGATGGAGAAGAATATGAAAGTCTATGTATTTACAGGACTTCGTCATAAGCTGGTAAGTGCTCACTTTGCCCACGTGCAACATCACCATGCTACCCATGATTGACAACCACACTACTCAAGTTTTCGGAACTCATAATATTCGTAAATTTCATGACGCTTTACGTTGTAAGTTCACTGGAGCCATCTATGGCTGGTTCGAGACAGCTTCAATTTAGCAGACGCTTTATTTAGATGAAAGCGAGTGTTTTTGCCTAGAATTTTCAGTCATGAATTATATGAAATTATAGTAACTTTAAACATGAAGAGCAAATCCACTCACGAGTAGGCATAGGCTATGAAACTTAAAAAGTTGAAGCCTGAGTAGGGTCATGATAAGCGGTGTTGCATAAGCCGTAGCTAGATTTCAGAGTCACTTGGACGTTAGGTAATTAAAAAATAATAATAATAACAAAATATTTAGATGTGTGCAAGATCCGAACCTTGAATCATAATACTCAGACTTGCATATTCTTCTTCATCTCTGTTGAGATGTCAAAATGTAAATATAACTCCTATTTGGGGAAACCCGAATTTGCGAACAAGTATTTGGACACGCATAAAATGTTGTGTTCTATATTTTTGTCTGAAAGTTGATTGAACAAAAGACACGTCAAGTGGCAGCATTCGGACCTCGGCGCATTGTTGTTCCGTCCACTTGACGTCCATCGTGCTCCGAGTTGATGCGTATATTACGAACACATTAACCCGTTTTCCGTTCCTTCTGGATAGGATTATTCGTCTCTCCTTCGCTTCCCTTCTGCCTTGTCACACCCGCGTGACGCCTCACCCCTCGCTACCCTCTCGTCACTTCATTTCCGCGCACGCGGACATAACGTCGGAAAATTTTAGGGATGACCTGGTTAGGAGCTAACTTGACATTTTGAACTGAATTTATTTTGACTTTTAGATAGTTCTCTCTAAGCCAGAAATGGTAAAATACGGAAGGCCTATATCTAGCAGCAGCACAGTGATTCGCCCAGAACAAGCCAACAAGACAAAAGTCAATTCAATGAATCGACTTATTGATGATAACATGATAATAACAACCCCCCATTAGTCACAATTCCAGGTAATTATTATGGCAAATATTCCAGAACGATGAGTCATAAGCGGTTGAAATGAAGTGATAAGGTTATTCCTTTTTTGTAAACAATTTAGTTGCTATTTTGCAGTGCTTTCAATAACATCTTACAAGTCTTGAAGTGAAGAATATTACTATTGCTGTAATGGATTTTACTTAAGAGTGTATGATTTTTTTTATATTATTTTAAATTTGGTTCAAATACACGACAGTATGAGTTATGATAGAGTTTGAAAAACTACGTAAAAATTGTAATTTTTTTTTTCGTTTTAAATTTTTGAACGTATGCATCTTTTTGTCCCCAGATGTATCCAGGCTAATTTTTTAATATTGTGTAGCTACATTCCTTAGCTATACAACGATATATAATTTTTATAAGACATATAGTAGCACTTATCATTTATTCATTTTTTTCAGATCGTGAGTGCTCTCTCTCGAAATTAGAACTATTTGAAGAATGGCGGAAACATGCGAAAGAAGAACGAAATTTTTATCTAATGGATTTTATTATTTAAAAAATTAGTGTTACGGATATGATTTTTGATTCAAAGAAGCATTTACTGATAAAATTTTCAAGTGTTTCGTCAAAATTCTCTGAAAAGTGGGCTGCAGCTAATATGAAGACGGACCATTTTTTAAACAAAAATAAAAATTGGTTAGAGGGCGTAGATGTAAAATTTAATATAAAAATGCATCATCCCTGTGCTTCTTCATCATCTGGAGGAAGTCGGCCTCAAGTCAAGTACACAGTACGGTGGTTATTAAAACATTCATTCTTCCAATCGGGCAGCTCTCGGAAGAATCTCAAGAGGCCCGAAATAAATACTGTCGTAGATTCCGCGAGCACCATACTAGGAAACCGTCACGTACTTCCACGAATACAGATTTATTGAATATGCTTTTGATAACGTCCGATCCTGTAATTAACTCACTCAGAGAAGTACCTAGAAAGAGAACCGATAAATTACCGTTGGAAGTTCTGAACTGAATTGTCCCGCCTTCAATAGCAAAACATCAGGTGGCAAATAATATTCATCCACGTAACGATGGTGATTATTTAGTATCTGATTCGTCTGATTGTGAGATTGATGATGAGTCGTGATAATGATTATTTACAACATTTTGAGTGTGTCCAAATACTTGTTCACAAAATCTGGATTATCTCCAATTACAGGAGTTATTTTCATATTATTTTTTTAATTTAATTTTTTAAGTGATCACTTTACAC
This sequence comes from Brachycentrus maculatus, assembly GCF_059751285.1. Taxonomy (NCBI): domain Eukaryota; kingdom Metazoa; phylum Arthropoda; class Insecta; order Trichoptera; family Brachycentridae; genus Brachycentrus; species Brachycentrus maculatus. The sequence continues at coordinate 463,771 of NW_028280870.1, read as the reverse complement.
ACGTGTGACATTCACCAATTTTAACCCATTATTGACAACCACACTACTCAAATTCTTGGAAGTTCTGTATATATGAACCAATTTAGAAACCTTGTTCTTGAATCACTAGAACTTCACTAGAGACATCTTCACCAGTCTATGACGGTCGTCAGCCCCGTAAATGCCCAGACTTCCATATTCTTCTTCATCTTTGATGAGATGTCAAAAAATAATAAATTGATTATTAGTCTTGTGTATTATTTATTAATGTAATTCTATGTTTATTTCTGTAATCTAAATTATTTATGTAAAGTATATAGGTACAATAACAATAACTAAAGGCGGCTTCTGACAGCGACAGTTTAATCGCATTTTATGATAAAAATTGCTATAATTCTACAATAATATAGGGAAATAATTGTTTGCCTACCACAGGTTTAATTTTTTATTTAATCATTTTTTTAAGAATTAACGCGATTTTTGTCATAAAATGCCATTGATGTGTGACCATCGGAGGCCATTACAAGTTGATTCTATAGTATTAAGAGTAAATTTATTTGTATAATTAATGCTGTGTTTAATTGTGTATATTATGTTTTTCTTGTTATAACAATACTGATTTTTTTTTAATACTTTTTTTATTTCATACTCAAGATTTTTAAATTAAAATATTCCTAAAGCTTCAGAATTATCAAACAATGCATAATTATTCGAAAAATCAACGAAATAATATTCATCAATACCAGAACAATCAAATCGTAGAATAAAATGTTTTTGTCCACCTAGCTTGTTCTGGGTGAATCACTGTGAGCAGTGGAGAACATAAGGCTAGAGAAGAAGCAGTTGTACTTAGTTGTTTCCTAGATGAGTTTCTATTTTGCTGTTTAAAACTTTAAGCCCCATTTGAATGTTTTTGTTTCGTGAAAACTATCGAAATTTATATCGATAAATATAAAGAAGAGATGAAGCCAGATTTACGCAGAGTCAGTAACTGTCTTCAAACACAAGGCAAGTCAGTGCTGACTCGGTACTGCTATCGTATAAATTGATTTCACGTCAGTACAGCGTTGTCGCATCAGTGCTGACATCAATATTCTCGGTGTATACTTTCAAAGTCAGTCAGCCATGTTACCCACGCCAGCAGTGCTGATATTATCTTAAAACCAAAATCAGTGATTGGTTAGTCGTTGTCTTCACGATATCCACGATTATGGATATCGTGAAGACTATGGATATCCTTATCCAAACTCGTTTCTTTTGAGATAAAGATATCTCTTCTAATATATCCGCGAATTCTTCTAATAGCAGATAGGAAACATTTTTTAACCGACAATTGACTCTTATCGATTAATCGATATCGGAGAGATTCTCCGCCTCCGTAGTGTAATGGTCAGCACGCTCGGTTACCGTACTGGAGGTCCCGGGTTCGATTCCCAGGAGGCTTAATTGCAATTAAGTCGAAACACCTTTTTTTTTAAATAAAAAGACTGACTCTCCTCGCTTCCGCGAGGGTAGGCACAGAGAATAAAATGCCACACCAATCTGTCTTTGCAAACAATCCATGTATGTTAATATTAAATATGTATTTAATACATACTTATATACATACAAATATACTTGCATATTTTCGATATTCATATAAAATCGAAAAATTAATTCATCAAATATAGATTTATGATGCGATACGAGTACATACATAATATATATCTTCATATAAATGTTTCGAGCTTAGGCTGTTCCGCTTTATCCCGCGATATTTTTAGCCGATTTTGCATAAAATTATGAACGTTGTTCTTGTCTTTTTTATCGGCTGCTGTAAAATATGCGAGATCTGATTAAAAAATACATATATTTATCATACTTTGTCTACCCTTTTGAACACCTAGGGTTTTGTTGTTTCGGTCGCGCTGGTTTAGTTTTATGAGGATGATTTTCAGGGGAACCTTATTTTTTAGCGTATTCCCCATTTTTTTTAAATTTATGATTCTTCGTTCCCCATTTTGATAAAAATAAATAGGCTTTTCCAGATATCGACAACATAGCTACGCTATCATATAAATCATTACGCTATATGCGTTGAATTTCCTAGATTTTTTTATCAGGCTATTTTAGTCTGATCATATCAAACCAATATATCTTAATTCATATTTCCATTTCGTTTTTTCATTACTCTTGAAACCAATATCGTCCTATATGAAAAATCGTTAACTATGTATGTTTTCGTTTCAACCTCATTTTTTGGGGAAAGATGGCAAACCATACAGGTTACAAAGTAATTATGTGGAAAAAAATACGTGAAAAAGTGTATTAACAAAAGTAACACAACGACTAGAAAATATTTAAAAATATTTCCTCGATTTTATTCATTTAATTTTCCCCGAAAAATACGAGTATATTCAAGAAAAAAATAGTATAAAAAACAATAATTTTAACTTATTGAATTGTTAAGAACCTTTTTTCTGGAGTGTTATTTAACAATCATTAAAAAAATTACAAATATATTTTCAAATATAAGATAAGTCAAAATACTAAACCCAAATTTCGCGAACAAATACTCGTATAGTAGATCCATTGTAAACAGTCCAAATTTTTTTTTTGACCTAAAATAATTATAGCATAACATCTAAGTATTTATATTAACTTTTTTATTTATATAAAAGATATGTAACACATTGCTCTCCTTTAATTTATCGTTTGTACTTTTTTGTAGAATTACTCGATATACGTCGACATTTCTCAAGAAGATTTACCATCTCTGGCCTGGGATAAATCTGTTCCGGGGAGAAAGGCAGCGGATAGATGTCATAAATCTTCATCATTTATTTTATATTAAATTAAAGATAATAAATAACCATCGCATCGTTAGTAATATCGAGTGAGCTGCCCTTATAGAAGGCACTTCAAACAACCCTCTTAACTCAACTGCAAACATTATTTCCGGCGGTTAAGCGGAATTAGCTCTCGGATATTGAAACCTCTTTTTTCTTTCGCCTAATTGTTTCCCTCTCATTCCGAAATCTCTTTGGTACGTTCACACGCAACTTATCCCGAATATTTGAGAGTTATTAAACTTTTAGTATCTAATAAGCTGAGTGCTTTGGGTACCCACTCCTTTCTATGGCTTAAAAGCAATTTTAAACTTCAAATCCGTATTTTCTTCTTATCGTGATTTACCCTATTTTATTTTTCTGGATTCCTCTCGACGTAATCATTTACTTCGGCCCAATACACACGCACATTATATATATATATATATATATATATATATATATATATATATATATATATATATATATATATATGTGTGTGTATATATGTATATATGTATATATATATATATATATATATATATATATATATATATATATATATATATATATATATATATATATATATATATATATATATATATATATATATAATATATATATATACATATACACACAAAATATGTATTACAAAATAGTAGATATACATATCTTTAAAGTGGAATTCATTTACTAATTACAGTCATTTCGTATAATGCACTTTACTAATCCCCAATGAACGGAGTCTTGGGATTGGCATTATAATGTTAAGGATTTTAGCTGAAGTATTTTTTAATTACACTTTTCGTAGTACATTTACTGGATACAATCACAACACATTTGTTTAAGTCGTACGGTATTTTTTTTATGTAAATTTACAAACGTGTTGTATAAATATATTAATCTCGAAGAAATCATTATTGAATATCATGATACGTCTTGTATTAATTAAGATGTCATCAATTTTTACAATTTGTCGGCTCATCTTTTCCCCTCTCCAGACTCAGCCCACTCGACGTCCAGAAACCGATTGACGACGTTTTATTTATTATTTATTTTTATGTAATATTATTGTCATATCTAAGTCATTATAAGCGCCCTTGAGGTAGTATTTTACAAAAATGGTTCTATAAAAATTATCCAAATTATTATTAATATAATTATCATCGTAATATGTTGTGGAGATATTTCAATGTACGCGCGCCAATTTCCCAATTCCGTACTACTGCAGCCACCTGTCGTCGGGGCGGCGAATCTCCGCCCGGCGCCGGCGTCGGTAAGCAGCGAGTGGCAGGGGCGCCGCGGCGCTCTCCGCCGAGTGTGGCGCTCCGCCGCCAGATGCCGGCCCCCGGGGGCCCGTATTGATCACGCCCCACTCCCCCGCGCCCCCCCGCCCCGCGCCCCGCCCCGCCCCGCGATGCAGCATCTTTGTTGATCCCTCCGCGAGCGGACCGGTCGGGAAAATTCCCCCTAAACCGATCGCGAACTTTCGACTGACCGTTTTATATACTTCCTGCATACGTTATTAGGGACGATTCTGTGTAATTGGACCGCCTGCTGGTTTTTACCATCTCGGCTGCGGAAAACTTGCGGTAAGATGGTTTTTCTTCTTTTACGTCTTTTGTTCAATACGTTAGATGTAATCGTTCAATCAATGGTACACCAACCTCATTCGACCCCTATAAATCTTTATCCTATAACCCAATTACAATTTTATTCCTCCAGTATCTTCAAGATATTATTTTAACCCTCTTATCAATTCACAATTCCATCCCTTTTCTTTTAAACCATTTTATATCTATTTTTACAATAAAAAGTAAAGTCTGAATGATTTTTAATTCAAGTTGACATGGTCTTCATCACTGGAACTTATATTACTATGTTTTGAAATCGTAACAAAGAAACTCACCCTCATATAAATTTCACTACCCCAATATAAATTTTCATGTGACCTTTCTCGTACCTGTTAAATAGGTCATTTCGTATTACGTCGAATTCTCTCCTTTTCTTACCTGGGCTTATTTCCAGTCTGTTACATTATTTTATATATATTTTCATCTTTTAACCGTTTCGTTTTTTCTAATTCGTGCAATATCATCATGCTATTTAGATGATTTCGTGAAATAAGTTTTACTTCGAAAGAATTATATAAGCCCAATTTGTTAATACGTTTATTTTCTTACTTGTCCACTGTATTATTATATAACATTAATGTCTTTTGGCTGAACAAGTATTTCATATTTACATATTACTCTAGAAACGCCTAACTACAAACTAAAAAATGTACAAAAACGTCTTGCCCCTATGTTTTACGATATACTAATCTAATCATATTGATATGTTACGAAAAGTATCTTCTTCAAACCCTTATCCGCCCCAATGGTGCATAGGGCACTGCATCATATAAACGCAGTGTTATCTTGATCGTTAACACACGCAGGAAAGGTGATCAGCCCTCAGCTTCAGGTACCATTCCAGAGTAATATTAAATAAATATTTGAGAGAAATCACGTGTATATAATCATATGTATGTTTTTATTTATATGAAAGTTTAGCCTGAAAACCCTATCTGAATCGAATCTCGGACCTCGTCTCTTACATACTTGTTAGCGCGGCGTCCCGAATGGGATTACTAGGGCAATATAATTAAACCCTCCCGCAAACGCAATATTCGTGTCATAAGAAATGAATGATTCGATTAGTGCGGGGATAAAGTGGTGCGCGTACCCTCGATTAAGGGAGCCCAAATGAAGTAAGTCCATACATCTTCATTAATGAAGTGGCTCGCCCACTCTGGGGACGAATTCATTTAGAAATAGCAGAGCTCGCCTCGTCGCTGCGGTAGACTGATTTTTACCCATTTAATCAAATTAAGCCTTAAATATTATATGATATTTTATTATGTTCATTCCCATAGTATGATTATGAGTAGCTATATAAACACGGTAGAATTCCGCTATTCGTTCAACGTTTTCGTTTTTAATTGGCGGTGGTGGGTTTTCCCGAAATTTAGATAAATTTCAGTAGTAGAGTTTCACAAATCTGCTCAATGACAATTATCGAATAGAATTATCGTTTTTAATAAATCTAAAAACGTATATGTATAATATTAGTTTTTGAGTTATGAATCTCGAACAACTAGGGAGTGCCAATCGCATTAAATTTTTCGCGATAATTTTAAGGATTGAGTTTTGTATATCATTTTGGTTACTTATTCAAAATCATTATCCGTCTTGCTTTCATTTTGCATTTCTGCGAAAATCACCGTATTTTACCCAATTCTTAGGTTAGTATTAGTTTGGAAATACTATTAGTTTAGTATTCATATCAACGCGAATAACGGTAATTGAGATAGTCGGTTACTACGCGTTTTCCTCGTTTATTCATATTTGTATATCTTATACTTCAAAAAGTATCTTACTTAATGATAATATGTTTTCATGACAATGTATGTTTACATGACAATCTTTCGTTATTTGTTTTTGAAAAATCATTCCAACATATGTATAAATCGCAATTCGAACAGCGTTCTGTAACTCATCGTATACGAATAACGAGTTTTCACCGTACTAATATATTATAATTTACTTTTCATTTGCTGAAATAATTTAGTTTATTTTCCCGTTCGGACCAGTGGAATATTTGCGATAAGTCTAGCATTACTTAGCTTCATGGCGCGCTTAATATTATTCAGGGCTGAGAAAACGTTCGTTTTATGCTCTCCGGGTTTTACAATTCCACCCCTTTATTCTTATTTTATGTTTGTCTTAGGTTTATTAGTTTTTGTATACAAGTGCGTAAAACGCCCTGAAAAGGATTTCAGGGCCTTTTACCGCACCTGCGTGTTTGGGCTTTTACGATTCTACGTACATTGCGTATTATGTATGCGGAACTCTACCAGTGTTTTTCCTGAATTCTACCTGTTTTATACTCGAGGAATCCCTATTAGAATTTTGTTACATTCAAGAAAATCCTGTTGTCTCCGATAGGCAACTTTCGAAGGTTTGTTTTTTAAATATAAATTTACTTTTATAAAATAACCTAACATTTTATTACAATACCATCTCATTGTACCATTAAACGAGAAATATGTTTGAATACGAATGTTTTGTTAGTGTAATTTATAGTCAAGGTACGCCCCATTTTGGGCGCTATTCGTATTTTTCATTAGAAATTTATGCATTTGTTTCGTAAAATAAAATTAACTTGGAATATATTTATAAATAAATCGACAAATTAAACAAGTGAAAATGTTTTTTGAACCGTATTAACGCTTCATCGAATGATATTTTAATTAAATAAAATTGTTCTCGTAAAATAATGAAATCATTTATATATTTATTCTTTTGCCAAAAAAAATTCTGAGACTGTATTTTTGGCAAAACAAATCTGGGCTTCATACTTAGAGCATCGGACGTGACTCACTTTCTTGCGTCCAGGATATTTTCATCTTTGCCTGGACTCTTCATAATTGTCCAACTTGGTCAGTCCGAATGGAATGGCGGAACACGAGCTGACTATCCTTTGTGTCCCTCTCAACTTCCTCCATATCAGCCCCAATTAGTATTGCTTATTGTTAATCCGTTTCACTAATGTTCTTTTTTAATATAATAGAAAAGCTGGAATACAGGCCCGTATATGTTAGATCAGCCACAATGACGAGGAGTTCGACAAGCTGTTTTCCAGCGTGACCATCGCTCAGGGAGGCGTCCTGCCAAATATCTTAGCTATTCTATACAGTCCAAGAAGACCAAGAAGAAGCCGTGATAGGGCTCATCTGTTTTCTCCCCCAGACTCCGCTTGCTAGACGATGACCTCAAAACTGATTGGCGACGTTTTATTAATTATCATCATCATATCGTTATTCACGTATTTTTAAGCGCCTTTGAAGTAGTATTTTACGAAAAGGGCACTATGTAAATCATCCATTTGTGATTTATTATTATTATGAGTGATTAAATTTCTTGTTATTTTGCAGAGCAACAGCAAGCCGGCGGCGGAGGGCTGGGACCGGGACCTCTTCATCGACGATGAGGGCATCGAGGGGTCCGGGGCCCGCGGGGAGGTAACCACCGACCTGGAGAGCTCGGGCTCCGGCTGGGGCCCGGACGACGAGGACTCCGGCCTGCCCGCCTCAGGTGCCGGCCCGCTGCCCGCGGCGCGCCCGCCCGCGCGCCTGCCTGATGACGACGACGACGAGGACCACGCGGCGGCGCCTGGCGGGGCGTCCCCCGGCCCTGCGCCCCCCGGCCCGGCGCCTCCCGCGACCCCCGCCAGCGCCGCCGAGTCCGACCTGGACAAGGATCAGGATATCGTCATAGAGAGGGAATTCGAAATAGATAGTGAGTAGTGCGAGCATGCGCAACCATTCCTTTGTGTTATCGCTTCAACTTACTGTGACCCACGACCCGTATACCTGCTTATCCAGCACTTCTAACCCTTATCCGCACACAATGGTGTATAGGGCACTGCATCGTACTGACGCAGTATCCAGGAAAATATTAAATAAACATTAGAGTGTAAAATCACTAATATTTGTTTTCAACCCCCATGGGAATCGAACTCGGGACAAAAAGACACTATATGTGATAATTACCAGAGGGCCTATTGTTAACTCTTGTCGTCTCGCCACGACTCCGATATAGCTGGATCTTTGAAGTGCCAGATTATTGAGATTCTACATTATTAATCCTTGATAAGTATCGGGTTTCGTATGAGTCTACGTCGTTTGTGAGCCTTAAGCAAATCCGACAAAAATCAACTACTGCGAAAAGGGGAAACGAATTTCGAGATTTACACAGATACTGTGTAATACTTTCCATTTTTTATTTAAATTTCACATGGTAAATACCACTTTTAATAAATGGTGGTATTTACCAAGTGAAATTTAAATTAAGATATTATTACTCGGTTACAAAAGAACAAAAATGTCTTAAAATTTCGCATTTGGGCAAATGTTAAAAAGAAAAAACGCTGAGACTCATAAGACAACCATTACTTTGTTCCGATTCCCTAAAGTAAATTCTCTCTTCTCCACTCTCTCCCGAGGGAATGAATCCACTCCCCCAGTCTCATGAAGCTTTGTTCCGCGTACTTGGCCGTAAATTCAATTTAAACTTTTCTGTGTTTACTTTACAGATAACAGTATTTCAACTTTAAAGACGTAAAGATCTTTTAACGACTTCGAGTAAAAGAAAATAATTTATATTAGAAATAAAAAAAAAGATTTCTTTATCTTTTTTGAAACACCGATTTAAAGTTACCTATCCCCTTGATATGTTAATATGTTAATAGTTAATGGAATCCTCGTGGGTTACGGTAAGATTAAGATTATTTTATATTATTTTAAGAAAAGAGCTCATTGAACCCATTCACTCTTACATCAAGAATTTGGTCAATTTGATCATTACAAATTGTAGAATTCATACTAATCTTCAAGTTTTAAAACATATATGTATTGTGTCATATTATACTCAACTGTTATATGGATAAAATAAGCTCTTTTCATTTGAAAATATCAAAAATAGTGTATACTTTTTTGACATTTTCCTATTTTACATAACGCTCTAAGCTTTCACGTACCTGCTAGAATGTAAGTTAGTTAAAATTAAAGAGTCGAATTCAAAAGTCTTCCATGTGCCAAATTTCACGCTGAGATATTCAGATTAATTTTTTAACGTGTTTGCTGGACGTTCTAGTTTTGTAAGATTGTAAGCGATACTTACGAAACTCTCATAATCTAGTAGGCAAGGCATTTTGCCTCGGTACATAAGTTAAGACGTTTTCGTCCAATACGGCACTCGGTAACTTTTGGGTTCCACTTTATCATTGTGTCCCTAACGTTAACTTTCTGTGTGTCCTCTATCTTTATTACTAAGCCCTTCAGATCAGATGTGCTCAGATTTGCGGACGCCGTTATGTGAGTTTTTGGAACATTAATAGACCTTATGTACATCCATTTTACGTACTTCTTCAACTGTCCATTTATGTACATTTGTCATAATAATGGAATGTTTCTCTTGACACAGTTGATGATTCTTGCTCGATTGTTCTGTGTTTTTCTTATTGCTGTTATTTTTTATCATATTGGAATTCATCGTCTCTTTACGTTTATGATTTATTGTTATTTTTTAAATGCCTGCTATTCAAAACATGTTTTATTTTTACGAAATTTAGAAATGAATGTATCATATTAGGTGTTACAATTTTTATTTTAATTACTAGGTGTTCGGAATGCATTTGCTTTATTTAATTCATATCTTAAACACACAATTCAGACTACGTACAACATTATTTATCATATGTTGATATTCTCATTTTTTTCTTGGAATGTATTTTATTTTCTAATTTTTTCTCATTTTTCGTGATCTTTTATTAGCGTTTGAAGAACCATCTAAACGACCATTGGCAGTTAGGTCCTATTTGATGTCCACAGCATGTCTTCATCTGTAAACAATGTCTCATTAGCTGCCAACATGTTTTATGATTTGCTAAACAGGTGTTACATGCTTTGTTTCCGATTTAATTTAATTTTTCATACCTCATTTTAGAATCATAGTTCTTAGTGGATATTTGTAGTTTTGCATTCTACGTACGTATTTCGATTCCTCTCTAGGACGAGTGATGAAGATTCCTTGTCCAACGCGTCTCGTTATTTTATTATTGTCTTTTTATTTAAAATTTATATCATTTTTATACGTGCTTAATAGGGTATTATCATTTTACATCCGTAAATATATAAGTAAGATAATTTAACACAAAATTAAATGAAGTCACGTGTATGACGTCATAATAACTTAATTATATTATTTCACTATCTGAGGATGCATCCCATCTAGCGATTACAATTTTAGGATCTCAGGATTTGATAAGAAATTGGGGATTGGATTCCCTAATTCCAACATACACACCAAGTTATCCCTGGTGGTCGATTACAATGGATAAATGACGAGATAATTTTGATTTTTTTTGATAGTCTTGACTTTGTTTCTAATGAACTCGACATTTTAAAACCGATTCTCGATCCGTATTATAAGGATAAAGTTAACGATAATTAAAAAAATATTTGTTTGTTAACGTTATGTATACACTACATAGTTAACGCGTTATCTTTCTTTCTTCCGTGTGGAATCGACACTTAGGTTACTATTCTGCCTTACAGTTAGTAAAATGCATCCTGTGATAGAACTCTAAAGACACTTTATGAAGTGATGATATTGATTTTATTTCGGAATAAATATATACAAAATGAAATATGATTGCCACGCTTTAGTGACTGTAATTGATGTTTGAAAATTTAAAAAAAAATAATGAAAATTTTGATTTTATAAATGATGAAAATTATTTTTACTTTTTTCAAAACCTTTTTTCTTCTTGATAATACCCTATTTGATAGTTATGAATTATGTAGCCCTAGTTATAGTACGTACACTCGTGACATTATCGTCCGGAAACTTGGTTTTTATAATACGATAACACAATATAATGTAAATAAATAAACATTAATCGCACTTCAGACGTACTTGCTGGCGGTTCTGTGCTAGAAGAATCTGTGATACTTTACTTACTATAGTTTTATAAATCTGTGCTTGTGAGTTCATAGGATATTTTCCTATTCGTTGTGACGAGATTTAAACACAAGCTATCCATTTGCTTACTAGAGAATCGTGTTTCCTAACCGTTAAAAAGTAAGCTACACTTAAGTAAGTATACATTTAAGCATTTAATGAAGTGATAAATGTTTATATGACACATCATCTTCATTCGATTGCGTGAAAATGAAGGTTAATCCATATAAATAAAATAAAATTAAGTATTATTAATCGTGGAATATCAATTAATCAACAGATTAAGGCTAATAAAATTTAAGTTTTTAAAATTTTTGTCTCCGGTGAGACTGAAAGTTAAAATTTATAAAAATATTAAATAATTAAATAGATAAAAAGAAAAAAAGAAATTCAGCCAGATTTCATGACCTTTTTACTATATGTACTCCCTTTTTAGCCCTAATCTATTCATGCAGTCGACAAGACTCCACACTTGCTTCAAAATTCATATACAATATTTCAAAATAGACGTATAGCGATGATAACAGTATAAAAATACGGCAGCTGTCGTACATGTGTGTGTGTATGTTTGAACTTAACTAAAGTTGAAATTCACACACAAATGTAGGTGGTACCGTGCGTTTTTCGCGTGCATTGGCAAATTATTGCCGAAATGAAAATCATTATTAATAAATAAAGACATCGTGCAGTATTTTTTTATAACCCTTATCCGCACCCCAATGGTGCATAGGGTACTGCATCATATAAACGCAGTGTTATCTTGATCGTTAACACATGAAGGAAAGGTGATCAGCCCTCCGCTTCAGGTACCAGTCCAGGGTAATATTGAATAAATATAAGAGTTAAAAAAACACTTATATCTATTTGACCCCCCCTGGGAATCGAACCCGGGACTTCGAGAACGGTAGCCGAGCGTGCTGACCATTACACTACGGAGGCGGACAGTATAGCTGCGTATAAACTTAACTGATAGGCGAACGCTAAAACATCCAGACATTTGCCTAGACATGTCGACCACATAGAACAAGTCGAAGCATATGATATGAAGGAGCCGTACTAATTTCCGTCTTGTCGCGGCCGTTGCAGGGAAGTCAGTGCCGCCACTGTCGGGCGCGCCACCGGCGCCCAAGCTAGAGGAGGGCTCGGCGCCCGACGAGGGCGCGGGCGAGGCGCCCAGGGAGGGGGGCGCCAGTGCGCCGGACACCAACGACGTCTTCATCATGAACACCAAGACGGAGGAGAGGAACATCAGCTTCTTCGCGCAGCCGGGCATACTAGCCGGTAATATTATCTCCAATATTTATTTATCAAAACATATTCCGGTCAATAAAAAGCTTCTTTTCAGCTCACCAATAGATGTCTCTAGTGAAATTCTAGTTATTCAACAACAATGTTTCGAAATTGGATCATAAATCGCTCACTCCTTTCAAGAACGTCATAAATCAAAAAGCGTCAATTTTCAGTTGTACATGTTTTCGGAATGCCCAGAAAATGTACTATATCCCAGCAAAAGAGGCATATTTTTAACTTAATATTTACCCGCTACAGGGCTGAAAGTGTTGTTTTTGCATTTTGAAGAAAAGGTATGGTTTTATTATTTTTTCAAATATTCTAAATATTTTTCAAATGGAGAAAAAAACCTTCAGGTTTTACTTAAAAAGATCTGTGGCACAGTAAGAAGTTCATTAAGTGGCTTGATATTTATTTTTAATACATTGTATTATATTTTTTAACTTTAAAAACGTTCTCCTGAAAAATCAAGTTTTTTGATTTATGACGTTCTTGAGAGGAGTGAACGATATATAGAATTTGAGTAGCGTGGTTGCCAACCATGCGTAGAATTGGTGAATGTTACACGCGTGTAAAGTGATCACTTAAACCAGCGTATGACGGTCGTAAGCCCCGTAAATACCCAGACTTCCATATTCTTATTCATCTTTGTTGAGATGTCAAAAATTAATTTAAAAAAAAGGATTGAAACTGGCGGTATTTTCATGTACTGCTAAATAGCTAGATTCCTAGTTGCTGAGATGCCTATTTAGGAATATATAGCTATGTATTGATGTGATATATTCATTGTAGGCAGAGTCGTATCTACTGCCATGTGGAAGAACATTTGAGAGGGCTTTCCTGCCAACCCTGCTAATATTTTATAAATAAATGTGTTTAACCCTTTAATTGAGTTTTAATGAAGATTTTATTTGACAAAAGGGCAGGTTTTTTTATTTTAAATATTAAATAATACCGACATTGAGCGAGAGTCCATTACAGTCCATAAACATAGAGCTCGTAAAATAATATGGTAAAATCAATTGGTGCTATTTCTTCGCTAGAGTGCTCGTACCTGGTACAGGCAAATCTGCAAAGACCCATTTTTTTGCCCGTATGTGGTACGGGCAAGTCATGCAAAGGGTTAAATATATAAATTTGATTGAAAAATAAATAACTTGCAAACAAGTGAATGACAAAAATTTAGGAATTTGGGGCGTTAAGTATTTGCCACACAACCCTATCGATCGATACCTGATTGTAGATACTGAGTTTTTTAATGTTCCACTGAAGGGAATTCCATTTGTAGGTCCTTGAATTGTATGTTCCTACAGTCACTTTCCAGCAGTAAGTAATTGCGCAATGTTGTGTTTTCAGCGGTGATATGCGGCGCGGTGGTGGGGCTGCTGTGCGCGATCCTCGTGGTGATGTTCATCGTGTACCGGATGCGCAAGAAGGACGAGGGCTCGTACGCGCTGGACGAGCTGAAGAGATCGCCGACGGCCAACTCCTACGCCAAGGGCCACAACAACCGGGAGTTCTACGCCTGAGACGACTCCACTCTGCCCCAAGGACACTTCTAATCTCACCGCACGAGGCTCCCAGTTCGTATTAAACAAACCGAACTCTCGAATTTTACAATCCGGCGAACGAATAATCGCGAGAACCAAAGATACAGAAACGAGAAATGAATATTTGTGTGTCCATGTGCCATCGCGTGTAGCGGCTGCCGTAGCGGCGCCGCAAATATAAGACTTGATTAATAAAATGTAAAGTTACAGTGAATTCTCAGTTGTTTGTTGACATCTTCCAAGTGGTAATTACGAGTTTTAAGGAGCGCCAGTTATTGTTTCGTTCTTCTTAGGTAAATTTCCGAGCGTATCTTTTTGTTGACACGACCAATTAGACAAACGAATGATTTTGTAAGGGTATCGAGTCTCTGCGGGCTCTTGCGTCATATCTACCTAAATTAATTCAATACCCAGTTGTTTCATATCGTTTCCATACTTTTTCTCGCTTCATTTTCTTTTACTTTTTTTTTTTATCGCTGAAATATAAATTTATTTATTTCAAAATAAGTAAGTAAATATTAAGTTCTAATATTAAGGGATTAAATAAAATGGAAGTCCATCGGTGGAATTATTGTAAGAAAATTTCATACTTGTATATTATTCAAATAAAATATTTCCTTTTAAACTTTTACTTACATTCGTAAATATACATTTTGGAATGGATATAGCAAACATTCCAGCTTCAGTAATATCGACCCTTCCCGGCTCCATTCTGCGCACATTCCCCGCCACTCTCGGGTCTGTCTCCTTCACTTCCACCAATCATATTCCTACCAAACTAATCCTTTAGGCTACAGGTGTAATGTATATGACGTAAATAAAGAATTGTTTTATTTTATAATTCCCGTGTGAATGAGATAGAGAAGTAAATGAAGCCCCGAGCGTACATTCCTCACGAAGGCAACTAACGAAAGGAACGCACGCTGCCGGGGTCGCCTAATACTGAACTCTACTAGCTCTGTATAATTATTTCTCTTAGGTAAACCCTCGTGTATGATAATTGATGTTTGTATGTTTCGTCCATTTCCTTAAAATGTAAGATCCACCCCCGATCTATCGCGTCGTTTGCCATTATTCTACAAATGAGACTTACAATATCAAAAAGGAATTCTTTATTTCAATGGCAATTTATTATTTTAATATTTTATTTCAGTTTGAACGAACACAGTTTGCTGTCAAAATATAAAGTAAATTAAAGTGCATTTCACATTTACTAGAAATATTTAGTAGAAGATGTCTGCGCAGTATTTTGGCAGCAAGATATTGTGTAATTTAGATGTTTTTAATAATAAAACAGTTTAAAACGCTGTAGAATAGAATAGACTTTACTGTAATTGCCGATTCTGTAAATAAATACTCCTTTACACCTAATCGACTGTTTTATTATTCTTTCCTCCTCATTTGTAACAATAATTGTTTTATTTTAAGTAAAATGCAAAAGTCAATTCATGCAACAATTTATTTAGTTTTTATAAAAAAGTATAACAAGATATAAAAATGATACATTTCATGCACCGTCATTTCTTAAAATTAAATAATATATTTGTCTTTTTAAAATATTAATTTCAATTATGTACATAAAGCCAAAGTACGTACAATGCGAAATATTTAGATTTTATGTAAATAAATTTATCAAAATGAGTAACATTTTTATGATTTTCCTTAGTGATAAATAATATAAAATATGCTAAGTAATGTTTAATTACTTGGATGGATACTTTCAAATTTAATTTAAAAGTTTTGAGTTCAAAGTATGCAAATGGTAATGGTCAAAATGTAAAAAAATAATTTAAAGCTCAAATCAATAAATTTAGGGACACCCCATTATTTTGTTCAGGGAATAGCCCATTGCTTTATCACTGGTTGTAGCTTTCAGCACCAAGATGTATAATTTTTTTAAAAATCTTCAAATCAAAACACATACAGCAAGAATATTACGCAAACAAAAATTATGGGAGTTCATCACTATCAACTTGAAAAGGAATAATAAGGTATTTAATGCTGTTACTTGATTGAATTCAATTTAAAGATATTATCACACTGCAGTATGTAATACATAATTCATTGTTTATTTCGATAAATATCTTAATGAAAATTTTAACTGCATACAGTATTGTAACAAACAATACACTTTCCACGAAAAATCAATGACCTTTTCTTTTAATGTTGAATAGTAAATCATTATAATCAATAAGCATAACGCTTGTCAAAATATTCTTCTTTATTCGTATAAACGTAATTATTTGTGCACTGGTAAGATTTATCAAAACATATATTTGTCTAGATTTAATAATCCAAAGTTACGTATTAATCACATTATAGTTGTGACTGCATTAAGGGCTTCAGGTACTTGTGGAAGGACTCGTTAACGGGCTCTGAATTCAGTGGACTCTTCTCAGCTTCTTCCATCAGACGTTCGTACACGCGCCCGTCGTATGCACCAAGAGCCGAAGACAAAATCTAACAAAAAGAACGATTCCTTGAAAACTTGCGATACATGTAATAAATGGATACACTAATTATGCGCATTCGCTTATGTTTTTCTCACTAGCAAATGCGTCCGTGGACACTACAATATTAATATTACGAAATCAAATGAAAATATCACAAGACTAACCTCATCGCAAATATCAAAACTGTCGACTATTCCAACAGCATTGGGCCGAATTTTTCTGAGGAGATCCTCTAACCACTGCTGCAATATATTCAAGTCCTTTTCAGATATCGAAGTGTACTGAAAATAAAAATTAATATATTGATTTTTGCTTTACATATGAGTCACAATAAACCAATAATTGGAATAATTTATACAGAACCATTTTCGTAAAATGATACCTCAAGGGCGCTTATAAAGACTTGGATAATAATAGGATATGATGACATATAATATTTTGTATGTTCAACACCAAATACATGTGTTTCATTTTTTTATTCTGAATTATTTTGTTATTTCACAAATATCAATAGAATAAGAATAAAATATTTTTAACGATTTTATAAAATAGAATGCAAATATCTAGATATTATGCAGTTCTCTCTATATTTTACTCCCCTGATTTATACGAGCATTGTGATATATTATACTTAGATATTGCTTTATCACTTTTGGATTGAGTTTGTTGTTGTAAAGTATATGTGAAGGTAGTACATATTGTGATTACCCGCAAGAGGTCTCCGGAGCACTTGAGGGCCCAGTACACCGCATACAGCTCTACAAAGGATATGAGGACTTCCTTCAACGAAGCCGATGCCTTGGCGGCCATTATGTGCATTTGCTCATTGAACTTTTCTATCACCAAACTCCTGCAATGAGCCTGCAAACAATTACCAGTTGTTATAATGATTCAAAGGAAATAATTCGAAGCTGCCTAAGGACCTTGTTTAATAATTATATATGTATGTAAATTAATGTATTCCTAATTTAAAAATTAATTTTAAATTAAAAAAAGTTACTATCGATAAAGCAGTGTGCAACAGAAAAAACCAAGATGGCGATATTACATTAGTTTTGAGTAGGACTTGAAAAAATTAAGTGTATTTTCCTTGTTTTACAAGCAATATGTGTATTTTCAGTCTTATAGTTTTTTTAAAAATATTTTTAACTTGTGAATAAAAGTAAAACTTTGATATAAATGCGTGACTAAATTTCTGAACATGTGGTTTACAAAGAGACTTGGTAAACAATGTAAAACTGTTTCTGTGAGAGTGTTTACGATGAGAGTATCCGTTTGGTACATTTTGGTAATAATTACGTAGTATGTATAATTTACAAAAAAAGTACAAAATAAAATTATAAAATAAAATTTTTCATATTCAAAAAGATTTGTGTAGTTACACAATTACACATGTCGCTCACTCCTTTCAAGAACGTCATAAATCAAAAAACTTGATTTTTCAGGGGAACGTTTTTAAAGTTTAAAAATATAACAGAATATATTAAAAATAAATATCAAGCCACTTATTGAACTTTTTACTGTGCAACAGATCATTTTAGGTAAAACCTGAAGGTTTTTTTCCATTTGAAAAATATTTAGTGTACTAAAAAAAAATAATTAAACAATACGTTTTCTTCAAAATGCAAAAACAACATTTTCTACCCTGTAGCGGGTAAATATTATGTTAAAAATATGCCTCTTTTGCTGGGATATATGTAGTACATTTACTGGGCATTCCGAAAACATGCATAACTGAAAATTAACAATTTTTGATTTATGACGTTCTTGAAAGGAATGAGCGATGTGTGTATTAGTTAATAGAGTAAAAGTTCGATTATTTGGATAGTTATAATTCGAATTTTAGCCAGATCCAGACAAAATATGAATTCATGATCCCATTTACAATTTTTCTATCCAAAACTAAATCAAATTCCGGGATTTCTGTTTTTACTCCTATGCACATTGCGTTTCATTGACACAGTACATTCATTACATAAGGGCAAGGTCAGTTTGGGTTCTTGTATACAATAGAGAAATATATTTGATGGGATACATGACACTAGTGAAGGATATTAAATAAATAAAATATATTAAAAAAAACAAGTTCGCTGGCCTTGTTAACATTTTTCTTACTATTGCTGCGCATGTATCAGTTTGTAAGACGATTTTATTCAGATGAAAATATGGATCTGTCATTGGCTGAAATAGATAATGACAGGTCTTGCTTTGCAAATACCGGGACTTCATCTATATTGAGAGTAGAATGATTAATTAATGTTTAAAATTAGTAGATGCCATTTGGAAAATAAGAAATAAAATACCTCTGCAGCAGCGACCAATTGAATGGATGTCATATTCCAAGCATCCTCGTGACTTATGCCACTCTTCACCCGTTTACTGATGTTCTTTGCGCTGTCTGCCACTTTTCTGAAGAAAATTCCCACCATTAGTAAATTCAGATTTACAGCCGCAGAACATAAAATATACAAAGTAAACCCGCTCACCCCGCGGCCATGACCTGGAACCCCTCGATGATCCCCGGAAGGGTACTGCTCCAGCGGGAGTACTTCTTCTTGATGGCCTTTGTGAAGTAGCTGACTGTCGGAGTCATCTCCGATCCACTCTGCGCTTGATGCCACGACTTTATTAAGAATCTGCATCAACAAATATCAAAAGAAATAGATTTAAAAAGACCCTTTTAACTCAGCTAAAAGTATACTAATTAAATTATAAATGAAATACTTGTTTTTTACTACTAGATTATTATATTGTTACAACTAGTTTCGGAAGCTACAGATTCTTCTATCTACGGGTTTGAATATATACATCAGTTTATTTTCAAATGCGTAGATGGAAAGATCTGTAGCTTCTGAAACTAGTCGTATTAATATAATACTGAAGTGGTAAAAAACAAGGGTTTTCACCACAAAATGAATGCCGAAACTATAAATAACAAAAGTATAATAATTTATGGTTTTAAATTCACACTACATACTAGTTTTGAGAGAGCAGTCCTCCTATCGACAAGTGATATAAAACTGCTAGAGTAAATAAGTGTGAAATAAATTCACTTTGAAGGAAAATAGTCTTACATGTAGTGTATTTTTTGTACCATAAACAAGTTTTTGAAACATTTTTTTGACATCTCAACATAGATGAAGAAGAATATGGGAAGTCTGGGGATTTACAGGGCTTATGACCTGTCATAGGCTTGGTTAAGTGATCACTTTACTCATGTATAACATTCACCAATTCCTCAAGAAAATAACTCCTATGTGGAGATAAACCAGATGTGTGAGCAAGGAATTTTGACACACTCAAAATATTGAAGTCTTTGTAAAATTGTAAAGAAAATAAGATGTGTTTAGTGCGGATAAAGTCAATTGTCCACAGCATTACACGGCTACGTTCTACCCGCATGTACTCAACATGAACAGAGATGGTCAACGTAACCAAGTTGCCCGTGCGTAGCATGTGTTGTTGTTGACGACCGGCTTTAGCTGCGGAACAGGGAGAGTGGCAACCTGGCAGTTTGCAGCAGCAGGACGGTGTTCTCGCCCTCGTAGGTGCAGGCGGCAGTGACGAGGCCGTACATGGCGGGTAGGTTGCTGCATGACATGTAGCCGTGCCCGCCGCACGCCAGGCGCAGCGTCTCGATGCCCGCCGCGGCGTCCGCCGTGCACACGGCCTTCAGGCAGCACGCCAGCGCGTGTAACTAAGCCCAATTAAAGGTTGAAGATCAGATAGTCAATATTTCTGCACACATGTGAGGGAATCAAATAATTTTCATTGAATTATTTTTTTAAATTAAACACTTGTATTATGAGATGTTTTCATCAGGTGAAAAGTAAAACCTGTAGATGAAAACATCTGTTAGTTTTCAAAACTATTTTTGTGTCATGAAATAAAACTCATTAAGTGATATGATACAAATGTTAATTTTTTTTTTAAATAATCAACATGTATTTTTATACTGTTTACTAAATTGATACTTTTTTTAATAAATATTGTTAAAAATAAATAAAATATAATAAAAATAACCATTTGGAAATAAAACTAATTAAAGTAGAATATACAGAAAAAATGAGATTAGTGAGACTAATAAAGATAGCCAGGTAGTGATGATAATCAGTAAGTCATTTCCATCACATAGATCGCGACAGTGTTTACTTTTGATACACGGGATTTGGCACCATGCTAATTTGCTAAAGAAACATTAGATTTATACTGGTGAGGACAGAACACAGTGGGGAGATCTGAACATACCTCGGGGAGTCTGTCCAATTCCCCTGCATCCAGCTCCGAAGAGACATTGTTGTAGTGATCCCAAAGCCATGTGGCTGTTAGTTTGTACGCGTAACTCGCTGCTATGTTGGGGAACAGTTTGTATTGCTGAGTGACGTAATCGATTATCTGAGGTTCCGGCTCGCTAGAAAAGAAATAAAACATTCCATAGTCATTGTATCGAGTCATATAAGTAAGTAAGTAAACCTAAGTGGCCAATGTTTGAAAATAGGA
Source organism: Brachycentrus maculatus (assembly GCF_059751285.1). NCBI lineage: Eukaryota > Metazoa > Arthropoda > Insecta > Trichoptera > Brachycentridae > Brachycentrus > Brachycentrus maculatus. Next base: position 442,625 of record NW_028280870.1, on the reverse strand, counting down.
ATCAAGTTTCGGCACAGTAGGGCTAGAACCTCAAAATCCGCATTACTAACAATGGGAGCACTATCTGACTGAATTAGAGTTTCAATGACTGTATTGAGACATTGACTGTAAATTACACAAGCTAAATTTAAAAAGGATAAATGTAAATGAAAATACGATTTATATTCATAATATGTAACATTAAAAAAGTCTACTAAGTAAATGGCAATTTAATAGATAGTCAATTGAAATATTTGCAACAGTGCTGAGTCAATGAGTGCTTTCACCCGTTGACTGGGCCGTTAATGAATGAAAGCGCTAACTAGTTAACTAAAGAAATGAAAGAGTAAGTAGTAAAGAATAGCAATAAAAATAAAATTAAACCAATGGCAGTCCATTAAAAATAACCAAAATTTAGTCACAGCAACATAAATGATATTTACTGTAATTTTTTCAGTTATCAATAATCAAAATCCTGAAGGCTTAAGACCCGAGAATCACATAAGATAAGAGTTGGAAAATAAAGTAATTTGATTAATTAATCAAAGATAAAATATGTTTATTTATTACAAATTAAATCAAACACTGATTTCTTGAGTCTACTAAGTTGTATGTTATTGTTAAAAAACATATAAAAATCAACTTTGTGACAATCGTTTCGCCAAGTTACGGCATTTAATCTTCACATTCGTTTGAAAATTGTCACAAAATAGATTTATATGCGTTTTTTAACAATAAAATACAACTTAGTAGACTCAAAACATCAGTGTTTGATTTAATATTTAATACATAAATTAAAATGGAGTTCTACAAATTAAACGCCAAATCTATAAATAAAATATATTACTCGGGTTTTGGTTGCGATTGTCTTCGGACAGCTGAATATCTGGTTGCTATTGTGACGGCCTTAGATAGGTAATTAGCCATGTCCTGAATCAGCACCACACGCACAAACATCATGGTTCCGTATGTCAACTTAGACGAAGGAGACTTCACATACGTTCCATCCTGAAATCATCGAATAAACGTGAGGAATGTTCACCTTATATTCCTTATTCTATTCAATCACTGCTTCACCTATTCTTGAGAAAGTCAGAGATCAATAACCAGGGCTAGAGAAATAATATTAATATAAATAGTTGAAAACACCGACCCAGAAAACGAAACAAAATGCAGAGTAGAAGCCGCTCCAACAGTTTTAACCTCAATCTGAAACTTTTTCAAACAATGGTAAGGTTCTATGTTTGGTCAGTGCTTTTATACGGAGTCATATCAGCACTATGAACCGAATAGAGGCATTCGAAATATGGCTGCATTCCATGGACCAATATGGTCAGCAATGCAAATGAGCTCTAAAGAGCAAGAGTAGAAAGACGGTTACTGACCGATATTAAAGTCCGGAAGGTGTTCTATCTGGGACATGGGTTTAGAGGAGAGATGTATGTAGCTATTGCACCTAATAATAAAAGACAAAATACAGGGTTGACTAGGTGTGGGTAGAAGACAGATCTCCTAGCTCCAGAATGTATGAGATTGGACGGTGATCACATTTCAGGCGCTGTTTAGAGCTGCCCAAAATAGGCACACTCACTACTCTCAAGCGATAGTCGATGTCGGGGGGACTTGACATGACTCATGAAGGAGAAAAGAAATAACAATGTATCAGAATTACCACAACATTTGGCCCTGATTTTGCAAAACCAGTTTTGCCAAAACCAGTCCCAAAAAGTACAATTCAAAAAAAATATATACTCTTGATTACAAAGGGTTTTTTTTTCTAAAAATAATCAATTTTATACAATATTTTTCAATCAACATATCGATCACTCCTTTCAACAACGTCACACATCAAAAATCGTCAATTTTCAGTTGTGCATGTTTTCGGAATGCCCAGAAAATGTACTATATCCTAGCAAAAGCGGCATATTTTTAACTTTATATTTACCCGCTACAGGGCAGAAAGTGTTGTTTTTGCATTTTGAAGAAAAGGTATTGTTTAATTATTTTTTTAAATATACTCAATATTTTTTAAATTGAGAAAAAACATTCAGGTTTTACCTAAAAAGATCTGTTGCACAGTAAAAAGTTCAATAAGTGTCTTGATATTTATTTTTAGTCTTATTATATTTTTAAACTTTAAAAACGATCTCCTGAAAAATCAAGTTTTTTGATATATGACATTGTGAGCGATAGAATATTAATTGGCATAATAATATTGTCTTGAATAAGAAATAGATACATAAGCAGATTGAAAACCTGTTCCACAAGGCCGCCCAAAACTTGTTTACTCCATCTTTTTACAAATTGTGAGTTTTTTTTTTTGAGGTCAGAAACATTAAATTACTCGGTGAGAATAAAATTGACCTTTGATTTTTAATTCAGAAGAGTGCATATAAAAATATATTGCTATTTTAATAAAATTCGAATAAAAGCACACATCAAATATCCAAAGACTAAATAAATAATACAACATAAATAATCTGCAAAAACTCAAGTTTTTACAAAAGCTAAAAAATAACAATTTTCCATAATCAATTGATGTGTTTGTTTGTGATGGGATGAATCAAATTAAAATAATTAAGTAATTCAATCAATCCATTCATTCAAATAAAACAAGATTTTTTAAAGTTGAAAGATGAATGGAAATTAGTACCTTACAGCTCTTAGTCAAATTAATAGTGGATTGAAATCAATAGTAGATTATAAAAAATCACGATTAATCTATAATATAAAAATGAAACGCAAAATGTGTTGGTAAGCGCATAACTCAACAACGCCTGGACCAATTTAGCCAAATTTTTTTTTTAAATATTTGTTGGAGTTCAAGGATGGTTTTTACGGCGAGAAAAATTCGAATAATTGCCGGAAAAACCCTTAAAACAGCCCTTTTCTTTTTCCCATACAAACGTTTTCTAACTAAAACGTAGTCAATTTGCATGATGATATTTTATTTCAAATAAGGAATAGAATGGGAAATCCAAATATACAAATCAGTGAAGAAATTTACAATGAAGCATTGATTTCAATTGAGGACATGTGCTTGATGATATCAAACAAACTATTAATTCAATTAGGTCTGGCCGCGCCTAATTGTCCAATGCATTATGCTTTTAACCAAGAGTTGCATCGAGAAAAACTGTATGATCTCAACACTTCGAAAGAGTTAATTCAAACAAATCTTCCACTGTTGAATGACCAACAGAAGTATGTATTTGATACTCTTATGAAAGTAACAAATGATGAAACTGGCGGGATTTACTTCTTAGATGCACCTGGTGGTACAGGAAAAACTTTTTTGATTTCTATAATATTAGCAACAATTCGCTCACAAAATAAAATTGCACTTGCACTCGCTTCGTCGGGAATTGCAGCAACTTTGCTTGAAGGTGGTCGAACAGCCCATTCAGCACTAAAATTGCCATTAAATATGCAAAGCAATGAAACTCCAACCTGCAACATTTCGAAGAACTCTGCAATGGCAAAGGTTTTGCAGCAATGTAAAATTATTGTTTGGGATGAATGTACAATGGCACATAAAAAATCTTTGGAGGCTTTAGACAGAACCTTAAAAGATCTACGGAGCAATTATAACCGATTTGATGGTGCATTGATTTTATTAGCAGGAGATTTTCGTCAAACATTGCCAGTGATTCCACAATCAACGCCAGCAGATGAACTCAATGCATGTCTAAAGTCCTCCAATTTGTGGAAACATGTCAAAGTACTTCATTTAAGCAAGAAAATGCGTGTCGAGTTGCAAAATGACCAATCTGGAAACATATTCTCTAAACAACTCATTGACATGGGTAATGGCAAATTCCCTACAAACACGTTGACTGGCTGCATTAGCTTTCCTCAAAGTTTTTGTCAGTTAACTCGATCAAAAGATGAACTCATTCAGAAGGTGTTTCCAAATGTTTCTCAAAATTACAGAAACCATGATTGGTTGAGCGAACGAGCTATATTGGCTGCAAAAAACATTGATGTAAATGAATTAAATTTCAGAATTCAAGAACAAATTACAGGCGAATCGAGGATATATAAATCAGTTGATTCGGCTACTAACCAAGATGATGTAGTCAACTATCCACCGGAATTTTTAAACTCGCTGGACTTGCCAGGATTGCCACCTCACAATCTTCAATTAAAGGTTGGATCGGTTGTTATAATGTTGCGAAATATCAACCAACCGCGTCTTTGCAACGGAACACGGTTAGCGATAAAAAAATTAAGGGTGACGGTTCTGTTCAGGAGAATTTTTTGCCCCGACTATAAAATACGTAGGAACAAAAAACTGCCACATTACAAATCTTTTTGACAGGACGAAGTCTGTTGGGTCCGCTAGTTTCAAATGAAAATTTAAACTTCATTATGAAAATTTTCATGTAAATATGTACATAGTATGTTTGTTGATAACGATTTTGACTGTTTCTTATTTCACACTGAGCAGCATAATTTTAAGTAAAAAAAAAAACCTTTGATTATTATACTACCACTGACTACTGACCACTGGGGTATAGCAAATAAAAAATCTTATGATAGGGACTGACAGGAGCATTTCGTCGTAACATAACGTGGTAACATTGCTTGCGGCGAGCATCAGCGAGTACCGAAACTAAGGATGGAGCGCTCGGCTTGCTGTACTGACCATGTATACGCATGCTTGCATTGTAACGTGTTACGTTAAGACGAAATGGCTCCAGTCAGTCCCTACCATTAAATTTTCTGCAATGGAATGCTATTCGTGATCACACTAAAGCCTAGTTCAGTATAAATTTTAAAAAATTCAAAAAAATTATTTAGTAAAGGTTAAATTGCCTAGTAATCGATTTGAAATGTCATTAAGATGTAATAAATATTGTGAATACATGCAATATATCACGTCCCTTTAGTTAGGAATAAAATAAATATCATTTGCAGTAATACAATAACTCCTTGTTAAAGAAATCTTATCAATCAATCGTTCATGACAATAGATAAGCGAAGTCTTAAAAGTAATATGTTTATCAAACATAATTAATTATTGAAATGTCAAAGATGGATACGAAACTATTTTCTAATCTATACACAAAATAATTACATCAATATGCAAAAAACCGTTACAAAACACATACGTTAAAAAAATTGATTTTTGCATTTTTTCAATTAGGTCAATTTACTGTTAAGCAAGCAATATGCTTCACAATGGGCTATTATCACTATTACTATTGGTAAATAAATTAACATAAAAAAAACGAGACAATTGGCACTACGCTTAAAATAATCTGCAAAGAAATAAGGGATATACGTATAATGGATTAAGCATATTTTAATTACAAGAACAGCAAACAATTTGTGATGTCATGATGTGTGATGTCATTTATTGTTTTGACCGAGTAACTAAAAAATTAGACTTATTAGAAACAAGTAACAACATTGTTACCAACTTTACAAAACCATGCATATGTATCATAATGCAGTGTATTGCCAAATAACAAAAATGCTGTATTTCAATAACAAATTTTGTAATTGAAATGATAAATATATTTTTTGTATTTTGGATTTTTATAAATACAAAAAGAATCTCAACAATTGATTAAATTTGATAATCCGCCCGAGTGAAAATATCCTATTGTTTGTTGAAAGGGAAAAATAGATTACCTCCAGGACTTGGGCATTCTTCATCAGCATATGTTCCCTGGGTATCCGAACATTGTCGAATCCCAGGAAGCCATTGTTGGTCCCATTCATCCCCAGTTTGGAGCCAATCTCCCCGATCTTGATTCCCGGGAGAGGAGCGTGCGTCTCCTCATCACGTAACTGAACCACAAATGGATGAATTCCATGGCACACCCCTTCGGTGTATAATTGTGCAACTACCACGGCATAGTTTGCAGTGTGACCCACTAAACAATAAAAATAAAATATATATTTATATTTAAAAATTACTAAAATCAACCATTTGTGAAAAACGCATTTTACAATATACATATTTTGAATTCCAATAATAGTTTTGATGCATTGGTATAATATATTCATTTAAAAAATGTAAGATATGCAATTAATTACATATCACAAATTAACAGGTAAATATTAACTGGCGAAAATAATAATAGAGCAGCGTGTCATTGAGCTTTTCCAAGAAAAATGACTCGATACTTTTATTTTTATATACCATTTCTTTGCTGATGGATGGCATTTGTCAATATACATATACATATATACATTTTTATGACTCTTTAGAAAACCTGTTTTCATATACAATATTAAGGAAAAAGAAATGAAAAAACATCACAAAGATATCCTATAGCGCCTTTGTAGCCTTTGTAGTCATACTAAATACTTTTGTAAAATAGTTTGGGTAAGGTAGGACTGAAAACTACATCTAAATAGGGTCTAAGTTGTCAAGTTGACAGTGTCAATCATGGAAATATAGACAACAAGCCGAGGTGTGGCGCAGAATCCTAGATAAAGACTTCATTATATAAAATTTGTGTTGGTTTATGCTAAAGGCAGAAGCATTGTGATAAAATTAGAAGGACCGTAAAAAATGACAATAGGATCAAACATTTGACAAGTAGAAGCAAAAGTCTGGCATTGCCTTTCAAACGTAACAGTTCATTTTTCCCGATGAGTGATGACAGTTTTCTCATCACAAATACTGATGCCGATAAGTTCATGAGTAGACCACATCCGACTATGTTGTTTGATCACCACAAAAGTTAGTTAGTTAGGCACAATAAAATTATTTTTGCTGAATTTATAAGCTTTGTAAATCACAAGCAAGACAAATAACAACTGAAACATTTTTTTTAACATTTCCTTATTTTGTCATCTCAATCCCAAATGGTTGATTCGGTTCAAGTAAAATATTGGCATTTATTTTTAATTTAAGTTTTACTTGGTAAATACCACTCTCTCAAAGAGCTGAATTCACCAAGTTACTCTTAAATAAAAAATGAATAAATGTTACCACAAAGTGACTGCCGATTCAACTAATGAAATTTTGACATTTATCCTAGATTTTGTCTAAAATTTCCTAGAAAATCTTGCATTAACGGGAATCGAATATAAAATGCCAGTTTATAAGTCAATAGTCTACTCAGATAACATAAAAAACTTATAATTAATTTAATATTTCATATTATTATTAATTTAATTGTAATAAAATATGTTCTTACATCCTCCAGGCCACCATTTGTAGGAAGTAAGAGTGGGACTGTTCAGAATAAACTCCTTCGTTTGGGGATCATACTTAGCGGTGGTCTCCAGCCCACGAATAAATGTACCATGGCCTAACTCCGTCTGTAATTGTATTAGAAATATGCCATCAAAATTCGATTGTGTTTTCTTTCTTTCTGCTATATATATTTGTCTCTCCGTGCACTTTGAATCTAAGATTATTTTAGGCAGAAAATTAAAATTTTATACTATGGAATATATAGTAAAAACAATATTGTTAGTATTTCCGAAGACTCATATATTTTATTAGTAATTTAATTGACAATAATTTAATGATGATGGGTCGTATGCTTTCAAGAAAGCATAGCAAGATTTCATCAAACCATGGAATAATTTTTGGTATTTGCAAATAGGTTGAAAGTAAAGTCAAGAAATATGTGATTTGATCTTTATAACATGAAGGTTAGTTATTTTGTAAACAAACACATAAAAATATACTTGAGTACAAAAAAATAATATCATGCTGCAGTAGTGTCTTACAATAAGATAAAGGATTATGAGAGACAAAGGTCAACAAAGTTATTACCAACTGATCAATGTCTTGTTGTCAAGCAATTAATGCTTTGTTGTATGATAAAGCAATTTATTAAATTAAATTCATTACTTGTCATGTATTCCATAATTATAAACATTGAAACCATTCATAATATAATTTTATAATATTAACAGTCATACCACATCACAAAGTAAAAATTCATTTAATAAATAATTTCCAAGACTAAAGATCTTTAATCACATTGTTTTCAGTCAGAATGCAGTCGAAATGCAGACAGTTCATTTGAACGTGGATAATTAAATATTTCAATACACTTGAATCGGCTAACTAACCTTGTCCCCTAATTTGAAATAAGGAAGCACACAAACACAAATCAGATTCGGAAATAAATAATTTAAATATTCTTACTTGCGCATAGGTACCAATAATGCTGCAAGTCCACGCTCGCGAAATCCATTCTGCTTGCTGCGCAACAGTTCCTTGGCCCATGATGGCGGGAATGAACATCACATAGTGGAGCGTGATTGGGGATCCATCCTTCAAAATAGCTGAACCCAGCGTTCCACCAAGAATATCTCTATAAATACAAAGCCAAATATGAACAAATTACACACAAAAGTTATTTTACTCAATTTTGATTAAAAATAGTTTTGGTATCCATAGGAATCGGTAAACAAATTAGGTAATATATTTCTACGCCACCTAAAAAATGACATATTTCTAAACAGTGTACAGTTAATCATCCTACAACACGGTTTTGCTCTGACATGTTGAGACACTTGTGGAAAACCTCGTATACCACAGTCACCTATGATATGGTTTCGCTGTACATAATTACAAATTTCCAAAAAACCTTGTAAAACACTTTTGCTATTTAGTTAAGTTTTAAATTTTGCTAGATTTGGAACCATATGTTGTAAATCAAGTAGATTATAGGGTAAATACATTGATTTGATTTATAAGTAGTAAGACAATTTCCAATAGATTTCTCTTCTTTGCAATTAAAAAAAGAATCGCATATAATAAAAGTTATTTTTGGCACTATAATTGAACTCAACTATAGTTCTACAATACATAATTTTTTAGATTTTTATTACAGCATCTAAAACAAACCTTTTAATAAAAAGGTTGATGTGCAGATGGCTCAGAAATTGATATTTAAGACATTTGTTAAATCTATATGTAGTTTATATTTAAATTTCCTTTTTATACTTTGGACCATCATTAAACGAGTATTATGTGGCACACAACCATAGTCCACCGAATATTTTCTTTAACAAATTGACAAAATGCCGTAGTTAAGAGATTGTTTGGTTTAGTTTTTAGTGAAAATTAGGTACAATGGCTAACGCACACTGACAGTTGTAACAATGTGTAATCCAATAATATTAAGTATTTGCTCTTTCATGTGAATATTAAAATGCTTCTCTAGATATTGCTCTTATTTCAGAGAGTATTATATTTTTTAACATATGACTTTTTAAAATTTATTGTGAGAAACTATTTTTTTTTTAAATATTAATATTAATGTTTAAATAATATCAAAGAGTATTCAAATATATTCTTCTTCTTCTTTCTTATCTTTGTACCTGTATTGTTGCATGCCACCTCCTTCATTTGCTCCATCTTGGAAGACTTGAATTTTCTTAAAAATATGGCAAGCCTTCCTGACAGCTTCCTCGTACTTTTCTTTATGGCTTAAATACTCTGGCGGGACGGCATCTTTAAATACGGGGTCTGACAGGAAATATTGTTCTGCGACAAAAATAATGAAAAACATTTATTACTTAAGTACAGATTTTCCAGAACAGGGGCAGATTTGTATCCCTAACATAAAGTCTATATTTTAAAGCCTTGTCCGCAAATAATAAGGAGAGGATGGTGAAGAAATTTATGAATAATATAACACGACACACATGCTAATGAAAAATAGAACCTGAGATGCCAGTTTTTTGTGGGGTTATAGTTGGGTAGATGCTTTACTGTGAAACTGGCATAACGCATTCGATTCCCGCCAATTGCAAAATAAATTCATGAAAGATTAATTTTCATTTGGTCTGGGTGTTTGTAATGTGTTTTTAACATGTACCTTCCCTATCCTACGTATCCTACTTGCAGACAAGCCTTGAAAATCTTTGTGGGTTAGTCTTTTTTTATGAACACATGGAAAGAATATTTTTTTAAACATGTATTCACGTAAGTCAAAATCAAGTAAGTAGAGGACTTCCTGTACTTATAAAATGTAATTAGTAATAAGTCAAATACTGTTTATGTATTCATAAATTATTAGTTTTACATCATATTGTCCAAATGATTATTATTGTTTCTGGGAGAATATATTTTAGTACTAATTTTTATTATGTATTTTCTTCTAAATAAATATTTTTGTTTTTATTTTTATTTGTCTTATTTCACTGTTATTTTTATTAGAACAAGATACTACTTACAGTTTCTAATGTATAATTATTTGATATTACTTTGTATTTTTTTTCATTTTTAATTGAGGTTACTTTGTAGATTCTTATCTGTATTTTTAGTTGGATAACTTAACTTGAACTTAAGGATCCAATAACAAACATCTTGAATGGTAGTTTATCGGTACTTAATAATTTATGTTTGTAATTTTTATTATGTATCTTAACATACTAAGGACGGGTGTTTTTTTTATGCCTGTGGACTGCTGGCGACAAGATTCGATAATTTTATACAAATATTAAAGACATTTAACAAAGAGATTGGTATATAATATTCATATAAAAACATTAAGTAATTCCTTCTTTTCTGACTTTGAAATGATGTCAGTGCAGTAGGTAAAAAAACCCTTCCTGTCCTTCATCAATCGACCGAATGGGTAGAAATACCTTTCCCGTCCTTAGTGTGTTAATAATTCAAAATAAAAATACCTGACTAAAAAAATTACATTGTTGATTCAACTTTTTTTATAACTTTGGCTTAATCTGTAGTGTCAAATTCCATCTGAGCTTGCTTTCTGGTAGAGTAAAATTATAAAAAAATACACTTTATCATGTTCCATATAAGGATAATATAGAGTATTTTTGTAATATATAAATTACATTTTAAATAGTTAATATAAAAAGTTATATCAATCCATATTTATAATTATTTCAAGCACAAACTAACAAAAATAAATGTAATGACGGCTTACCCGTCTTTTTTCGTTCTTGGGTTCTTTTCTCATCACCATCTAATAAATGCGTTAACTCTTTGGGATTGAATGAACATTTATCTCGTTCTCTCTGAAGGTCCGGATTACAAACAACTCCAGGCATTGCGACGATTGAAACTTTCACTTCACACAACAAAAATTAAGAACAAAATACTAATACTAGTATTTATATACACAAAACAGTGAAAACTTCAAAAGAATTTCAATAGTATGGATACAGTTCAAGTAACTATCGCAATATATTTACATCGACTCGCGAACCATAACGCGTTATCATGTCCACTGGCACAAATCTATTGCTGCAATAATCATATTACTGGTTTTTTGTTTTCTATCGGGTTGCGCAAATCAAAACCCCACCATTAAAAACAAACGTCACAAATGGACGCAACGTCACTGAAACCTTATGCTGAAATCATGTGTTGTCAATAATGAAAAATGACTAATTTCTCTAAGTAATTTTACAAAAAAAATCTCACTCATCTTCGTCGTATGAATTTAGTATAGGACCCGAACTTGTCAAAATAAATAGCCAAGGATTGCCAGTCATAAGATATTTTCATGACATAAATACTTACACAGGTACTTCTGTTAGTACTCAGAAGTCAAAATGAGTGATATTTTACAACAATGTTTTTATAAATTTGAAAAACATTTAGTTTCTGTTCTTGATAATAATTAATTTTTAAAATTGTTATTTTGAATGTGAGTTGACTCTTTTTTTTAAAATTACATGATAGAGTCAAAATAATTGATATGCTATGTATTTCCGGCGCCGCCATTTTTATTTCTTTTCAGACACGTTGGGAACTTCTGCGGCAGCATGAGGTAAAGCGGAATGAAAATAATTGAAATTAGTGTTAAATATTGTGCATATTAAACTGTTTTAGACACAAGTATAGAAAGGAATATATTTCTTATCTTTTTGCAATAATTTTACGGTACAAATACCAGAATATTGACACGCGCAGAGGTTATGTGTTATTTGAAGTTTCGTACATACTAACATGGCGAATACCGCATGTGCTTGTCAACTTTTAACTCTAGTAATCATCTTTCGTCCGCGACACAACATCAGTGATATTCCTTTACTCTTTAATAGCTCAATGTTTTTATAGTGGATATTTAAATTTGATGATGTATTCTTTTCAGTTCTCTCAAGGTGCAGAAGAGGCTAGCAGCCTCGGTTATGCGATGTGGAAAAAAGAAAGTTTGGTTGGACCCTAATGAAATCAACGAAATCTCCAATACTAATTCAAGTACGTACATTTTATTTTATCCTGTGTAAACCGCATGTAAACATGGTATGAACGAATCTCTTGAATGCCTAAATCTGACAAATGTGGCAATCTTTACACTGTCAGTGTGCTTTTGATGTTATCAAATTGGCTAAATGATTCGATTAATTTATTAATTTTAGTTTCAACTGCATTTGTCTTGTTTACAAATTTTATTAGACTGTCTTGTTTTCGATATTATAGGTTATTAATATAGCTCAGAACTGCCACAACTTTAAGGTTCCTTAGAGAATTAGTAGTTTTACAGTTGTCAGTGTTATTTTATTAACAGGTGGTGTCATCACTAGTTAAGAAAGTATGTTCTTCAAAATCCATGTATTCTGTGAAGACAGGGTTTTGCATAATCTGATCCTATGTACATTATATATAACTTTAATCTTATGTGTTGTTAAGCTGTTTTATTAATGTTGAAAATGGAGTTGAATCACAGATAGTAATGAAGATGGTTTGTTTTACTTTAGAAGGATGAAAGTGCATAATGTTAATTATGGGGTCAAATCGCAGATGGCATGACGATGGTTTGTTTTTACTTTAAAGTTTCCACGGATGAAAGCTGACTAAGTGCAAGAAATAAGCTAATGAAAATTATTATAAATATTGGCTTTTTGTAAAAATATAGTGATATACCAAACATTGTTATATTTCCTCAATGTGTCAACAATGCCTATAGTCCTTGTTTTCTCCAATGGATTAAAACAGAAAATGACCATAAAGCTGTTAATTGGTAGTTGTTCCTCCGCATCAGTGCGAGTGGCGTTCCCACAAAGGACGCAAATAGTGAAACCACCAATGCTGCTTAGATTTTAAAACATTTCCAGAAGAAATAGCAATGCGTAATATTTGTGAATATGCAAATCATGGACAGTCTTTACAAAAACAGTTACCATATAGGATGTATGGCAGATGTTACAAAATATTGTTAGAGTTTAATAATAGATTTATATTATCCACTGACACTTCGTGATGGAATTGCATTTTTAATTTATTATTAGATTAAAAACAATATTTTTAGCTTTTCCACTTTTTTATTTGACCAGCGACCGGGTTTCGTCGTTACAGACATCATCAGACTGGTATGTCATATTCTGGTCATCAGACTGGTATGTCATCAGACTGGTATGTCAGACTGGTATGTCATCAGACCAGTCTGATGATGTCTGTAACGACGAAACCCGGTCGCTGGTCAAATAAAAAAGTGGAAAAGCTAAAAATATTGTTTTTAATCTAATAATAAATTAGAGTTTAATAATTTCATCAATTGATAAGGTAGTCACTTTGTGGAAAAATTTTACTGTGTTTGAAAATGATGTAGAATGCATCGAAACGTGTGTCACAATAGATTTTAAGAAATAGTGGTATTTACTAAGTAATAATACAGTTTCACAGTAAGAGTGCACTTTTCACATCCATTGTGGATCGAACTAATAATGTCGTTATTCTTGCAGGACAAAACATTAGGAAACTGATTAAGGATGGTATCGTTATCAAGAAGCCCGTGGCCATCCACTCGAGAGCCCGAGTTCGCAAGAACAAGGAGGCGCGCAGCAAGGGGCGCCACTGCGGCTTCGGTAAGAGGAAGGGTACTGCCAACTCCCGTATGCCCCAGAAGGTAATCCCCCTTTCTTACTCCATCTAGAGGGTCTGCCGTGTCGGGCTTACTCCTTTCCGTTAGTAGTGCAATACTCGGCGTAATGTGAATCAAAATTTCCAATACAAACCCATATAATTATTTGTTGTAACCTAATATTATCAGATGCGTAATTTTTTTGGTTCTCCTTTTTTATATGTAATACAAAAAATAAACTATCATTGTAAAATTCTTAAATAATGTTGAATTATTATTATTATAATTTTTTTGTTGAGAAATAATTATTTTTTTCCGTCAGAGAAGTACAATCGCCATTCCAAGTAGAAAAGGGCAATCTAATCATATTTTAAACTCCGGTTTGTGAAGATATTAGCAAACAATAGGATTTATGAGTCATGGTTTAATTAACTGTTAACAATATTATTTTACTCTCAATGAATAAGGGTGTATGTATAAAGACAGAAATGATTTTGGATCAATAGTCATTACGGTACAGTCTATTTATCTGTTATTTTCATTTTGTGATGACATTTTAGTCAATATTTATACTTATTTTATGGATTTAATAAACCAGAAAATAATACAAAAAGAAATCAGACAAATAATTGTAGTAAGAGGGTTTTGGGGTTGGGTTGATATTTGTCTTTAGTATTATAATGTCACAATCTTCACTCTATAATATGTACATTAATGCTGGTAATTTAGCATGCCACACTGTTAACAAATGTATTGTTCTTAAGTTTGTGACGTGTTTTCATTTGCTTTCCAGCTTCTCTGGGTGCAAAGGATGAAGGTGCTCCGTCGGTTATTGAAGAAATACCGCGAGGGAAAGAAGATCGATCGCCACCTGTACCACAACCTGTACATGAAGTCAAAGGGTAACGTGTTCAAGAACAAGCGTGTCCTCATGGAGTACATTCACAAGAAGAAGGCGGAGAAGGCCCGTACCAAGATGCTCAGGTTAGTACCGCTACTATTCACTCTTCCAGGCTTTATTCAGATTTTTAATCAATGTTTTACTTAGTAAATACCACTATTTCTTAAAATCTACTGTGACACGTGTTTCGATGCATTCCGCATCATTTTCAAACACTGATGTACTGAGTAAAACATTAATTAAAAATGGATAGATTTTACCACAAAGTGATTGCCGAATTAATTAATGAAAATTTATTCAGATTACTAAATTTAAACAATAAATGTGGCAAAGTGTTCAATAATAGAACAGTAAACTCGATCCTCGACTGCCAAACTGGCTTTGCGAGTTAAATCCCCGTCAATCGCAAAATGAATTTTAGAAACATTTATTTTCAAGCGGTGTCGGTGTTTGTGTATTATTTTATTCCTTTCCGAGACTACGGGAATGAATATTGTACAGTAAATATTGCTATATCATATTGGTAACGTAGCAAATTGCTAAAAGTCCACAATGACTGGTTTGCTAACAGAACTTGTTGCACTTTGTAATATACAAGCACTCGCATGGTGCTGCAAGTGAGAATGCAGATTGAGGGAGTGAGAATGTAACGGTGTGCTTTGTCCAACAGCGACCAGGCCGAGGCCCGCAGGAACAGGGTGCGCGAGGCCCGCAAGCGAAGGGACGAGAGGATCGCCACCAAGAAGGACGAGCTCCTGCAGTCCTACGCCAGGGAAGATGAAGTTTCAGTCACCACAGCCAAGAAATAAAAATCCCTATAAACACTTTCTATATAATTTAAGAAAAATAACATTCTCATTTTTATTCATGTGAATTATTTTTATGTGAGTAAATATGGTTTAAAAAATCTGAATCTGTTTTCTTTATTACATTCTCCTTTCCGAGCATATTTTTTTTTGCTTATACATATGTAAAAACCTCCTCTATACTTACTTCCAAGATTTAAACACTCAAAAACCCATATTTTGCATAAAAAATATAAAGAATATGTATCCTCTGTCTTCTGAACAAAGATACCTCAGAGGGTAGGTATGTAGATCGTTATGCTTATGTTGTGAATCTGCATTTTTAAATTTTTATCAACAATATGATGAAGTCATTTTTTTTTTCAATTAGCCATCTCAAACAATAAGCTTTTCACTAAAATGTGAAACTGGTTTTGTAACAATAAATATATTTAGATACCAATTCTAAACTTTAAACCACAATATCAAAAATAATATTTCACATTTGTGGTGGAATAGAATTCGAGTAAAATAAGAACAATTCATGCGTAAGATAATATCTTTATTAAATTATTCAGACTAGGAATATAATAATTATTGCAAATATGGACATTAAAAATACGATGTTAAAATTTATTTACAATAAATCACTTTATATAAGTGTAAAAATAATACATCACATACTTTATACATTACATAGTGAGCATGCGGCAAAAGTGAACAACAGACATGGGCGGTTGCATAAAATAACTTCTTTAAAAGGATTTATTGTTCAATTTGGTTTTCAATAATTTGAAGCCAATCAGTGCATAAATTCAGTTGAGAATTGTATATTTCTAGCTCCTCATACATTTAACACCAAAAACTTTAGCTGGAAAGAAATATAAAGTGAGAAAAAGTACCAAACATCACTTAGTCAATAAAAATTAAGATGACATACATGGCTTAATTTTTTTATAAATTCTGAATCATGCTAAAAAAGTTTTAATCATCAAACAGAAATCGGAGCAAAATTATACAAACTTAGTAGTACTAACTGGATTTCCCCCTTATGGCGATTACTCCTATAATTTCATACCTATAAATATTATTTCTTAAATACCTGCGTACAATACATATGTACGAAAATTCAAATTCCGAATCTTACAGATGCATGAAATTTACATAAAACTAGGCTAGAAATAATACAATGTACTCTAAATATAAAATTTAACAATGATTTTTAATGCCAGGAACTTTTATTGATAAAATTGATGATTCTTGAATATAATTGCGAGAGAAAGAAAGTTTATTTTTTCATGGCCTGTTTTACTTATATATCTCAAATAGTTTTGACTTTCACAAATTGAGTCACATCCGCTTTTTTATGGCATTTAATAGTGACAATAATACTTGACAGATATTTGGGCGAACGCACAACTCTGATATAAATGTGGATATTTTTTTGCATAGCATACACGAGAAACAACCTAATTATAACAGCAAACACTGAATGAAACTGAAATATCATCAAACTGCAACAGCTAAACTGAAATATCATCAAGCGTTTCCTCACTTTATCTGTGAATTCATAATCGGAATAACTTTAACTTGTAAGTAATTGGATTATAGTCTGCTTTTGGTTCCGTGGTTAGTATTGTGAACTCTAGACTCAGGAAGTCATAGGTTCTAGGTTCGACCCTCCTACTAAAGAAAACGAAATTAGTATTCAATGGGTATCATCACTCGGAAATAATGGAATTAACGTTTTAACAAAAGGGTTTTTTTAGATTCTTGTATTTATCAAAATCAATTTCATTCATCATTTTCATAAAAATTTGCTTCTGGAAAAATGCCATTTTAGCAAGTTGGCTACATAATGCATCAGTACGTATGTGCTTGTTTTTGGTAAATATAGTCCCTACTCCTTCAGGTTTCGCTCCCAGATCATCATCAAATGAACCCAAAACATCATATTTATCAACCCTTTCCTGGCAAAATATTGTCAAGGATCAAATATCTCTTGGACTGCTCCAAGGTGCATATTTTTTTCCGAGTAGATTTGCTACAGCAAAATGATCTTAACTTCACTGGCGTTAACAATTTTGCCTCGAAAGGGTGATATCATTGAAAATATAAACTTATTGTTAAATTCACGTTGACTAGACCAAATGAAACATCACAGATGGATTAAGCTATATGTATATGTATGTATAACTAAGCTTTATTATGAGAATATCACACGTTGAATGTAAATTAATGATAATATGTATTACTTCAGAATCACAACGATACTTTCAGAAGCAGTCTCTAAAGGAAGCGTTGCTTTTGTGTTATCTTGATTGTACAATTTTTATTAGTTCAGCGTAGATTATCAACATATTTATGTCAAGATTTCAGAAATAATTGACTCCATAATATAGTAGTCGAGTACTTCTGCTTGGTTAAAATAATGGCAATGGATAATAATAATTGCCAAAACTATTATAAATGTTACTTAATATACTTATTGCTTATGCATACATCATCGGCTTAATCTGTAATCTTCATTTTGAAATAATGGAAAAGAAGAAACACATTTGAATTTAACCAAGTGTAGATTGTGATAGATTTTTCAAATACACTTTATTGCGCTCCATGCATATCTATGTAGGAAATGAATAATGGATTTTCATGGCATACATCACATTTCTAAAAACAAAATTGAGACTTAAAAATCACACTTGTCTTCCAGTAAAGCTTTTCTGAGCAGCATAGTTTCGGGTGTTACTTCTTCTTGGAGCTTTTTAGGTGACAAAGGGAGAGGATACTGAGTGGACGCTTGCGGGAGAGACGCGAGGAGTGCTTCGGCACCGCCCCCCGCCTCTGCGTGCTGTCATTTGGCGTGAACCCTCAAGTGTCGGGTGAGGGAGCCTCGCTGGATGAAGGCCTGATTGCACTTATCACACTTGTGCGGCTTCTCGCCGGTGTGGGTTCGCTGGTGGTCTATCAACCTCCTCTTGGAGATGAAGTTCATGCTGCAGTAATCGCAGGTGAATGGACGCTCTCCGGAATGGATACGGCCATGCTCTATAAGGAAGGACTTTGTAGAATAGGCCTTATTGCATATCTCGCAGAGGAAAGGTTTTATGCCTTTGTGAATCAGCATGTGGCGCGTGAGGTCCGCCCGAGTGAAAAAGGGAAACCGGCACACTTGACATATAAAGCGCCGCTCTTTGTGTCTGAACATGTGCGATGTCAAGTAGCTGTTGGAGACAAACTTCTTATTACATATTTTACATTCGTAGCTTTTTTCTCGGTGTTCTTGGTGAGTTTCAACATGATTCTGGAATTATAACATATTACATTTATCTCAAGGAAGCGCTTAAGTAATACTTTAATAATATACCACCCTACTACTAGAAAAAACCTTATTTAGAAATAATGAAATTTTCAAACAAAAACATTATGATTCACTCACTATGTTTAGTGTCATCACAGTATATGATAGAAATATAGTGTCTTCTTCCAAACAGTAATGAATATGAAGTATAATACAGATAACCAAAAGTAGACAATTTTCAACATAATTTAGTGGTACTTTGGAAAACTAATACAGCATAATTCTAATAATTCATGTATACACAGAAATGCTTGTATATACATATACTATAAATCGAAACTGTGATTTTTATACCACAGAGAAATATTCAAGTAAGTAAAGTACAAACCACAGATTTCTTTTCTATTTAAGAAAACAATATTATATTTAGATAAATTATTTGTAATCACCTGAAGTCCGCTGGCTGATCGATAGAATCCACCGCATATGTGGCAGACATAATCCTTCCTTTCCTGGTGAATTTTCTGATGATTTTTCAAAGTTGTCGATGTCTTATAGAGTTTCCCACAAACGGGACATTCTAAAGACTTTCCCGACGTCATGTGAACAAACTCTCGGTGTCGCCGTAAACCGTCCCACTGTTTGAACTTTTTATCGCATATATGGCAGATTATTTCACTCTGAAAAACAGTCAAACCAGATTTATTACTGGGCTAGTAGTATTTGTAGTGTAATAAACAAATAAATGATTAATTAATAAGAATAAATCAATTATTTCAGTAGATCTATCCTAGCAACTGACATAAAACATATCCAGGGTCAAATGCTGGAGCAGCAGTTGCTTTATCAAGGGATTCAATATTACTCTCTATTTTCTCTCCTAATATTCTAAACCAAGCAGATATCATTTTTAAATAGAATTAAAAAACCAGTAGCTTACCTCTCCTCCTCCGTGAGTGAGTTTGTGAGCTTCCAGTCTCTCTGGGTAAGCAAATTTCTTGTTACATTGTAAGCAAGAATAATCCAAATGGACATTCTTGCCTACGTCTAAATTATTTATTTTTCTTTTGATAGCATTATGTTTGTTTTTATTTTTCTTGTGCTTCTTTTTCTTTTTCCTGTGTGGAAATAAAATTTAAATGCATGAAAAAAGAATTGTCTACAAAATCTAAAAATCGTTGGTAAGCAAAGTTGATACGAATGTCTATGATCTACAATCGTTAGTCATCAAAAGTGATATACATTTACACTAACAGATATACACTTAATTATTTCTACAGATGTTAATTACTTTTTGACAAAATACATTTTGAGTCATCACAATTGCTACTGCACTAATTACTTGTTAGAGTGAGAATGCAACAATAAGTTAGGAAAAGTTAATATTTTTATTGAATTTCTGGATTTACTGTGGATGAAAGATCTGTAAAAGAGTGTGTTTTGAGTTTAGATTAAAATTTTCCGGAATTCTAGATGGACCTCAGATTCAGATTATCATTTAAATAATAAAAAAAAGTATAAACTGAAATGTTACTCACCGTTTAGTTTTGTGCAAATTATTTTGAATAGGGGAGCATTCACGGTCATTGATTTCATCATGTATGTTTTTATTTTTTTTAATAATCAAAGTATTATCATCTCCGGAAGAATCTGTATCTACAATTGAATATTTTAAGTTCAGAATAAAAATATACAATTTAAAAAAAAAAGATTCATACAAACAAAAGACAATATTTATTATCACCATAAGCGTTTCACCATTAAAGTTTAAATTTGTTAATATTTGAAGGTAAATCTCCACAAACCCAAGAATATTTTTTAACCGTAAGTGCTATTCAGCACTATCACTCTGTAGAGTTACTTACGTAAATTGCGATGCAGCACTTAGGCGCTGCATTTTTTAACATGCGTTTGTCTGTCTTTGAGAAAGCACGTGTTCTATTTGAGTGCGGTGTATTGTGGTTGGCGTGTGTTTTGATAAGTCTATTTATTGTTAATCCTGTTAAAATTAATACACCTTAAAAAGAATATATATTTTTCACCATGTCGGATATTAGTTCTATTGAAGACGATGTATCAAATTCACGAACAAAAAAGTGGACACCGATTACTGTGAATGAAATAAAAGCATTCATTGTGCTGTCTTACTGAGAATGGGAAGAACAAGACAAGCCACCATTTTTTTATTGGAAAAGGGATTCCAAAAGGGATTGCATGGACCTTGCGCTGGAAAACACAATTGTGAAGTGACAATTTAATATTTATGTATTTTTTAATCTTTTTTGTACTTTTAAATGTGAACTTTTTTATTATAAACATAAAATATTCTTTACTTGAAAAATTTAAAACAAATCGTTAAAATTGGTTGTTATTTGTCCATTTTATTCAATGCCATACTTTTTTAATCGAATAACACAAAACATCTGTAGCAATTTACATACATACTTACAAAATAAGCCCAACACTAAAATGGTTAACATTTTTTTAAAATCACATTACATATACTAAAATAATAAAATAAAAAAACACAATTTTTTCAAAACAACCACATTTTCGGTAACGGAATTTTTACATGTACATCGGGTCTCGATGCTTTATTTTAGACGGTTATGTATGAACTTTATATGCTCGCACAATAAATGCTCAAATAATTTATTGTACATTTCATGATACTTTTTTTTTAAATACACAATTTCTAAACTTCAAACAAATAAAGAAACTAGATTCATTTTACCTAGGAAAAGTTCTCTAAAAACACATAGATTTCTTCCCATCCATTGATTTAATAAAAATAATAATATGATAAACCCTTATCCGCACCCCAATGGTGCATAGGGCACTGCATCATATAAATGCAGTGTTATCTTGATCGTTTACACATGAAGAAAAGGTGATCAGCCCTCCGCTTCAGGTACCAGTCCAGGGTAATATTGAATAAATATTACAGTGAAAAAATCACTCATATTTATTTTACCCCCCCTGGGAATCGAACCCGGGACCTCCAGAACGGTAGCCGAGCGTGCTGACCATTACGCTACGGAGGCGGACAAAAACAAAGGCTGCCATTGATTTAATATTGAAAATAATTTATTTTACAGATATTTTATTCTGCATGATTTAGGTTCATCAAAGATTAATTGCAAAGAATATTATGAAAAAATACCGAAGTTTCAAACAAATTCATCATAATTTTAACACATTGACTACCAAAAGCCGACTAGTCGGCTTTTTACTGTTAAATGTAAACGACCAAACACTGATAAGTCGGTTTTTCTACCCTACGTACTGGAAATAATTTTCACAATTACGCAAATCACTATATTCATTTCAAACTTGAATTATTCATTTTAAAATGATATTTACTACTAGGTAAAAATTTAATTAAATAAATAAGCACTATTATTAGTGAAAATGTTAACATTTTAAAGAGAATATTTTTAATAAATAGGAAATGTTTCTAGAATAAATCACAATACGACACTTTTTGCTCATAATTTCAACTGCCGCTTGTTAAATCATAAATATTATTTTACGACCTCGAGTGAGAGCTATCGCATGTCGTGAGTATTTTTTTAAAAAAATTATGACAATATAACGATTGGTACAGAAATTATGAATGTTTTTATTAAAAATGTGCATTTTTTGCTAGTGGTACAAATTTTTATGGTATTTGAAGAAAGTCTTTAAAAAAAGTAAATAAAGTGTTAGGAGAGTCCCTATGACACACCGGGGGTCAGAGGAGGATAATGTTTGGTGCTTTATAGTATTGGGAGAAAAAGATAATGCTATGCTGGGGATGAAATACGATATTAAAGTTTGGACTTTATAAATTTATAAACATTAGAACTTAACATATTATTTTTTGATATCTCATCAAAGATGAAGACGAATATGGAAGTCTGGGCAAATGCCCCGTAAATACGGGGCTGACGACCGTCATAGGCTAGTTTAAGTGATCACCATACACACGTGTAACATACTGATAAAAGAGTTTCTGCTCAATAAAAAGCTTCTTTTCATCTCACCAATAGATGTCTCTAGTGAAGTTCTAGTGATTCAATAACAATGTTTCTGAATCGGTTCATATATATAGAACTTCCAAGAATTTGAGTATTGTGGTTGTCAATAATGGGTAGAATTGGTGAATGTTACACATGTGATCACTTAAACCAGCCTATGACGGTCTTCAGCCCCGTAAATGCCTAAACTTCCATATTCTTCTTCATCTTTGAAGAGAAGTCAAAAAATAATATGAAAATGAGAAAATCCAGATTTGTGAACAAGTATTTGGACACACTCTAAATGTTGTTATTAGAACTTACCATCAAAAGTTTCCAACTTTTCAGTAGAATAACCTAAATTATTCAGTTGAGTGTTCGCAGTCGAATCAAGCAATTCCGAAATTTCAACTTTGATTTCATTTTCCTCTAATTCGTTTGGTGCCTGATGTTTAGATTCGTGATTCGACTCGACAAAATAGAGCTTTAACCTTTTTTCTGATTGTAAACATTGCTGTTTGAAAATATAGAACTTATTTAAAAGTTCATAACAAAATTGACATAATGATTTCGGGAAAACATCGCTTTCAAACACCTGCGGAGAGATTTCAATACGATAAATAAATAAACATCTTAAAGCGAATGATTAAAAAGCATTTTTAACAAAAATAAAATCTCACTTGAATGGATGTACAAAACATGTACATTTCCGATGTCGCGTTAAACAATATGCTGTATAAATCATCCTTGGACGTTAAACATGCTCGACAAACAGTTTGAAAATTCATTTTAGGACATAATACTTATAGAAACATATTACTCGTCTTACTCTTTCGCGTTCTTTTTAGATTGTTGACTATATCGCTACATTTGACACTGACATTTCCAATAGTATTTCGCTTGTCAAAAAACAAACAACTTCCATAGAAAATATTAATACTGAGTAGGTGTGCATTGTGCACGAGTGCCTCCTAGATACACGTTAGAGGATTGTAGGTACCTACCTACTTACCAAGTACTACAAGATTTTTACTTGGTATTTAGAAGAAATTCACCAAGTAAAGTACACCATAGTGACTGCTGAATCAATTGATGAAATTATTACCGCTCTACTGGCTCTGTTGGATTTTACATACGGGTATTTATTACTTTACTATCTCTACCAGTAAAATATTCATTGTTTTCATTCTATATTATATCTCATGCGTAAACATCTTTTAAAAAAAATGTTTTTTGTAATACGATTAATTTTTCAGTTTGTTTAAGAATTATTTTTATTTTAGTTTATAAAAAATACTAAACAAAATCAAGAACAGTGAACATTTTATAAAAAAAAAGGTAGGAACCGCAATTTGATGTTACATTATTATGATAACCTAATCCTTAACCACTGAAAAATATTAAGGGGGGGACTGACCCGAGCATTTCATTGTAACGTAACATTCGCAGCAAGCATCCGACTTCGGATGGAGCACTCCGAATGCTATACTGACTATAGAACTGCTCGCATCGTAACGTGTTATGTTATGACGAAATGACTTTGGTCAGTCTCCACCTTTACACAGCTGCACACTGAGAACACTGGGTTTTTGTGGACTTTTTCAAATGCTATATGTGAATGAATGAAAAAATTAGGTATTTTTGAACATTTTATTACAAATGATTTAAAAATCCACAAGTTTTATTTACATAAAAATATTCACAAATACTAGTAGAAATAAAATATGTATAATATTGATAAAGGTATTGCTTACATAATCAGATCAGATAAAGCCAAGTCTCAATCACCATTGCAGTGAAATTTCATCCTAATACTGTATAGAATCATCACTGTTCTTTTTAAATATATAAATACATATTAAAATATATGAAAAAGTTTAAAATACAATACATATTACACAAATATTTCTCAGTACAATATGTGGCAATGTTCTCAGCATTGAAGATAAATAACTATTACATACATATGTATGTAGTATGTATTGAGATAAACAAGTTTATAGTTAACTTAAAATGATGCTTTTTGCCAAAACATGTATCAAATTAATACAATTTTGCGGCTGTTTGGATAATGAATATCTCAGTAAAGGAAAGATATAGAGCAAAATTTGTGATTGTATTTGATAGAGGCCAGTTATACGTATGGTTTGAGCCGTATTTAGCCAAACAGCTGCAACTTAAGTAACGGCTAGTTGCCTTTACACATTAATACTTAGCTAGTCAGGAAATTGCCAGCAAATTCGAATTTTAGTAAAATGAATTGAGAAATAGTTGAAGTGAGATTCATGTATTTATAATTCTATATTTTAGCATAACATAATTACATATATCTAAAAATCTAAACTCTGAATTGCAAGTAGAGTTATGTAATTCGCACTTCATCACATTTACTTAGACCAGAGAAAATTAGTTTTTTCTTTCTGAAGAGCTGCATTGAGAATGGGTTGCCACATAAAAATCTATTATAAATAATAAGGCTGATGAATTGTTTAGTATTAAAAAAAAATGACACAGATACTACAGTAAGGGAATGAAAAACCCTAAATCTTCAGTCAAATAATTGAACACTGTGGGTAGGTTCCTTAACCCGAACGCCGCTGACCAAAAAAATAAAATTTTGCTTTGTCATTGTTCAGACAGATGATACACGGTACGAATAATAAATCATGTTTAAAGTAAAAAAATAATAAGAACATCCCATTTAAAGAAACACTATTTAGAATCGTGGGTAGCTCCAAATTATATATTTATCCGTGATAGTCACATAGCAGACACATTAGTGAAGTGTCATAGATGTGTGTATCAGCCGTAATCAAGGGGTTTGTATTGATGATAGATATATTTTGGATAGACCAGGATATTTCATTAAGTCCATGTAAGTTTTTAGATGGTTCTGTTCCTATTCTATTTTCTGTCAATCTCCAATGCGAATAGACCTGTAGTGTCCGTCAGCAGTCCTCGGTTAGCATTGTCTGAGAAGATCTAAGGTGTTTTATTTCAATCCACTGCTCTACCAGACTTCTCCAGTAATAATCCAGTTATTTAAATAAATAATTAGCGTTTCAATGCGTCAGGAGATAGTCCTGTGATAGCTGCGGCGGTGCAATTGGGTGTTGCGTATTAAGGTAGTGGGGCTTGTCATGCGTCTTCATGTGCCTGTTGAGGGCACACTTCTGTATAAAGGCCTGGTTGCACTGCTGACACTTATGGGGCTTCTCCCCCGTGTGCGTCATCCGATGGTTCTTGAGATCCTTGGCCGCCATGAACTTCATAGAACAGAAGTCACACGCAAACGGACGCTCACCTGTGAATGAGAATTGCGACAAAATATTGAATTACAGGCAGTCAGCTCTGCTTGGTCGAGAAAGGTAAAAAATAATAAATAGTTGGCAATTGATGATTTCGGTAAAATAAAATTTAAATAATGTTCGTTGTTTGGAGGGTATAATTCAATGGACAACTATCCAATTTGCATATGATGTCTAGTGGTGGCAGTCCTATCTCTATACATACTTCTTTTAATTATTTATGTTTTTTTTCCATTGTATTTATAATATTATTTATACCATATGAACACCGCACCACCACTTACTGACAAAAAAATAATACATATAATAATACTTCTTGTACTTACAAAGATAGTACGCTGCCACCAGAAAATATAGAATTAATCTAGTCGTGCGGAGCTGAGATTAGAGCTTCATCTTACAACGGATGTTTAATCAAATATGGCCACTCACAATTATTTTTTAGTTAGATAAGCGAGTGCATATTAAAAAATGGTAACTAAAAGTGCAAAGCCTTTGAAAGAATGACCTGTATGAGTTCGGTTATGCACTAGCAGGAAGCTCTGTGTCTTGAACGCCTTGTCACATATCTTGCAGGCGTAGGGCTTCCTGTCCGAGTGCGAGCGCATGTGCTTGTCCAGGTCTCCCTTCACGTAGAAGTGCATGTCGCACAGGGTGCACGGAATGTTCTTCACTCCGGTGTGGCGGATGAGGTGGATCTTGAGATTGCCGGGCTGGATGAACTTTTTGCCGCACTGATTGCAGGCGTACAACTTCTCGCTAGTGTGCTGGATTAGATGAGCCTGTAAAATTAAAATGAAATTGATTTTTTTTACTATTGAATATATAAATAAACCTCTTGGAGAGTATGAGTGAAACATTAAGTTCTTTATAAAGAAATGACAAGATGTCAATTTCTTTAATTGTAATTCAAGCGATATCACTTTTTTTAATAGGATTTATAGCGACATTTAAATACCAAAGTTTTGTAGTATAATCGAAATACCAATATATCACACTTATTTAAAAAAAAATACCTTTCTGTTACATATTATAATCATTACAATAAGAATATATTATTTTGTGCATCTTTAATAAAAACCAATTGCTGGGAGTTTAAAATTTCCTGTAATACAATATTTTAAATTACACATTTCAATGTATTTAACAAAAATCCATTATATCAAAATTATAAAAATGGTAAAATCACTTTTATTTGGGCCTTGATAATATATGTACCTCTAATACATGCTAACAAAACCTTAATAATGTTTTTTGCTATAATGATAAACATTTTTTTACAGAAACCATTACCAAAAGCCAGACAAAGAATATCATTTTTTTATTGATATCCACATACCTTGAGATTGGAGGGCTGCACGAACTTGGCGCCGCACTCGTGGCACACGTACTTCATGATCCCGGCGTGCCCCCTCTCGTGGTTCTTGAGTACATTCAGATAAGCAAAATCTTTAGAGCATGTACTACACTTGTATTTACGGATGCCCGTGTGGACTCGCATGTGGCTGTTCAGATTGTTAAAGCTCGTGAAGGTCTTACCGCACTCCTTGCACGCAATGTCCGGCTAAAAAGAGACCATCTCGGTGACTTTGGGATATGCGGTCAATGAAGAGTGGTAAAGACAATTACGTTAAATCAAGGCCCTTTGTTTACAGTAAACCCACATACAATTATCCCTTCATATTCGCAGGGTTTACGTCCCTAAACAGGTCGCATATAGTGAATGTTGAGACCACTTTCAGCCAACGACTCATAAACATAAAATGCATCGATTGTGAAATTGTTTTAATAGAAAATACCATTAGTAAACAAATTATCTTTGTTTTATCATACAAGTTTGCGAAATTGTATGATTATCCTTGAAACAATATTCTTCTTCTTCTTCTTCTCGGTGTAGGCCTTGTGGCTTATTTTTAAGAGGGATTAGCCTCCTACAATGTCGATTCCCAGCTATCGATCCATCTCTTTGGTGGTCTGCCCGGGAGTCGTCTACCATGGGGTAGATGACTCCCGAAACAACATTGAAAGACAAAATCCGTAAGTATGCAAAAACCACCAATAATAAATCAGCTAATACAGACGGGAAACTGTATATACATTCACCAGCAATTTTTCATTTTAACCATTTAGTGAATCCCAACTGGCAATAATTGATCAATTAATTTATATAACGAAGCAACAGTACCTACTCATAATTTGTAAATAAACTGAATTGCATTTCAGCGGATAGGAATTTTTTTCAGCACAGTAAAAATGTAATATGTGAATAAATAATACTCATAATAAATTCTGGCAAACTTTGTTAGTTCACATCAAAAGAAAATAGATACAACAAAATGGCATAATTTATTCAATAAGTCTAGCTGAATTGCAAAATTAACAAAAGTATTTTTAGTTTTTTCTTTCTTTATTATTTTAGAATTGTTAAAACAAGCAACTAACAGTAAGAACAATTAATGCGATGAACGGGCATCCAACAAGTTATCCATAGTTGAAATTAGGTTTTCATTTCAGTTGTCAGAAGGATAAAGTGTAATTTTATAATTTAGAACTTTTTTAAATTCAATGAACGAATGGATGAATATTTTTAAAGAAAAATTAAAAATAAAATATTTAAAAGCTATAAGAAACTGGAAGTCATATGTGAAGTTTTACAGACAAAAACTTTGTCCAATATTACTGTTGTTTAAATAGATACATACAATCCTACTAATGGGTACATATGAACCAAATAATAAAATCGGCCTTGCATTGGTCTTCTACACTATTGCCATTTGCATTTTTATGTTACCAGATATAAAAAGAATTCTTATATGATATTCCATTTTAAGTCTGGCAACCTAAAAATTTAAATGGCAACAGTGTAAAAGGTTAATCCAAGATTCTAAATTCAAACTACAGCATGACTAGAGTACCTACTCTTGGAGATAATGGCTTTAGACATAATGCAGCACTAAGTACATATAGGATTGTATGGCTAGAAGTTAGATACTTGAAGCACACAATCGGAGTGAGGAGTGAGGCTTGATAATTGAATTACTCTAAAATGACATGGAACTTTATCCCTCTGACGATGCCTTAGCGCACAAACATACTAATTACATTTTTTCCAGGAGAGCAATTATAAGTTCAATAAAATAAAAATTTGAGTCATTGTTTTTCATACTTGTATAAGTAATAATGATAGTGATTTTTGAACAAGTATTTTTAACAACAACAAAAAATTGCAAAATGAAATTCATTCCAGTAATTGGTATGTTTAAGCATTAAACCATCTTATACATTTTAAGATTGGAATATATAAGGTAAGAATTATATTAATAAATTAAACAAATATTTACAATATATAAAGTACAAATCCACCAATTATCTTAAAACGGCCTATTACATCATTTTAAAGCGCTTCATGAATGATTTTTGTAAATTAATACAATTTTAAATTAATATATAAATATTTTTAAATTTTGCTGTCAAATCAATGCAATTGAAATTGGTAGATTTTGGAAATCACACAGTTTAAATACGCACAGAATATTTTAAAGCATATTTTTTTCTAGTAGTTTGTTTTATGTTTTAGATTAAAATAAAAAGCTGTTGTGCAAAATAAAATTGATAGGTTTATTTGAAAAAACATATATTTATAGTTATTTTCAAAAAAATCAGTCTCGGTCGGGTCTAGCATGGTAGAAAGATTTTTCTTGAAAATCATTTTCAATTTTATCAGTCTCCCTTTGTATATTTCACATGGAAAATAGACCATAATTTTTGTTGATAAATTTATATTTAAATACATAAGAAATGTTATAAAATTTACCTTCAGTCCAAAATGGACTCTCATATGTGCTTCCAGTTTATCATATTTATGGAAAGCTTTCTCACATTTGGGACATTTTAATGATTTTGTTTTCTTTGACTTTTCCTTTTTATCTTTGTCTTTTTTCTTCTTTTTCTTTGAAGACTTTTGAGATCTAAAAAAAATATGAAATTTTGAATGAAAAAAAAATGTAAAGAGTCCACTAAGTACCTTTTAGGGCTTCTTTTAATAAAGTATGCTATGAGTATTGACTTATTTAGGAGGAACATTGTCAATGTGTATTTCACCAATAAACTTTGAATATGTTAATATTTTGAGCCAATCCTCAAACCTGAAAATATTTTTGTAGTTTTTATGAGCAAATATTTTTGTAGTTTTTTACATGTACATTGCATTAACTTTCTAAAATAAAACATGTAATTTGGGATAAGAAAAAATGTGAGTCTTCTAAGTATTATAATGTTGTCAGTAGTTAGAATGTATCAGTGAGTGCCTGGGAACTCAAATCTTACTCCGAGATAAAGATTAATTTGAAAATATTAACTTTTTTGTTTTGGAATGATGGTAATCCTCATTGCTAAACGCATCCTCAACGTCAGAGTGGAGATCGGGTAAGGAAGCGGGAGATTTAAGAGTGACATGATCCACAGATATTGGTTCTGCCTGCATCGGTATATTGCTAACGTTGGGTGAAAGTGTTTCACTCACAAATTCAGGTAAACTCTCTTTCTTAACCTGAAACAAATAGTTCACCAACAAAAATTATACATTGTCTATTCATACATACATCTATAAATACATATTGTCTATTCCTTTCTTATTTAAAATTTCATTGAAGAGTTTAAAAATTATTGAATTTACACTCAGCCAATGAATTATGAGCCAATATCATATATCAAATTTTCAAGACTCATTTAAATTAGCATTCCGAAACTGGTATGCCACGGGTCAATTAATCAAATTAGAATTTTTATAAATTTTCAATTAAAATTTTTCGGTACCTGAATTTGTCCGTACTGTCTTAAAGTAGTATCCGATCGAACAACTAATTGCTTAAAATAATAAAGTCTGTTAACTAAGTCCAAACAAGGTTGACAAAGAAGCCCAGGCAGCCCATCATTTTCAGAAATCTGTGGGAGTTAAAAACAATAATATAATAATAAATGCTAAATTCCATCACGTGAAAAGGCGGAGAAAAATCTAATAATTACTTGGACAGAAGTGCAGTATAAAAAAACTTCGGCTGAGCACGTCCTAAAAATGTTTTGTAAGTGATCACTGACTGAAAGACATGCCCTACAGGTGCTATTGAAATCTATTCGATTGGGCACAGATTTATCGAATTCCATGAAAACTTGCGAATGAATATTAGATTCATTGCGAAAAAAATCCATTTTTAAATCAAATTGTCATCGAATTCCAAAGCTTTTATTATTACTGATTATTGCCAAACAATTTTAACACCATAGAAAAAACACGCTTCGTTGACAATGACAGCAACTGACAAGCTATAAAAATAATCCGTGGAGATAACCAGTACCTACTTATTTTCTTGAAAAATTTGTATAATTTATATAGCACCTATTTCGTAAAATGCTACCGCAAGCGCGCTTCACTGTGATTCAATTGGAGAAAAGGAGATTGTGGAATTGATTTAGCAACGAAATATGTTTTTATTTTTTTCTAAAAATCGTCTCAAACAGATTTTATACTCTACTCCTTTGTGAACACGTGAAGTATTGGGGTGATGTGAATGAATTTAGAAATTCCAAAAATCCAGATAGTACAATTGAAGGTGTTAAAATTTTTGTTTGAAACGATGTACACCTACAAGTATATTACTCTGAGCACACTCAAATAATCTCCTTCATAAAGTATTTTCCTTTTCTCTTCAGTTTTTTGTATATACTTTTAAAATTCCTTTCTCATGTACCAGTTATGCCGTTCACCCTGATCTCCTTCATGTATATATCGAAATCTATGCTGTAATATTTAAGAAATTAGAGTGATCACCATTCCTTCATATATTTTACAATCAAGTTACCTGTGTGGTTATTCTATTTGGTGCCCTATGTACCATTAAATGCGGGTAGAACTGAAAAATTCACAAAAATTTGTCTACAATTGAAACTGATTTTCCCCCTTTTTTTTACCACCTGTGATAGTCGACATTTTATATTTAATCTTTTATATATTTATCTACCACATTGATTTTTTAACAGCAAATCTTTTTTTATACCAGGTAAAATGGGTTTCAAAAAGGAATATCTGCAGTGACTGCATTACAAAACATAAAAAAAAGGATTTGAAAAGAAGGAAAAATAATGAAAATTAGCTTGTTTTTTTATATCCTTTAGGCAGCTCTAAACGTGGTAATATTTAAAAAAAATGGATGTGGGATCTAAAAGGCTTTAAAATAATAGTCAAAATAAACCTTAACAAATTTATGTAGTTATATTTTGCAAAAATAAATTTAAAAAATAACATGGCAATTACACAGATTGTAAAAAATTCGACCTGATAACAATATTGATTTGTTTATTAATAACTGAACTTACTAATTTATACTAATAATCTAGAGAGAGAAATTTACTTCAAAAATTAATGTTTTGAAACCGATGTTGAATTTAACACACACACACATGGTTTATTTAGTCGTTCTTTTATTTTATCACTTGATATTAATGTTCTGAGTGAATGTATACTTTGAAAGTTACATTAAAATATTTTTCCATGACTGTAGAATTCATATAAAAAATACAATAACCTTTGTCTTCAAGTAGGTATCTCTAAAAATAATAATTTTGGATTATGTTTACACTTATTATTTTGTGCACATCCGTCTTAAATTTTTTTCAGCATGGGTTCGGCAATTGAAATATAATTTATAACCTATAAATCATACTAAATATAATATTCAAATTGTTTATAACAGTTAGAAAGTCCGAGTTACATATTTGTAGCATCAGGGTAAAGATTTTAATAAAATGTTATATTCTGTATAAATAGATATATACTTGGACAATACCCAATACATTTTTGAAAATACTTTATGCTAATGTAGAACGCAGCGTGTTATATGAACACAAAGGCACTGTTTTTTTTTCACTCTGTTCTTTATATTTCAAAAAATAAATGAAATTTAAAAAAAATAGATCACATGAGGTATTTTTTAAGTCACTGAATTTGTAATTAAGTTGAGTCTTTAATAAATTCAGTTCAAATAGTCTTAGTTTTATTAATAGCCTTGAGGATCTCAAAATAAAAAGTAAAAATTTTAGCTTAATAACTTTGTTCAATGTAAGGCTTCTCATTCCATTACCTAAATATATTATTCAATAGAAAGGAATATAATCAATAAGTTAGTTAAGAAGGTGCCAGGAAATAAAATGAAAATAGTGAGTAAAAACAAAGGGTTAATCGTTGAAATTAATACCTAAAATCTAAATAGTATATTTATGTAAAATATAAAGTACTCTATAAACCGCAACAGTAATAAAATTCAACCGTGTTAAAATGTTGTTACTCTTAACATTAATCACAACATAAATAATAAAAAGAAGCGCTTAACTATGTATTAACTTAAGTTTACTTTTATGCACACTTATTTACCGTGCTACTCTCAACAACTACATATCTTGTCAAATTACCTTGTTGTATGTACATTTGTATGTAACGTTTCGCTTTGCGACAATATCCTATGAAAATTGCTAACAATTAACAATAAACGTCTTTTTAAAACTAAATGTGTACTCTGTACTTCAAAGAATAGCCATATTATATATCCATTCGGGAAATTAAAAGTGACCTAACGAGGCATTGGGTTTCAGCATTTCTAAATGAGAGAAGTCAGTGTCATTTTGGGAAACACGTCATCCAAATTTCACTTCTTATGCACATTCCTCTAGTAGGAGTTTCTGCAATTCCAGATAAGTGTACCAATAATTTGAAATGGCTGTATACGGTATATAGTACCTAGACTTCTATTAAAAGTTTACTTGAAGTTGGCTGGAAGATATTTCTGAATAGCCCCATCAAAGTACATTTATTTTGTACAAGGTTTAAGAAATAAAAAATAAAATAATTATGAATGAAAAAAGTAGAATCGCATAAATGTTAAGTTAGAGCACTTCTATTGCGGGAGTGCGATAATAGAAGTTTAAAAAAAGTAATAATGTGATAACAATTTAAGGCAAACTGATTATTTTATTATATTTGAGGTAGTAAAATTCTCAAATAAATAGAATTGACAATGCTCGGTGTTGTTCATGGTGAACTATATACGTACAGAAGTACATAACATGTACATATAACCAAATACATACAGTAAAAGCTTGTTAATTCAAAATTAAAGGGACCAAAACTGATATGACAATGTTTTTAGAGGATTTTTTAAAATTTTGACAAAAGTGAATGAAACAGGTTTTTTTTTTTTAATCAGTGATTAATTTGATCCTTAATCATAATTTAATTTTGAGTGGAATATTTTATTGAAAGTTGAAATTATTTAATGTTAAGCACAAAAAAAATCATACGTTAGTATGGAAAAATTTGAGTAATTTTTATTTGAATTAATTAACTTTTACTGTAATGCCATCACAGACAATTATTTATTCTAAAGGAATACTAAGTTACTGTCGGGGGCCAAAGGCTGAAAATGTACATGAACACATTAATTGATAGGATAATAATACTATTATCAAATATTCATATAAGACAGAACCATCATTTTGATAAAATCACACAAAAGGCAAGTCATAATTATTAGGATATAAACCTTTCACTTCATTACATGGCATCCTGCAAAACTGTGATTCTAAAAGCCACCAAGAATGGTATGATTTTATGTCTAAATACATTTTTTTTTTTTGATAAATGAAAACAGGAATATTTGTTATTTCCTAAAGAACGCCATTGACAAAATTAGCACAACCTTTAAACAATGATTTGAGTCAGCAAAATATCTGTGATGTTAATTAAATTTCATATAATTTACATAAACAGAAGAAACATCACCAAATGCTTATGTATTGCTTTGTATAAAATATGTTACAAGCAAATTTAAAACACATTAATTTTTTAAACTAAATTATATAAAAAATATATTCCATTTGGTAAAACAAATTGAAACAAGATTTGCACAAATGTGACTCGGTGTCGTCTATAGAGAAAAAATTGTGCCCGAGTCACGCTGTCTGTAAAGTGGTTAACGCTTTTTCATATCGCAAAGATGAGAAAATAATGGATGTTGATGAGAAATACATTTAAAAATGATTATTACATTAATAAATTTAACAATTGAACAGTGTGTAAAAGTGCGGACGGCTGAATTTTGTTCTTAAGATTATTTACGATAATGAAGGAGTCAAGGGAAGGATCAAAATATTTAAAAATATTATATACATATCTCGTTGCTATTTTCGAGATCGTCCACCTATCATATGAATTGTCAAATTCCATGATTATCTTAAAATCCTACCGTTGGTTAATATTATGCAATTAAACCGTACTAACATATAAACTACATATAATATGTTTTACTTGATTTTTTTCTATAGCTATCCGAAACCGCAATTAAAAAAAAATCCATAATGATCTCGTTTTTGAAATGGACTTAAGTAATCAATGAAGTTGTTTATATATTGTATAAATAGTGTACTTCATTAGAAACAATATAATTCCTCACAGCCTTTTACAATGTATCGTTAGAAGAAAGTGATTGCATGCGTGAGCTGGTCATATTGGTAAATAATTGGTAAATTATATTAAAAAACAAATTTGTCAGTTCAAAATACATATT
The DNA here is from genome assembly GCF_059751285.1 of Brachycentrus maculatus. Taxonomy (NCBI): domain Eukaryota; kingdom Metazoa; phylum Arthropoda; class Insecta; order Trichoptera; family Brachycentridae; genus Brachycentrus; species Brachycentrus maculatus. The sequence goes on along the minus strand of NW_028280870.1, from coordinate 406,973 downwards.
TAAAAAAAAATACTAAATGATTTATCTCCTTTTGTCAATAAGTTTCATAATCATTCAATGGGCGTACAAGGTCGGGTACTATGTGACATAGTACGTCAACAATACGGCTGTCCAAACTTAAAACACAGTAAGGGACATTTTTTTGTAGTACGTTTTTTTTGCATTTTTCGACTAGGTAGAATCTACTTAGTCCAAAAATGCAAATAAAAACGTACTACAAAAAAAATGTCCCTTACTGTGTTTTGAGTTTGGACAGCCGAATATGCATGTGTGCATACATCCAATAAATTGTGACAATGTGTACAAGTGTCGTGATTAATATCTATTCATACTTGAAACAAAACTACACAGATTACAATAAGTAAATCGGTAGAAGGTTGTGTCGGCTAAGGGTAGGGACTATAAATTTACACACTTTTATGTGTATAACAAGTTGATTATAAAATTATGCAAACTTCATCACAAATATTACGGTGTTTTAACTAATTCTATTTTGCCGTTTTTATACAATCCTGATTATGAAGTATTGATTCTTCAGCTTAAATAGCTTACTAATTGTACTTACTACCGGGGCTATACATAATACGGTTAAGTTGCGATAGGCTCATGAAGACACTTCTGGTCCCGTCGGTTGTTGTTGAGGAACGAATGTGACCACTTCTCCGTAGACCAGTTCTAAAAAAATGCATTTTCAATAGTAATGTACCCAGACAGTCAATGGAATCAGTTTATTTTTTACATTTTAATAATACAAAACAAAATAAGTATAATGAGAACTATGGTCACAGTGGCGCAGAACCTCTTTTTCAACTCTCACAAAATTAAAACAGTATGAATATTCAGGGTGTGTTTGAAATATCATAGTTCTTGAGAGATAAATATAAAAATCTAAACTGGGTAAAAAAACGTATTTTGCCAGCAACCCGCAACAGTTGTATGTCATGTTTACAGGGGTATATCTGTGAGAGTTCTCTACGTTATTAATTTGTTTTAACAACAAATTAATATAAGTATGTCAGTGCGATTTCAATGACATAAAGGTTTAAAATTGATTTCGAAATAATATTGACACATTGTTATCGGGCGATTTTTTCATCCCTAATACTCACAGTCTGCCGTTCGACCCTCAGTATACCAATCAATCAAGTAACCACAGATCCAATTCCGATCTGTACATTGTTTTCAATGTCTCTCGCACTCTACCAAAAGTAAGCAAATACAACGCTTATAAGTGTCTCCCACTCTCTACCAATAGTGTGCAAAAGATGCTTTTAAGCATTCCCCACAAACAATGTGTTATATTTATTTTTAAAAAGTGCATATTTTTTAACAGCACATTTGAGAAACTGTGATTCATTTACAATAAGTCAGCCACAAGCCAATGTTTTGATTTTTTTTAAATAGTGAGATTTCAAATATGATTTTAATGTGTGAAAAATCGTAGAATAAGTTTCAAATCATGGGAATTATTAATGTTAATATAAAAAGGGAAATATACACATCGCTGCAATAATACCCCCTCCAATGACATCTGAAACTCCGACAAATAAGACTTAAATGGCATAAATACTCAGAAAAAACAATTACATACACTGTTTTCTCAAACATTAATTCTTAATGGGTTTCAAAATTGGATACATTAATCAAATGCTGAAATGTTGCAGATACCTTTCCATTTCTCTACGGGCATCTCCATGTCCTCGAAGCTCTGGTCATACGGTGCGGAAGTGGGCTCGTCGCTGGGATCCGCGTACTGCTGCAGATAGGCGTGAGCGAGGGCCTGCTCCGCCGTGATCCTCCTCTCCGCATCTAGCTCCAGCATGCGCTCCAGCAGGTCAATGGCTAGGCGATTAGCTCCGCGAAACACATCCTTAAAGTCGCGCTTCTTCAATGGGGGAAGAGACTGAATGTAGTTTCTGGCCTAGAGACAAACCAAATCATTTTGTTTAAAACCATTTAGACCCAATCTTATTTTTAGCATTTATTTCCATTTGTCACATTATTATTATTTTAATAGTTATGGATTTTTGAAAAATACAACAATAAAAACACATATTTTTTTTATTCTAAAAGTATTATGTATAGACTTCAATATTGACAAAATGATATACCATCAAATAAACAAAAGGTAATTAAAGTTGACAAAGAAGGTACATGTCATTGAATTTGATTTTGCAAAACTAAAATTGAGAATTGTCATTTTAACAAAGTAGATTTATAATATTTTTATTTAAAATATTAAGTGTATCAACTTACAACTCAACACCATCACACATATAATTAACAAGTGAATAAATATATATAATATGCATATCCCACGACCGCATTAAAATACAATGATGAAATATTCCAAGAAATGTGAAACCAGGGAAAACCTAAAGCCACAAATAAAGCAGAATTAGAACTTCATAATATTACTCAGGATAAAAAAATCATATTACCTATATAATAAAATATCTGTTAAGAAAAAAAATAATTTGACAATTTTAATTCTATAAGTAGTCAAGCACCGTATATGGTATTTGAAATAATATTGAATGCATCAAAACACGTGTTGCAATAGATTTTAAGAAATAGTGAAATTAACCAAGTAAAATTTCAATTACAGATAGGTAGATATTAATTACCACAAAGTGACTACCGATCAATATATATATTTTTGAAATATTTGCATTAGCTACATTAATTTATTGTTATTTGTTATTATTTACAGTTAATATTATTATTATTATGGCCTATGAACATGATTATAAAAGGATATCAGGATTTTTAAAGAGTAATTATTACCTCCTCACTGGTTATTTTATCAATGGTATCCTTTTCTGGTGTACCGCATAAAAATAATATCCTCGTAAGATGGTCGATGTCTGTACAGATGCCAGTTAAGGTTAAGGTAAGCCTTGTTCATTTGTCAATCATTATTCGAAGCGAAAGCAAAAAAACAATACATACACGAAAACATAAAGCTTGAATTTTTTCAAAACAAAATATTGTGTTAACTGTATATTAAATGTAATATTAACAGACACCAATCGAAAATACATTAGTTTGATAATAAATACATACAACATAGAAAAACTATTTATCCATTTGCAGAAATAATAATTATTATTCAAAATGATAGAGTTGGAGTTTTACATTTTAAATACATACTATGAACTTACAGCAGTCACTAAAATTGATTTGAAAATAATAATAATAAAGTACATGCTTACTTAATATGTATAAGGAAAAATACACCATGCTAATATGTACTATACTTTGCACATAAAAATAGGAAAAATGCTTTTCAGCAATTATTAATAAAATTGGCAGATTTTCTTTTGAGATACACTGACTTACAATCTCGGAATCACGCAGTTCTTGATTTTTTTTATTTGGCAACCCTAGATTATTTTGATTTAGGATTTTGAAATAATTTTAGAAAAGACTTTCATAAAGAGTGTGTTATAGCTAAAAAGCAAGATATTTTATTAGCTAGCTACATTATACAAATTATAGTGTAGTTATTGCCAATGAAATAAAATTGATATGTATATGTTTATGTGTAAAGTTGTACCCTGACTTACGCAATTTAGAAATTTGAAATATTAGTGTATTTAAACTTCTATATTGACGATTAGAAAAAATAAAGAAATCAATAAAAATATATTTAAAAAAAATTCTTTCTACTATACTTCTTGCATTTTTATTCCTAGCAAAATATATTATTTGCAAATACCGGATTTTTTAATTATCAAATGTTACAAGTAAGTATAAAAATGTAATAAAAAACAATAGAACTCAATATATTACAATCCCTTCAAATATATAGATAAATATAGTGAAATAATATTTTTTTACTTAAAGTAAGAGATAGAAATGTATACATATTGTCCTGTGAGTTTAAAGGTGGAGCATCAATCATCTCAGCACAATATTATATACCATCATATGAAGTTAAAATGCTTCTTTCATTTCTTCATATGGAGTTCCATACAGCAAAGCATATTTATCACCTTGCTAATTCCAACATTAACTTCTCTGGATCGGGTATATCGCAATAATTTTTTTGCTTATAACATAGCTAATTCTTCAAACTATTGACATCTGTGAGAATTATCACAGAGGAAAATATCTTTTCGTATAGTTACATGATAAAATTGAGGTAAGTAGAGCAGCTGCCATAATCAGTAAAATATCTGTTTTTTTATTTTACAATTTCATCATGTCTTACCACAGAGTGAATGCCGAAATAATAAATAAAATATCTAATGGAGTTAATAAAACTCTCCAAACTCACAGGACAATATTTTAAACTTCTTTGATACAATAAAATAAGCATATTTTATGTGCAATTCATAAATGAATTAGGAAATATTTTCCAACACAATTGTACATAAGGCTAGGTGTTGTCTACTCACAGATTCTGAAGATATTTTCTGCATAAACTCTGCACCCGGAGTTCCTAGCACCTCCATTATCAGATTCAGTTGATGGATATCTGATGCAACGATTAAGGCCGACAAAGGTGCATTAGTGGATCATTCATGTTCTACAACTTAACTAAGGTGCAACAAATTATATGTATGCGCAATTATTTGCACATATTTGATGATCATGATTTATATTTCACACATTTGATGGATGAGGCATATATTTGAATGATTTGTTAATTTGACCCTCTGCGATCAACAGTTTTTTTTGTGTAATGGGTTTACTCGCATCTTACAACACAATGAAATCACATTTACTTTTCAAGGTTACTTTCAAGAGTTTTCATGAAAGTAACCTTTCACCAATTCGTTAATTTGAAATTTGGTTTTTTAAATTATATTTTGAAATCAGTATTTTTATTTATAAATATACTTATGAATAAAACCTTTTTTATTGCTATGATCTTTCTGTAATGTTTCAAAGATAAATATTATAATGGCTGCTATCCCGAGTGACTTCACAAGTTGTCAATTTATGTTTATTGAAAGGGAAGACGGAGATAACTGCCGTAATACGTGATAAGGCACCATTTTTTATAAATTGACTTTAACAAAATGGCTAACTCTATTACAAATACTATTTTCACATTTTGTAACAGAATATGAATACATATTAAACTAAAACTAACTAACTAACTAACTAACCATCACGCCGCTTCCCCGCAGGGGTAGGCAGAGAGAATCGTTATATTAAACTACACAATAATAAATGTCATATACATATTAGTTTTATGTATAGTTGATTATATTGACAAAATTTTTCTATAAAATGCTAACCGAATTTTACACCGTAATATATATTTTTTAAAACATACAATTATATAACAAAATTTAATAAAGAAAAAAAATTCATGCTAATTTAGCAAATAATACTAAATTTGCTTTTTTCTACGTTAAAAAATAATAATAATAAATGTAAATACATATATACACTATGACTATAATACTTTTTTCATTCTAGTTATGTGTAAATAAAAAATGAGATGTACAATTGGATTTTACAGGAATATACAAATTAATATGTAAAATAAAAAATGTTTATTTATCATTATGAAAGGAGAAATGGTAGGCGTTATGAATTGAAAATGGATGTTTCACAATTTGAATGCATGGTCTAAGTTCAATACATATTGATAGTGGATTAGTTTAAGAATGAGTTCTTGCAAACTAAACTGTATCTGAATAGTGAGTTTTTTCCCATGTCCTTTTTCACAATACGAGTAGATGAACCAAAAATTCAATAAAATTGTTGGATAAAATATAACTGTGATCAATTAATATAATCAAAAGTGAAAAAAGCATTAGCGATTTCAGTAGTTTTCCAACCAAATAGGTATATACTTCATGTAAATTGTGAAGTTAGTATTTTTAAAAAATGTGAAAAACTCTAGAAACTATTCAAGGATATCCACAAATATAGACTACAACTACATAGCCCCATTTTATGCACTATGACTTACCCTTATCCGCACCCAATGGTGCATAGGGCACTGCATCATATAAACGCAGTGTTATCTTGATCGTTTACACATGAAGGAAAGGTGATCAGCCCTCCGCTTCAGGTACCAGTCCAGGGTAATATTGAATAAATATGACAGTGAAAAAATCACAAATATTTATTTTACCCCCCTTGGAAATCGAACCCGGGACCTCCAGAACGGTAGCCGAGCGTGCTGACCATACACTATGACTACATAGCCCTAATAGTCCTACCTTTTTAAAACAATTGAACGGGCCTTGAATTATAAGCATAAACACAACATTATTATCAATACTTCTTTTGCACCAATTCCGATTTGATAATCCATAGTTTCCCAAAGGTTAAAAACTTATTCTTCTTACTCAATAATACATGGAGCAATGCGATAGTTTGATGCAGTTCTGTCTTGTGGTTCCCACTTTTTTTATGTTGCCCAGTCAGGGATTAAACCCAAACCAAACGCAAGCGGTAGCTGACTGACAACAAAACTAATAAAATATGTGTGGTTGCCATTTCAGAATAATACCAGTAAAACAAAATAGAACAAGTACATGAAATAAAAAGTACTTGATTACATTAAAAGTATTTGAAAAACGGTATTGAGTAGTTGTACTCAAGTCCAAACACCTCAGACTCTTACACATTAAAATTAGCTCTGCTTTGATAGATTTCATCAAAATTATTAATGTAGAGAATATGATGATTAGTAATAATAATTTAGGATAATTTCTATAGTGCATTTTCGTAAAATACAACTAGTCTCGGCTGATTTTGTTTTCAGTCTTGAGAACATCTTTAACTTTTTATACAAGGATTAGGTATATCCATGTATTAGTATACCATATACATACATAATATATACCTTATTAGGTTGCAAAATGATATAAAAAAGATGATTATAAACTGGAAAGGATACGGTCTGTGCCAGGGAAGAGAGTTCTCCCGGTGATGAGTTCAGCCATGATGCATCCCACGGACCAGATGTCCACAGTCTGGTTGTAGTGCATCCAGTTCAACATTATCTCAGGAGCACGATACCACCTAGATCATTCAATATCATCAATTTTAAATATGACCCACATTTAACACGTTAACTGCCAGAATTCCGCAATTTTCAGAATTCCAACTTTCAGAATTTTCAGAACTCCGGCCTAAGAAGGCCAATTTCATTTAATATTTTATTATTAATACTCTTATTATAGTACATAATTATATTTTCTGTTCATTTATCAATAAATTTTGTGTTCATGTAAGCCAGCATTGATTTTTGTTCTCTTCCCAGAAGCCATCTATCCATATTAGCACAGATATTTCGCTCACTCCTTTCAAGAACGTCATAAATAAAAAAATGACAATTTTCAGTTGAGCATGTTTTCGGAACGCCCAGAAAATGTAATATATCCTAGCAGAAGAGGCATATTTTTAACTTAATATTTACCCGCTACAGGGCAGAAAGTGTTGTTTTTGCATTTTGAAGAAAATGTATTGTTTAATTATTTTTTTAAATATACTAAAAATATTTTTCAATTGGAGAAAAAACCTTCAGGTTTTACCTAAAAAGATCTGTTGCACAGTAAAAAGTTCAATAAGTGGCTTGATATTTATTTTTAATACATTGTATTATATTTTTAAACTTTAAAAACGTTCTCCTGAAAAATCAAGTTTTTTTTATTTATTTCGTTCTTGAAAGGAGTGAGCGATATGTACTAGGAATTTTACTGTAGCTGCACAAACATGGCAAGTAAACACAGTATGAGAAAAATTATAGTCGGCATCTCGTAGTTGACAGTCAACGTTTTAAAAACTAAATTAAGATGCAACTACAATATTTACTTGTGGTCACATACATCAACTCTAAACTACAAGTAAACTATCATGTAACGTAAATTTTTAATTTGGATTAAAATTGGCAGATTCAAAAAATCTAATAGCCACCATAATAAAAAAAAACTAATATGAACTTTATAAAAATGCATAAGACGCGAACAATGTTTTTAACCACTTCTATTTTGGTAATATTTTTTCAACCGGTTTCGACAAATACCTTGTCTTTAGCTAGGATGAATAAATATAAAACTTAGATTATCCGTGTTTATCCATTCTTGAAAGAGACAAGGTATTTTTTATGAGAATTTTTTATTTGTTTTTATAAAATGTTCCATAAAGTATCAGAAAAAAAAAAATATGGTTTTAAAATTCAAGATACACCACAGGTTGTTACTTAAAACTTTTAAAAGGTTTTCTAAAAACATAATTATAGCTTTTATGTTTAAATTAACACAAGGATTTTATTCAGATTATTTTGTTATATTTTACTGTTGCGTCTAAAAAATAATATAAAATAAAATAAATGTGTGCAATCTACAATTTAAGTAACAGTTGGAGTCAAAAAAGAAATAGGTAGAAATAAGAATTTAAACATATAAAATAATTTTAAATTGTTTAGTTTTGTGAGAAAAATGCTTTCTTAATAAAAATTTGTATGTGATAATATGAATGCGAACGTTACAAGAAGTATAAATACATTTTGGCAACATATCTGGTATTAGCTCAAAGAGCTGTTCAAAGATGAAAAACAACAGTGACAAATCATTACTTCAAAATGTTATATATTATGTGTATTGAAATGCTAAACATGAAGATTTAAAAAAAAAATAGAATCTATAGAGGGGATACCCAATTTTCATTGTCCACCATTTTTTTTATAAAAATATATTTTAATTATCATTTATTTCAAAGTAAAGAAAATTAAATAATTTATAAACAACAATGTTTGGTTCAGTATGCTATAGGAAAAGAAAGGATATCAAAATAATTGTTGGCCGATGACTATTGTCTGGATGGAGACAATCTTTGGCAACAAACAATTACAATATTTACATTTTAATGTTGTCCCTTTTTGATTTCATAACAAAAACAACAAAAAATCTTAAACCATTTTGCATTGTACTATCTAGAATAACAATCTATAACACGCAAAATGGTAATTTACATATAAAGTGTATAAGCATTTTGTCTGCTTCTGCAGTGTTGTGGTTAGCACATTTAGCTACCATTATCACATCAGAGTTCGATTCCCATGGCGGTAAAAAAAATTGCCAGAAAAATACATTGTGTGGTTTAATTATGAATGAATACTTAAACCATTATAATTATAACAGCAATACATTTTTCTTAATATAAATATTTATGTCTGCCTTTTCTCTATGAACAAAAGTGTTGTTTAATTCATACCTGAATAATGTTATTCAACACTGTATAATTTTGTAATACAAACAAAATTTATAAGAAATGAAAGGCAACCTCTATATAATACATCAATTTAATATTTTGTAAGTTAAAATTATAAATTACCCATATATTTAAAATAAAGTTAGAGCATTTTATTGACATATGTATTTTTTTATCGTTAACTACATAAGGGCGAGGTGAGCCCTTTGCCCGATTCTCCCGTATAACATACGGGCAAAAACAGGGACTTTACAGATTTGCCCATACCTGGTGCGGTCACCCCGGCTCAAACTGATTTTCCTTTATTATTTTATGAGGTAGATGAATGTATTCTCGTAGGGTGGCTCTATAAGTATGGATTATAATGGACTCTGTCCCCCAATGTCAATATTATTTCTTATGTTTTAAACATATCTTAATATCATACATTTCAAATAAAAAAAAACTCTTTTTTCTAAATAAAATCTTCATCAAATTCAGTCAAAAAGGTTGGTTAAATTAATGTTAGAGAAAAAAATCACTGATATTTATTTTGACCCTCCTGGGAATCAAACCTGGGACCCTCCTGGGAAATATTGGGGAGGCGAATTTAATTCTTATAAAAAAGTAGTGTATATATTAGTCGAATAAAATACCTTGTAGCAACGTATCCAGTCATCTCATTTTCGGTAGGTCTTGCCAAGCCAAAATCTAAGATTTTCAGTTCACAGTCTTCATTTACGGCAATGTTTGAGGGTTTCAAATCCTGAAACGAATACAATTATAAGTATCGGAATAGCTCCCTTCCAAATCAATTCTGCCAAAATCCGAGAGAGTTAAAAAATTATATATATATAAAAATTTATATTGCAACATCAATGATGATTATATGCTATTTAACCACTTGACTGTATCTCATCACTTGAGCGTGACTCGTTCATAAAGTTTTTTCTATTCTGCCGATTTTGAACCTCGTTTGGGCGAATGCTGTTGTTATATCCATACGGAATATATCTTTCTATAAAATTTTATAGTTTACAGTGTGTCAGTGTGATCCATGCTGGATCTAAAAAGATGTAATGCCTCTTTAATTCTAAAAAGGGGCGATATTATATTCCCATCCCTTGTAAGCAAGTGTCTGAGTTTGTGTGCGAAATAAACCTATGGTAGATCTGGCAATGATTGCGTTCACCCTTTCTCACTAAAGTCCAGCTGTGATTAAATTTCGTGATAATGAACATTTCCTTAATAAATATTGCTGCATAACACTCAGTACTGCGTAGAAAAATAAGATGATACAATAAAACAAAATAACATACAAGAAATTTTTCACAAAATTTTATTTTGAGCATTGATAAGTAGAAATATCTAATAAAGTAGACAGACGTATGCATAATATTGATTATAATATACAAGTCACATGTCTGTTTTTAAATATAAATATTTATATAGCAGTAAAAATATATTGGCACATGTGAAAGTGTTAATGCTGCCAAATTAATTTAATCAGCAAGATTACGCATTCATATCTATATTGAAGCTTATTTTTGAATGATTATGTTTAAAATGGCTCTTTTCAGTATTTTATTTACAGCTTAAAAACAAAGAAAAAATTGAAAAATACTTTAATTTAATTAAGATTAGAAAATACAAAACATATATTTTTTTATTGAGTGTTAATAAAATACTTGGTTATGCTTTTGGACTGTCAAATATCCTTACACAGTAAATTTTCTACAGCTTAGTTAGATTTTTATAGAAGTATTAGTGATATACAATTTGCGCCAAAGTCAAGATGGAATGCTTTACCCTGTGGATGATCCCGGCAGAGTGGATGTACTTCAGACCACGGAGAATTTGGTATACTAGGAACTGTACATGGTCATCGGAGAGTCGCTGAGTCCTGACTATATTGTTAAGGTCGGCGCCCATCAAGTGTGTCACGAGGTAAACTTGATTGAAGTCTTGCAATTTTTTGTCAGCAGTAAACACATCTAGTAAACCTATGGATTGAAAAGTATATAGAATATAATACATATATTTTTCATACATATATAACTATAATTTCCGAGTCAAAGCTATATATATTTTTTAAATATATTTCAATATCTCAAAGGTGACTTTTCCCATCAACATTATGTATTTCTTTTAAACAAATTAAACGCCAATACTAGAATAAGTCCATTTTTAAATTCACAACAAAACTTTTTGGTATTATTATCATTCTATGTAAATACGTATTTTAATAATATAATGTATTTAGTTTATTAATTTTTTTGATTTGACAATGGGTTCCATAGTTAAAGCATTTTGAATATAGCTCTTGATTGAGGTCACTGGTGCCCCCTATGGTGCTGTGGTTCAACACAGGCGAGGTCACCTGTGCTCCCCATGGCGTTTAACGAGTTAAAGAAAATAGTAAGAAGTCCAAAATATATCAGTACTTTTTTATATAAAAAAATCAACAACCATGTATAAATGTCGATTCTATATTTCAAATTGTTCTGGTAGGAAAAGAGTTGGGCATTTGTTTCTAACTTATGAACATTAGCCAATATTTTTTTTTTATGTGATTAAATAAAAATTAATCTAATTTAAAGAATTCGATAATTAACAAAATTGTTACAATAGTAATTTGTTGTTACAGATAAAAAAATATGTGGATTAAGTAATCGGAATAGCATATTATCTGCGAGTGATAAAACTTGCTCGGAACAGTAAAATGTAATCAATCAACAAGATAAGACGAGTTAGAAAAGTGGAGGAGTCAGGGACTGACCGATGACATTCTCATGGTTCATGTGTTTGAGCATTCTCAGCTCCCGGTAGGTCCGCTTGGCGTGGACGGCTGACTGGAAAGGACGTGCCAATTTCTTGATGGCCACCTTCACATTGTACATGGTATCCAGGGATGAACTGCAAATTACAACTTTATAATTACAACAAATAAATTTTCAGATTTTTTATTTTATTTTGACATCTCAGCATAGATGAAGAAGAATATGGAAGTCTAGGCATTTATGGGGTTTACGACCGTCATAGGCTGGTTTAAATGATTACTTTACACACGTGTAACATTCACCAATTCTACCCATGATTGAGAACCACATTACTTAAATTCTTGGAAGTTCTATATATATGATACAATTTCGAATCATTGTACTTGAATCACTAGAATTTCACTAGAGATCTATTAGTGAGATGAAAGAAGCTTTTTATTGAGCAGAAACTCTTTCGTTTGTATGTGATGTCCGAATCTTGGATAATAATCACATACATGAGAAACGCCAGAAAATATTATTTTCATTTTATTATTTCGGCTCATGTTATTGAAACTATGTTGCGTAGTAGAAAGAGCTATTTTTTGGGGTCTTATCCATCATTTATAGCCTGAAGAGCTACCTCTGTTGTTGGCCCCAGAAGCCTTCCCCTATCAACCCAAAGGGCTTACCCGGGCTGGGATAGTCTAGCAAAGCATAGGCGTAGTCGGATAAATATTTAAACACTATCCAGTCTTCCGAGCAGGTTTTTGCGCATAAATCCCAAAGGCTATCCAGAACAGAGAGAGCTCTTTCGGGTAGCGTTTCTTGTTTGTCAATGAGCACTTTTTCTATGAATGTGGGAGAATATGAGAGAACTATCAGAGAGACTTTAGTTCTCAGGTGCATTTCACATTGTGTGGAAGACAAAGCAAAGTACTCGGGAGAGGTTATATTAGTAAAGAGAACTTTACAAGCAAGTTATGAGTATGTGTTTACCCTCTTCTGTTCAAAAAATATTTGACCTTATTTTTTCCCTAAAAACTAATCAGTGTAGAATATATTTTCATATGTGAGATGTAGTATGTCCGTGCGCATGCGCGACAGAAATAAATTATAAAAAAATCTTATTTTATTATGTAAAAATAACAAATTGATACTAATTACTATCTATGGTGCTATGGTGGTGAAGGGTAGTATTGTTTGCATGCTGTGTTAGTGATTGTCCTGACGAAGAGACGGGTACGTCTCGAAACCGGTAGACGTAAAAATCTCGGTGAGTGGTTATATACTAATTTTATTAACATTTTTGTAAAAAAATAAATAAGTAAAAATGACTAACCACAAAGTAAATGCTTTAAATATTAATAATATTGAGAAAATTACTATCTATTTTACACTTCCAAATCAATGCAATAACCAGTTTGCCCACACTCTAATATGCCACAGATACATACACCCACACAAATATATCAACATGAAGTGCAAAATATTTATTTTTTAATGAAGTTTTAACGCGAGCTTTTTCAAAGCTCGAGATGAAAACAACAAAGCTAAACTATCAAAAATATTTTATTATGATTTTATTAAGAAAAATATTTTCAAGGATTTTGCAGGTAATAACACCAATACGGTTTAATTGATATTATGGCCAACCGTTCATTTCCTATGACATTCTATAAACTGTAAAAAATGATGAAATTATAATTTAAGAGAAAAAAGACAAAAATAGCTCACCAAACTTGTCCATAAGCCCCGGAGCCAACTGGGGTTAGCATTTGATAACGTTCCGGAACCTCCCATTCCGTTTTGTTTATTTCAATTTTGTGGAAATTAGTCATTTTAATACTGGGATATTAAATTCAAATAATTAAAAGCTTCCTTTCCAATAACATTGAAAATATGCAAAACACAAATTTACACAAACTGAAAGCGTACACCTGGAAATTTGACATATGCAACACCATAGATTTAGTTTATTGTATAATACCTGGTTACGGTTCAATTAATCAAAGCGATCACTTAACGATCACCCCCGATTTTTTTAAACAAAATATATGTATGATGGATGTTGGTATAATAATTATAATATATATATTTTTTGAAGTAATAAAAACTAAGCATAAGAAAAAATCATGAATATACTTGTAGTCAACTTACATTATCAGTTGTTATTCGTTGAATAACTTTTATAAATATAGTTCTATTATCGTTATGAATGATATTACCCCTACCATAGTTTAATCAATTGAACGACTTCTAAGTAATAAATACAGTAAACCCCCCTATTACGTTGAGATTGGTACCGCATTGTCGCAGGGAACATTATAAGGGGTTAATGTTTTGATTATATTGCAGAAATAGCTGTAGTGAGTCATTTAAAATTTAAATACAATTTAAAAACGTGATCACCCTACAATATTCCCTCCAGTAATGCGGTACCTTTCTCAACGTTAAAGGGGGGTTTACTGTATTCCTAGCTTTGAATGCGATAAAACCCCGAATATCCGGATTGTGAGAATAAATATCCTTCCTACTTGTACTTTTGTAAGCCGCAATTTATCTACAAATTTAAACATACCACATGTATTTGTGAAATGATTACCTTTTTGTAAATTTACTTTAAAGTAATATAATAAAATGCAGATGTACACATCTACTCAATTTTGAAGAAAAATAACAACTGACTAGCGTTTTTGGAAATGTTGGGGTCTTGCGTATTAAGTAGTATATAGAAAGTAAAGCAAACCTTATACGCGTTGAAATTTGCGATTTATTTCTCAATCATGCCAAGTTTTTCTCGGTCTTCCTCAGCTTCTTTTACTAACCACATTCGCCCAATAAATTTGTTTTAATATTCTTTCTTCACTCATTCGATTTACATCCCCAAACCATCTCAACAAACTTTACTTAATTTTATTGATAATAACTCAGCCTTGCATTCATTTCTTACATCAATCACCATTCAAACATCATTCGTAAAGCGTTTTGCTGCACATTCGTCTGAGAGAACACATTTCAACTGCATTCAGTCTACTTCATCCTTCTTTTGCCAACTCCATGTTTCACTTTCTACTCAATTTTATAAGTAAAAAATAAGCCTTATTCCTATTAAATATGATTAAAAATACTTATTCCTTTATTTGTTGCTGTTTTATATATGCTTAAATTATAAGGATTAGAGTCTTTCATATCTCCGAAAGTCTCTTTGCAAAAGGGAACGTAACAGAAACTAGAAAGATGTATAATTTTTTATATTATTCTAAAAATACATGTATGTAAACATTTGTAAACAATTATGTAATCTCATATAGTTACCATGACTGGAGCTAGAGCATAAACTTGTAATAATAATCTGCAGATAGAATTAATTCGGCCTCTCCAATACACATCTGGGCTCATTTAGAGATAACACCTGGTCCATCAGCTATTGCTTTCTCTACGCTCTTTCCTCATTTGTCATATCAATCAACCATTCTCGCTCATTAACAAACCTGGAGCCAAGCATCATAGGTTTGACGCTGAGGATATGAGACTGAGGAATTTTCGCATTGGAATTGTCAACTTTAGTCCTCTCAAATGAATACTTCACATAAAGAGAAGAATCTACAAAAAATAAATTTTATACTTTTACACATTTTAAATTTAGTTTTAGCATTTTGAAAATTACTATTTTGATCTCTCGCATCTCGTGATTGTCCGCATTATACTGAACACAATGAATGTGTTAAGTCATGGTACAAATGTTGCTTAATGATGCAGTATTTTAGTAACGATAACTCTTTGAGACATGGATAAAAATAAAAATAAACTTTTTGTGGGTTACAGAGTCTAGACCTTAAAGATGAATACAATACAATTTAAATAAAATTGATGTGTTTGAAACACGGCTTTGCCGCAAAACGTTTCACATTCCTTGGACGGATAGAGTAACAAATGGAGAATTTCTCAGAAGTGTTTGATCAGACAAAGAACTCTTATCCAATATCAAGGTTGGTAAAATCTCATATCTGGGTCACGTATTTCGTGGTGAGAAATGCCACCTTCTACAATTAATTATGACGGGAAAGATAAAGGGACATCGAGAACTGGCAGAAAGCAAATGTCGTGGTTGCGTAACATTCCTGACTGGACCGGGATAAGACGGGTGGAAGAGTTGCAGGGCAGCGCAGGACTGCAGAGCTTTTGTCAGAGTGATCGGCAATGTTGAGGAGGCCTAACAGGGTACAAGCGAGAAAAGAAGATGGAATTTATTTTTATGTGTACTCAACTTAAGTGTACTCGCAATAACAGACCTTATTCAGCGATCGGCGACCCTAGAAGCCGCACGTCATTTCACGCCCGATTTAAAAAAATATATACATATATTGGATTGTTTTTTGTATTTTAGAATGTACATTGCAAAAAAAATATATAATTTGTTTTAATTCCTTACCTTTCAATAACTCTTTTCTTTTCAAAACCATATATTTATTTCGACAAAAAACTTTTGATTCTTCAATATGAAAATGATATTTTAAGAAAAAAAGATGCGTATATCTACAAAGCACGCCACAGGCGCACACCAGAAACGTTTGTGTATTGGTGATTTTTTTCCCGATTTTTTCACAAATTATTTATTTCTGTCGCTGCAAACTTTATATTATAATAACTTCATGTAATACATAATTATATTACGGAGGAATACAAAAATTCTGAGCCCGTATCTATTATATTTTACATTGATATTTTCATTTGAAAAGTCGAGTTGTAGTAAATACACATCACCGGGAGGGGAAGGTTAACTTATACCAATAATAGTGTTTAATTGTACATGTTAATAAAACTGCATATATTTCACTTAGTTTATTTATTTTTCAATAACTATCATATATAGAAACTATATAACTTAAAACACAACTCTAGAATTCTGGTGTTTAGACATCCACAATACGTAAACTTCTTGGGATTAATCTTATAACACACAATATAGTATCACATACACAGTTAGCGGAATGGCTCACGTGAACTGGTCACCTTAGCACACCAAGCAGTTTGATACAAGATGCTCTAACTTTTATATAAATAACATTTAATAGAAATGCATTCACGGGACATGGACACAATATCCTCATCACAGTATAATGCGAGTCTCTTTCGTGGCAAAACCACTTATCAAAATATTTGCCATATGGAGGAAGAAGAACAACAAAATTAAAATACATACTTCATAATATATAAACTGTCAGAAAATTTCTTACTGGCCTCCCATTCATAGGTTTTTGCCTACTGAATATTAATTTGGATATGTGTAATTTACTTTGGAAACTCGATAATTGAAAAATCTGCTAAGTGGTTTTGTCATATTAGTGACAAAATATAACATGGAATAGATACTAGAAGACGAGTTCAAAAAGAAAAATAAAACTTAAAAATTAGGTTTGAAAAAATATTTACATATCAGATGACCCATTTTTTTAAAGAATGAGGACGGTTATTTTGCATAAAAAAATTAGGCCATTCTGTGCATTTTTATTAAATTTTGCCATTGGAATGCAGTCAAACTCTGATTATAATCAATATGGAAATAGTAAGAATATGGATCGCTGTGGAAGTATGCAAACATTTACAATAACTCCCTTCATTAAAAAACTGGAGATCGGTAATTTTTTATATAAAGTCAGTCTATATAAGAATTGCAAACCAGTCTATGAACTGTCTGGATCTTGATTTTGTCCATAAGGATGGGAAAGGGAACAATACAACTTAAAATATTACATATACACATAAATGAATATGTATAATGAATACAGATTAAGATTGCGGTTTATGGTCACTGTTTCAGTAGAAATTTAAACACTTTTAGACTCCGTAGATAAATTAGTAAACTTTCCCCAGTGCCTGGACTATTTTTAGAAAACATAGTGTTACATTTGACAATAAATATAATGACAAAGGGGACGGTCTCCAACAAGATGGACAGACCAAATAAAGGAATTAACCGGATCCTCGCTAAACGCTGCCATCAAGTTGGCCCAGGACCGGGAAGAATGGAGAGGACTTGTGCACCAAGTGCCTGACATTCCAGAAGACCACGACGCTCAGCATTGAGCAAGAAGATGAAGAAGATAATGACAAAATATTTATAGTATCAAATAGTTTGTTCCTTTGATGATACAGTGAGTTAAAAAGTACCATATAATACAGCGAAATGACACACATATCTTTGAACTATAGTCTTCCCCTGTCTATACTCATAGTGTAGTGCAAAGAGAATCTCATCAGATTGACGCAGTGTAATGTAAAGGCAGCTGTTTATGAGTCACTAAAAATAAAGAAAAATAGAGAATGTTTTAAGACTGTTTAAGAAAACCCCTGCCTTCAAACAACAATTTACATAATCTATATGTAAACTGTACTTCTTGTATACAGAGCAAATGTTATTTTTTATAATTGTTTTCCATATTTCAGAGAAGCTTTTTTTTTGCCATGCACAATATATTATTTAAATTCGAATTTAGGTAGCACAGGGCATCCTCGTGACATAAATAATTTGCGGTTTGTCAGATAATGCCAAACTAATACATTGCGGTATCTATCTAGTGAAGACAACTTAACTGTCATTAGGCATGTACCACTGACAGAGCAATTAACAGTTGTAACAAAGATTTCAACGGCACTCTTGCGCTTATAATAACAAAGTTCAACTGTATTTTGACCATTACACATAGGTACTATCATCAGTTAGGCTCACTAGGAAGAAGAATGAGATTTAATAATAAATAATGGCTCTACTGTGATGGCATTAATTTATAGTTAACACTTAATTGCATTTTTAAAACATTTTTACAAAAATGTTAGTAATGTTAGTATGTAATCACTCACCGAGATTTTTGTCTACCGGTTTAAAGACGTACCCATCTCTTTGTCAGGACAATCACAACATCAGCATACAAACAATACTAAACCTTACTACCATAGCACTCTTCACACACTTACAACTGCACTAAATATTGATCACATGCGTTGACATACTCGGGTCGATCAAAAACGGAAGTGATTAATATTCTTCTTCTTCTCCGTCTTATTCCTCATTGCTGAGGGTTGTGACCCTTGAGAAGCAATGAGTCTTCTCCAGTTATCCCTTGACTGCGCTGCACGTAGCGCTCCAACCACATTAATATTATGTGTTTGGACTTATAACTAGTCTGTGAATAATGCTATGGTATTGACTTGTAGTATTCTTTGAATGCTGGTGTAGCGATTGTCCTGACGAAGAGACGGGTACATCTCGAAACCGGTAGACAAAAATATCAGTGAGTGTATGTAACTACATATTAACATTTTTGTAAAAAAGTAAAAATGACTAACCACAAAGTAAATGCTATAAATATTAAAAATATTAATAATAGTATATTTAAAAATTTGGCCACTGTTAACTTAGCTAATACTCTGTGGATCGATAGCGTGAAGCAGTTTTGTACTTTGATAATGTCTTTTAAAAACTGCCATCTGTATCAAAATCTCAAATGAGAGACAAAGTACAATTTACGTCGAAGTGACTCCCTTCCTCGCCACCAGGAGGTTGAGCACGGGGTGTTTCTTGATGTAACTAACAGCTTTCTTGTGGGTTACCATTGTAAAGTCATAACCGTTGCATTGTAGAATTTTATCGTGCATTCTCAAGCCTGATTTTGCAGCTGGGCTCCCGTCATACACTTCAGTCACATAGATTCCCTAGAAGAGAGAAAAAACACTGTAATTATTTCCTCTTAGCATCATCCTCGCCTATTCAGGATGGTATGGTACTGAAATTGTGTACTGGTAGAAGAAAATAATACATGAACGGACCTAATAAATATATGTTCTATAATGAATGAGGTGAGCGAAAAAACTCTATGCTTATACAAACATGTGATTTTTTTAAAAGGAATGTCCCGCAAACTCTCTGCTTTTAGAGGCCTGTTTGCAGGTAGAATAAGGAAGTTAAATGTGAAAAACATATCAAACACACTGAAACCAATTGAAAATAAATTATTCTTAAATTTATTTTGTAATTGGCAGGAAACGAACCCGCGACGCCAGTTTCGCAGACTAGCATCTACCCTACTACTATTATTATAATTATAATAATAAAATAATAATATAACATCTCTTGAAATGTAGGATACCTTTGTATCAGTCCAAATGGTTATAAATTAGTACAGTAAGTAACATGACTACTTAACAAAATTATAGTAAAAAAAGAATATGACAATTTTTATATAGGTATTGCAGACACCCGGACCAATTTAACCTTTTTTTGTTGTTGTGAGGTCAAGGGATCTTGCATCCGTTATAATTTAACCTTATAGTTTGTTCTCTGCCTTAACCATGTTTACGCGCTCTTCTTTGTGATTGTTTCTTCCTATGACGAGCACTAATTTTAATAATTTAAAATATGCACATGTGTACACATTTAACACAACATGGTGTTCATATTCGGTAAGTCTCCATAATATCTTTTAACCCTTTCCACTCTGACCATTTTTTCTAATAACTGATCAGCTACTCTGATCAAAAAAATGCGACGTTTTTCTACCATTAAAATAAATATTTTTGTTCCCTAATTTTGGGACACTCTGTCTGGCTATTTGTATGACCATGTTAATTAAGATTAACTGTATTTATCTGAAATATTTGTTGGTGGAATATACTTGGGTGATAGAGAAATTAGTGATTTAAGTTATACCTGCGCCGGGCCAGACATTGTGGCCTACGGAGCTGCCTACTAGAATCATACGGGCCAGAATGTCTGGCCTACAGAGGGGTAAGAGTTAAATATATGGTATATACAAATAAATTTGTTAGGTTTTACTTTCCTTAAAATGTTACAGCCTACCGGGGATAGCCTCACTAATACCTCTTGGCACTTAAATAGTTAAAAGTATTTTAATTGGTCTGGGTGTTTATGATGTACTTTTCATATTCTCCTTTCATTTTCATTTCTGCCTTTCTATTCTCTAATTCTACCTAGGTATAACCTCTTTTAAAAAAAAAATATGTAAAAAAAAGTTACTGGTTGAAAATTGATGATTCCAAATTGTCGGCAGTTCTCCAATAATTATTTTAGTTTCACAATTTATGTCTTGGCCAATAAATAGTACATGCAGCTTGATGAAAAATTAATCTGCAATATCTGAGGGATATTCAGGACAACATAACTTAAATTATCAACTGTTGAAAATATTTTTTTTTTAAATACAGTATGTATTGTATTTATTTACATTGTCAGTATATCCTTGCGGGCTTTTACGGAAGTCTTGATCTATTCCACCGCCTATTTTGAAACCGCATTTCACAACATCTCTTCCCTCTGCATCAACACTGGTTTCCTTGTGTAAAGTTATAGGGATCTAAAAAAAATACAAGTAATTCAATAAAATCCTCATCTTCAATATGTTTCTGTAAAATTTACTTAAAGAACTTATTACTGTAATCGATAACAGTCTCGATAGTATAAAAGATAAAATAAAATAAAATAAATATCTTACTTAAGATTAGTTCGTGTTTATGTGATGGAAAGACAGATTACTCACGCTGAGACACTCCATCGCCGTGCCCGCTTGGTGCTGAAATGCCATTTTCGCCATTTTTGAGGATTTTATTAATACCTTTGGTGCTTGCAAAAGTAGAACTATACAGACGTATAATTTACAGCCGGCACTTATCGAAGCTGGAGGCAAAAATATCAAGTGCTGAAAATTACTCCGCACCCAGCTCCACCCGCTACAAAATCACTTTGACAAGTCCACAGATTATTAGGAGAAGTCCCAAAACATAACGAGTGTTACCATTATTGAAAAAA
This sequence comes from Brachycentrus maculatus, assembly GCF_059751285.1. Classification (NCBI taxonomy): domain Eukaryota; kingdom Metazoa; phylum Arthropoda; class Insecta; order Trichoptera; family Brachycentridae; genus Brachycentrus; species Brachycentrus maculatus. The sequence goes on along the minus strand of NW_028280870.1, from coordinate 385,223 downwards.
AATGGTACCTATTATGTTACTGTAGGATCTACTTTGTAAATAAAAAATATATACTCAGTTTTTTCCTGTTCTTTTATTGTTTTCTTTATTGTAGTTGAAAAACTTGGCATTGCTCAACGGGGTCTTGATACCAATCCTAATTTATGGAAGTGAAGCATGAAGTTAATAAAAGAAGTCAGGTCAGAAGTCGAAATAATCGGTGGATATGTATGAACAGTGCATGAATGTGGAAGAGGCGAAGAATGTTGACAGAGTGGTAAGGCGTTCATTATTTCTGCCTATCCCTACGAAGCGGCGTGATGGTTAGTTAGTTATATAGCAAATTTCATCGCGCATAAGGTTCGCTTTGACCGAATTGATAAAATCTGAGTATGTAGTAAGCAGTAAGTACTAGTAAATAATCTTTGGCATTAAACTTATCCAAAGCATTGTATCCGTGTACGAGGATACCACTGTATGATTTAGGGTAAGTGGTTCATTTTCATCATGGTTTAACATCCCTAACGGTGTCAAACAGTGATGTGCAATGTCGACTTGGCTGTTTAATCTATGCACATGGATAAGTGCATGAAAGAACTGGAAGGTTTAAATTGGTTTAAATGTTGGACCAAAGCAACTATTCTTTTCTGTTTTTCTTGCCGATAATAGAGAAGACCTGCATACGTTGGTGACAAAAGTATACAATGTGTGCAAAAAAAGTGATTTATTGATGAATGTTAGCAAATCTAAAATTATGGTTATTGAAAGAGATTAATGTAGATCTGAGTGGGAAATATTGGTAAAAGGGGAGATTTTGGAACTGGTAGATAATTTCGTATATTTGGGTAGTATGTTTTCTAGGGATGGAATGTTTGATAAAGACATAGAAAGGAGAGTGAATGGTGCACTGAAATCAGTTAAAGAAAATAAAAACCGATCAGTGAAAGCTTAACTGTCAGAACACAACGGAGTCCTGGTTCCAACCCTTATGTATGGAAGTGAGGTTCGGATTTGGCAAAAGAAGTATGAAAGCAATGCAGTTGAAATGCGATCCCTCAGACGAATATGCGCCAAAACTATGAATGATAGATATTCGAATGGTGAAATAAGGAAAGAATGAAAGGCTGAGATAAGCATTATCGATAAAATTAAGAAAGTTGTGTTGATATGGTTTGGGCATGTGGAACGCATGAGTGAGGAAAAAACGGTGATACAAATTTATGAGGCAAACGTAGTTGGAAAAAGAAGCAGAAGAAGACCGAGGTGAACTTGGCGCAATCAGGTTTTTTTTAAAGATAAATATTTGTGTTTTTATTATATATTCATACTATTTCTGTGAGTCTAAGCAGCTCATGATTAGAAATAGGTATCAAATTGCGGTAGAGGGGTTCGAACCGAGAAACTCTGACTTAAGAGTCCGCGACACTAACCACGCGACCACAATCCAACACTTATGTCATATACTTGAAAGCGGCCGGGTCAGGAGTCGAAATAATCGGCGTGTATGTATGAGGAGATGCACGAATGTGGAAGAGGCGTAGAATGTTTGCAAAGACAGGGTGGTATGGCGTTCTATCCTCTCTGCCTACCCCTGCGGAGAAGCAGCGTGATGTTTAGTTAGTTAGTTAGATAGGTTCGCTTTATTTTCGTCGTTATTAATATTGTTAATAGGGGGTATTATGCTATTCATAAACAAATGATCGAACGGCTACATAACAGATGTTGGTTTCTTTTCGGTACATAATTGTTTTTTTTTTAACGACTAACATATAACTCAAATGTTATCATTTTATTTCATTTATCGGAAGGATTTAAAATGTGATTACTTTCATATTTTAATTGAAAACTGTATTCATTATTCTAAAACATTATTTGTAGTTTTTAAAACTAGCCCCTCGTACATAAGACTAGTTGACAATTCACAAAATTCCATATGAATTGCACGCGAGAGCACGGTGTCCGATCTGAGTACGATCGTAAAATGGCTGAATCCGTCGGAAAATGTCGGTAATGACTCGTCTTATGGTGTGCTAAACATACTAGCATGTGCTACGAACGTTATCGCAACTCCAAGTTTATATTAGTGATGTTAACGTGAATAATTGTTTTATTTTTAAATACATTATCTGATCACGGCCCCTTGCTTTGGTTTGTCATTCGTATCATTCGTGCGCATTCGCTCAGTTACCGGAATCGACTTCTTGTAATAGGAAAAACTCCATTGATTCTGGAATGAAAAAACAAATCTGGTATGTCTCAAGCATTTTTCTACATATTTTTTTTCGGTTATTTATGTTTTTATAGGGACAGAAATAGTGTTTTCAATAATTACAATACAAAATCTAAATTTTTTCCATATGTCATATTCTGTAATTACACATTTGTTTAAATTTTCTCAAATACGGTGTTTATTGTTATTTGACCTCAGTACTTGGTAATGACTCATTTTAACTTGTTAACGAAGTTCAGATTTATTTTTTTGCAGCAGAGTGAAAATTGACTGACGATGAAAATATATATATCTTAATTTCATAAGGGGTGTTTCATCGTTTTTCTATTCATCCGTTTTTTTTAACGATTTCTTTGCATCCCAAATTATTGTGAACAATTCAACACATAACAAAAAAAATAACAAATGGATTAAAAAAAAAAGACTTAACATCAGTGACAAGTTTTCTCTTATCTAAAGTAAATTAAAAATGGCCATTTCCGCAGCTGACGTAAATTTTTATGGTGTGTTGATTTTTTTGATTGAATACCTGTTTCTTTTATTAATACGGAAAAATCGTAGCATAAACATTATATTTGTATTTTTTTTTAATGCTGTACTTTTTTTAAAGTACTTTTTTTTTAATATTTGAGTTGCAATTATTACTAGCCATGCTTATGATTTACAAAGCTTATAGTTATTCAATAAAATGATGTTTATTATATCTAAGTAATGTCGTAATGTGTGAGGATCAAGTAGGATTGTTGGCTGTTGTTGGGAGGGCGCTGAAAAATAATTGATTCTCAAAGTGGGTGATAGACAAAATAAGTTTGAGAACCACTGCATTAGGGAAATAATTAATACTTTAAAAAGAATTCTGTCACAGCAATTTCTTGTTTTGCTTATGTTAGTATTCATTATCAAGAAACTCACTAATGCTTTGTGAATTATCATTCTCCCGGTCTCATTGATAATGCATTGCTTACTCAACAAAATTCTGATATAGGTACTATAACTAATGTGCACGAGAATGTGTGTAGATATCTACTTATGCTGACATAATTATGTGGTGAAATCAGCATTTTATCTTTCCCTTATCTCTGCCCAGTGGTGCATAGGGTACTTATAATACTCATCTTGTGTTGTAGGGTTACGAGTTTCAATAATAATAACAAAATAAATCTATTAAAAATCACTGTTTTAAGCAAGTATTCCATCGGGGAAAAAGTGTGTTTAATATGGCTGACTAAGTATTACTTGCACCATATTGTGTCGGGTTGTGGTCCCGTGGTTAGTGTCGCGGACTCTTAAGTCCGAGTTTCTCAGTTCGAACCCACTCTACCACAATTTGATACCTATTTCTAATAACGAGTCGAACTGAGGCTCACAAAAATAGTATGAAATTGAAATATTTGTGTGAATAATAAAAACACAAATATTTCTCTTCTTTAAAAAAAAAAAATATTTCGATTCCCAGGGTGGGGCCAAATAAATATAAGTGATTTTTCACCCTAAAATTTATTCAATTTTACCCTGGATTGGTAATACCTGAAGAGGAGGGCTGATCGCTTTTCCTTCATGTTCTAACGATCAAGATACACTGCGATAAAACTCCATTTATATGATGCAGTGCCCTATGCACCATTGGGTGCCGATAAGGGTTAGAAGAAGAAGAATTGTAGTACTGTCCCCTTTCTTCGGTTAATAACCTCATGTTTTGAATTTCTCTTTCCGGCTTTGAATGCTGCATTATAATTCGCTCATGTACAAAACGGAAATAAACACGCCATTTCCACAAACAAACTTACTTCCGCTTCTAGCTTCCGAGAGGAAGGCTCCCCATCATATTGATTGTGTTATTACTACATATGATTGTGTTATTATTACATACTTCATCTTGTCTGGCTATGACGATCAAGATAACACGTTTTATGATGCAGTGCCCTATGTACCATCGGGTGCGGATGAGTGTTTGAAGAAGCGTCACCATTAGTCCCAATAGTTTTTTTCAATTCAATGCAATTCAATTAAATTATTATTCAATTCAATTAAATTAATTCAATAATTAATATATACATTACAAACTAACATGTAAGGCGTATACATTCAAAAAACAAATTAAAAAGTAAGCAAGAAGACTCTTGTTAAATGTGTAGAAGAATCCCGCTTCGGAACATCCTTTGGACACATGGAACAGATCAATATCCAATGTGATATTCTTCAACATAGCTGTACCTCTTCCTACAGGCATAACCATCGGCAGGTTGGTCCTGTGTATAGGAATGTGAAACAATCTATGCCGACGCTGTATTAGGTAACTATCGGGAACATACAGACCAATGCTCCGGATAATTTCAGTATAATCGATCATACCGCGCAACAATCGATTAAAATGTGTAATCAAATACACATTCCTTCTAGTCTCTAAACTATTGTAGCCAAGCATACCCTGGAGAAACTCGGTCAGAGAGTGGGTAGAGCCAAGGTTAATAGCCGTACTCCCTCATGTAGAGATACCTCAAAAACTTATTTTGGACTTTCTCTACCATAGTTATCGATGGTGGGACAGTGGTTTAGTCAGTGTATTTTCCAGCTATTACTCGAAAATATTAATTCATGACATAAGGTTTTCGCCAAAAGATTATTTATTTGATAATTTTTTTTTAAAAATAAAATAAAGATGGAGAGAATAGGAGGACGCCGAGGACCTGGTGGAAAACGAACATCGTGGCTTCGCAATATTCGCAACTGGACTGGGATGAGAGGAGTGGAGGAGTTGTTCCGGACAGCGCAGGACCGCCAAGCCTTTGCCATAGTGATCGCCAACGTTGGGGCGACCTGACCAGGCACACGAAGATGAAGAAGTTTTAAAAATTGTGTATTTTTCCAGACATCCAGCGTGAGAATGGCGAGCGTGGAGGGTGGCAGTGTGGGTGCTCCGTCAGCGGGGGACGTGGAGGGCGACAGGAAGGACGGCAGCGTGCCTCCCCCCTCCCCGTCCCCCGGGGGCCGCAGCTCCCCCCCGCCAGACTGCGCCATCTGCCTGAATCAGTGCAGAAACAAGTCCTTCACGGATTCCTGCCTTCACCAGTTTTGCTTCCAATGCCTGCTCACTTGGAGCAAGGTAAGACAACCCATTTAGCTTTTAATCCTTGGTTTTTTAATTCAGCTCAACTGGAGTAGAGATGGGCAAACTTTTATTGGCGGGCCGATGTAGTTTAAACGTAGTTAGTTCACGACAGGCGTCATAGCGTAGTTGAGTAGATACTCGACTATGAAATTGGCGTTGAGGGTCCGATTCCCGCGAAGCGCAGAATAAATTCAAGAAAGATTTATTTTCAATATGTCTGGGTGTTTGTCATATATTTTTTACATTTAACTTCCCTATCCTTACTATCCTTCCTGAGGACAAGCTTCTAAAAGTAGAGGCTTTGCGGGTTATTCTATTTAAAATATATGTGTATATATATATATAATGTTAAAGATGGAATTTCTAAAATCCCATCTTTCTTATAGTGTTTGTTGCGGACGTCTGGCCTCCTATGAGGTGTAGCGGTCATCTGGACTTATTATATATATATGTATTAGAATAGCATAGAAATAAGGTAGCATTAAGCATCAAATTGTCAAGCGTTTTATATATGTATTTTGATGTGTTCCATACGGAGCGAATGCGGCGACTGAGCTCCGCCCGCCCGGAAGGGAGAGCGGGGAGCGGGGAACGCGGTCGCCCGCATAGAGGGGCCCGTACGGACAAGCCTCGGATAACGGGAAAAGTACCGTTACCTGAGTAACGGTACTTTACCGTTATACAGCGCCGTGAAACGCCGACACGATATGAAACCGTGCCGGCTATGCAGCCTTATTTCTTAAATAAATTAGTGTGTGTGTGTAAAAACCAAATTGGTCTTTTATTTCTACATTCTCCGCTCCTTCGCCTCAAGAATTCGCCGCTGGACTTCGCCTGACTCGCCGTCTCACTGCACCAACAACGGACCGTTGGAAAGCCTTTCTCAAGGCTAGTGAGTACGCTTCAACACACGAGTCAGTGCGATCTCCCTGCGATCCTGCTCTCCGTACCTCAGTCTGGTATCCATTAGACCGATACCCAAGTCGGAGGCCCTTTTCAGGGCCAGTGGATATTGTTCGGCTACGCCGACCGGACTGAGCTGCGGTGAGTCTCTGCCCCTTACAACGGCAGAGCAATAGCTGTGCTACAGACGGCGGGCCCCCCAGTGGCATTGCGAGAGTTACGTCGGTAACATTTGGTCCTTCGAGCCGGATCTGGACCCCCCGTCTACAGCTACGATGCCGGCTTCGTTGCGATCGGGTCGCAACGCCGGTATGGATCCCGAGGGCCGCGAAGAGGATGCTGCCTCCGTTTCGTCCACTCATACCATCACGGGCGCTGAGCTGCGCCGTCAGCTAGATGAGATGGCCGAGAACAGCCGGAGGCAGGAGGAGCAGAACGCAGAGTTGAGGGAAATGATCGACCGGCTGCAAGCAGCGAATGCAGCGTCGCTTGGAGGGGTTTCTGCTGCGGGGAACGCGGCTTATTCTTCCCGTAGCGAGCCTAGGCCGGAGGACTCCGGCTCAGCTTCTCGAGCACCGGCGGACAACCCGGTTAGAGAGACGCCCTACACACACTCGCCGAGGCCAAAGGCTCACGGCCCGGCAACAGCGTACGAGCATCACCCGGATGAGTCCGGAAGACGCAGAGCGCAGGAGCGCTACGTAAGGCGTACCTACAGCGACAACAGAGGACCGGGAGAGCGTGACCCGGTTCGAGAGTGGGTGGATGACGCCCCCTCACTCTTCCCGCCACCCAGGACGATGGATCGAGGCGGTCCGGTGCAAGCAACAGTGCCCGGGCGAACCGATTTCTCCCCCTGGACCGGGGAAAGGGCATCGACCAGATGGTCGAGCCAGCCAAAATACCAGCGAGACACAAACCGCGAGAAACCGGCGGTAGTGCGAGAGAGGCGACACGTGTTTGTGTGTACTGTAGAAAGTTGTGCGTGCTGCGATGGGGCGCACAAACTCGCACGATGTGATATGTTTGAAACAAAGACTTTGAGTGAGAGACGGGCGCTCGCCCGCACTAGTTCCGCGTGTTTTATATGCTTGGAAGTGGGACACAGATCCAGGAGCTGCAAGGAGGAAAAGTGCGATCTGTGCGGCGGTCGCCATCATCGATTGCTACATCCGGACAATAGTGCACCGATCGATGTATTGATATCCTGTGTAAATACCGAGGAGGTACCAGTTACCTTCAAAGTTATACCGATAACGTTGAAGGGACCGCGCGGCCAAGTTTCCATCGACGCGCTGCTCGATGACGGCTCCTCAGTAACTCTTATCGAACAGGGAGTAGCAACCGAGGTCGGGGCGACGGGCGCCGCAAACAACTTAGCCATTGCGACCTTGGGTGGTAAGGTTAACGCCGTGAGTTCACAGTGCGTGTCGGTATTCATCAACGAGTACGAGGTTCAGGCGCGGACAGTGCCAACTATGAACTTGCCATACCGGAACAAAGAGAGTGCGCGGGCCGGGGGCGTAAGGCCGCGGATGTTGATCGGGCTAGATAACGCCTCGTTAACGGCAGTGAGCGGCTCCCCTGTGTTTCAAGCGGACGGGCGGTTGACAGTAACTACCGCTTTGGGACCGGTAACATACGGGCTTACCCATCCGAAGCTACAGCGGACCACAAGTCGGGTTAGAGGAGTTGTTAAGTCTTTCCCAGGAGGGAAGGATGCCGCCGGGATGCTGCCAGGAGATGGCAGGGATCTTCACGCAGCGTATCACGTCGGAGTTTGCCGCATCGTGCCGGAGTTGTCCGGCCCACTGATGCCGCCGAGGGGCCACCTCTATCGTGGCGCGGCGCATCACAGCGACCGGCCGGAGATGTCCGGCACATGGATGCTGCCGCGGGGCCACCTGGATCGTGGCGCGGCGCACCACAGCAACACATCGATGCCGCCGAGGGGCCACCTGGTTCGTGGCTCGGCGCATCATAGCGAGACGCCGGAGACGTCCGGCAAACAGATGCTGCCGTGGGGCCACCAGGATTGTGGCACGGCGCATCATAGCGACTCGTCGGAGCTGTTGTCCGACACACCGATGCTACCGCGGGGCCACCTGGATCGTGGCGCGGCGCATCTTAGCGACTCGTCGGAGACGTCCGGCACATCGGTGCTACCGCGGGGCCACCTGCATCGTGGCGCGGCGCATCACAGCGAGACGCCGGAGACGTCCGGCACATCGATGCTACCGCGGGGCCACCTGTTTAGTGGCGCGGTGCATCGCCCTGAGCGGTCGGAGCCGTTGTCCGACCCCCTGATGACGCCGAGGGGCCACCTGGTTCGTGGCTCGGCTCATCATAGCGAGACGCCGGAGACGTCCGGCACATCGATGCTACCGCGGGGCCACCTGCTTCGTGGCGCGGTACATCACAGCAACACCCTGATGCCGCCAAGGGGCCACCGGGATCGTGGCTCGGCGCATCACAGCGAGACGCCAGAGACGTCCGGCAAACAGATGCTGCCGTGGGGCCACCAGGATTGTGGCACGGCGCATCATAGCGACTCGTCGGAGCTGTTGTCCGACACACGGATGCTGCCGCGGGGCCACCTGCATCGTGGCGCGGCGCATCACAGCGAGACGCCGGAGACGTCCGGCACATCGATGCTACCGCGGGGCCACCTGCATCGTGGCGCGGCGCATCACAGCGAGACGCCGGAGACGTCCGGCAAACAGATGCTGCCGTGGGGCCACCAGGATTGTGGCACGGCGCATCATAGCGACTCGTCGGAGCTGTTGTCCGACACACGGATGCTGCCGCGGGGCCACCTGCATCGTGGCGCGGCGCATCACAGCGAGACGCCGGAGACGTCCGGCACATCGATGCTACCGCGGGGCCACCTGTTTAGTGGCGCGGTGCATCACCTTGAGCGGTCGGAGCCTTTGTCCGACCCACCCCGGATGCCGCCGAGGGGCCACCTGCATCGTGGCGCGGCGCATCACAGCGAGACGCCGGAGACGTCCGGCAAACAGATGCTGCCGTGGGGCCACCAGGATTGTGGCACGGCGCATCATAGCGACTCGTCGGAGCTGTTGTCCGACACACGGATGCTGCCGCGGGGCCACCTGCATCGTGGCGCGGTGCATCACAGCAATACCCTGATGCCGCCAAGGGGCCACCTGGATCGTGGCTCGGCGCATCATAGCGAGACGCCGGAGACGTCCGGCAAACAGATGCCGCCGTGGGGCCACCAGGATTGTGGCACGGCGCATCATAGCGACTCGTCGGAGCTGTTGTCCGACACACGGATGCTGCCGCGGGGCCACCTGCATCGTGGCGCGGCGCATCACAGCGAGACGCCGGAGACGTCCGGCACATCGATGCTACCGCGGGGCCACCTGTTTAGTGGCGCGGTGCATCACCTTGAGCGGTCGGAGCCTTTGTCCGACCCACCCCGGATGCCGCCGAGGGGCCACCTGCATCGTGGCTCGGCGCATCACAGCGACGCGCCGGAGGTGTCCGGCACACGGATGCTGCCGCGAGGCCACCTGGATTGTGGCACGGCGCATCTTAGCGTCACGTCGGAACTGTTGTCCGACCCACCCCCGATGCCGCCGAGGGGCCACCTGGATCGTGGCTCGGCGCATCTTAGCGTCACGTCGGAGCTGTTGTCCGACCCCCCACTGATGACGTCGACGAGCCACCTGGATCGTGGCTCGACTCATCACAGCGCAGATCAAATCACAGAACCGGAGATGTCCGGCCCGCCGATGCTGCCGTGGAGCCACCTGGATTCTGGCGCGGCGCATCGCCTTGACCGGGGGGAGATATCCGGTCAACGTATAGAGCGGCTGGGGCTGTCCGGCCCACCTTGGATGCTGCCGGAGGATCGCAGAAATCTTCTCGCGGCGCATCACCCTTGCATGCCGGAATTGTCCAGCCAGACAACGATGCCGCCGGAAGACCACTTGCAGTCTGGCGCGGCGCATCGTTCTGACCGGCCAGAGCTGCCCTACTCGGATGCTGCCGGGAGATCACGGAGATCTTCGCGAGGAGCACCGTCTCGACCGGCCGGAGATGTCCGGCCCGGACCCGACGCTGCCGGGAGATCACTCGGATCTTCACACCGCGGCGCATCGCATGAACGAGCTACGAGCTAAAGAAACGTCCTGATGAGGAACCCACACGTCCTGCTGCATTCTGGGTACAGCGAAGCTGCACGGGGGGAGTGTTGCGGACGTCTGGCCTCCTATGAGGTGTAGCGGTCATCTGGACTTATTATATATATATGTATTAGAATAGCATAGAAATAAGGTAGCATTAAGCATCAAATTGTCAAGCGTTTTATATATGTATTTTGATGTGTTCCATACGGAGCGAATGCGGCGACTGAGCTCCGCCCGCCCGGAAGGGAGAGCGGGGAGCGGGGAACGCGGTCGCCCGCATAGAGGGGCCCGTACGGACAAGCCTCGGATAACGGGAAAAGTACCGTTACCTGAGTAACGGTACTTTACCGTTATACAGCGCCGTGAAACGCCGACACGGTATGAAACCGTGCCGGCTATGCAGCCTTATTTCTTAAATAAATTAGTGTGTGTGTGTAAAAACCAAATTGGTCTTTTATTTCTACATTCTCCGCTCCTTCGCCTCAAGAATTCGCCGCTGGACTTCGCCTGACTCGCCGTCTCACTGCACCAACAACGGACCGTTGGAAAGCCTTTCTCAAGGCTAGTGAGTACGCTTCAACACACGAGTCAGTGCGATCTCCCTGCGATCCTGCTCTCCGTACCTCAGTCTGGTATCCATTAGACCGATACCCAAGTCGGAGGCCCTTTTCAGGGCCAGTGGATATTGTTCGGCTACGCCGACCGGACTGAGCTGCGGTGAGTCTCTGCCCCTTACAACGGCAGAGCAATAGCTGTGCTACAGACGGCGGGCCCCCCAGTGGCATTGCGAGAGTTACGTAAGTAACAGTGTTTTAGCTCCTTTTAACCTGTTAACCGGGCGGGACGCATAAATACGTCATAACGTAAACAATATCAGGTACGGGTAGGACATATGAATACGTCCTTGAAATATATGTTTATTATATTATATATATGGACGCATATTTTTCGTACAATAAAGGTATTAGTCATCCATACATGTCTCGACATGAATTTGAGACACGGAGTGAATCAGTATTCGCGCCCGTTACAAGTTGCGTAATTGGACAACGGACCCCCCGGTTAACAGGCTAAGAAGTAAATTAATTCAATATTAAATATGAAAATTTCCTTTTTCCAGATCAAGCCAGAATGCCCTCTTTGTAAACAGACATTTAAATCCATTATTCACAATGTAAAGTCCAACCACCAGTATGAAGAATATATGGTGGAGCCCCCCCCGGAACATCATCGTAATGAAAATTTCTTGGAGATGGACTACTTTGGAACACCTCGCTTCCGTTACAGGTTTGTATTTCTTTTTCTACATTTTTATCAATAACTTCTAGCCGGCTGTAAGTTGCCTTTGCATTTAGGTTTATTTTTAAGTTTTATGTTCTTATAAAATACATAAATATTTGAAGTAAATACTATTTTCGTTTGAAAATAGGAAACAAGTTGTGGTAGAGTCGAACATAGTCTGAACCATGGGACCACACCTCACTGGTCATTGTTATATGTTGGCAAGCTAATAACGGTAGGATAATTTGGTTTTCTTGGTACTTGTTTCTGCACACGATTCTAGATTTGTATTTAGTTTTATCAGGATGGAACGTGGTATACTATTTTATTGATTGATGGTTGGTATAAGAGTTTCTTCTTCTCCGTCTTAGTCCTCATTACTGAGGGTTGTGACCCTTGTTGAAGCGATGACTCTTCTCCAGTTATCCTTTGACTACACTGAGCCACCGAGGTGCCTGCTGCTGTCTTAACTTGATCGGTTCATCGTGTAGGGACCTTCCTTTCCCACTCTTCCCCTCCAGTCTACCAATCATAAACAGTCGTTCCAGACTATCCTCATTGCTACGGGTAACGTGTCCGAAGAACTGAAGAATCCATCGTGTACAGAGATTGGCCATAGTATAGTAGCCGCGTTTTTATAGTCCACTGTAAATAATGAGTAATTTGATGCAGGACCACACTTACGCTGCATCGGCACGAGGGTCTGGCGCTGGAGCGGCTGTTGTTGCGTTACCCGCTGTTGCCGTTACCGCCGGGCGTGCTGTCGGCGAACGAGCTGCCGCCTGTCCTGTCGCAGAGGGCCCTCTCGCCGAGCGTGCTGCCCACCCAGCCCCCGCCCCCGCGCCACTCGAGCCGCTCGCGCGCCGGTCAGTTCCGCCAGTCTGTGTACCGCCACAACCTGTGGGCCTGCCCGGTGCCCGACGTCACCAACCGCCTCCGGGATTGCTCTCCCGAGTTCTACCGGTAAGCCACCATCCAATTTCGCTATTCTGCTGTTAAATTTATTATAAAATAATTGCAAACATTGCGAACGTCGCTTATTGCGAATAGTAGATATTAGATCTGGTACTTAAACGTATTGAACTATATTTGTTTCTTTTTATAGCTCAAATCCGGCTCAAGTTCACCGCCTCATTCCTTGGATAACGAGAGACCTAGCTTTCCTGATACCGGATCCCAACCGCATACTCACCAGGATCCTGGAAACCATCACGGTCATTCCTATTCTCTCCACCGCCTTTCGTCAGATGATCTTACCCTTTTTGAATTTGTATACCGACCACTTTATACACGAATTGTACTACTTTGCAAGATCACCCTATGATATGGTAGGCTATGACTGCGTCGTTCAGTTCCTGCCCAGAGATAACAATGTGGTAATGGAGGTCCTGTCCAGTTCTGACGAGGAGAACAGCACCGACAGCGACATTGTAGAGGTGTCGTACGCCGGTCCCTCGCGCACTGTCCCCGTACCCTTCCCCGTGCCCCCGCCCACGCCTCCCGAGCTGGACCCCTCGGAGCGCCGCCTCGGCGGACTCAGCGACTCGGTGATCGCCATCGAGAGCCTGTCGCACTCCGACACCGAGGACTCCTCGGACGAGGTGACCGTCGTGGGCTACATAAAGCCTCCGCACCAGAGGACTCCCGAGGTGGTGGATCTTCTGGCTTCCGACAGCGACACGGTGATCATCGAAGAGCCCCGCTTCACGGAGCTCTCCAATGATGGTCCCGTCCCTTCTTCCTCCGGTCTAGTTAGAGTCAGCATGAAGAGGAAGCGTCCGAGCAGCGAGAGAGGAGCTTCGGTCGGAGGCAGGCGCATGCAGCGCGCTCGCCCCGTGTCTAGAGACAGCGCCTCTACGGAATGTACCGATCGTGACACTGATTCTGATTACGCTCCCGATCGCTCGGAAGGACCCACCGCAAGTTCCGACGACACCATGTCCAAAGGAAGGTCTTCTGGAAAATCGAAACAGCACCTCGCTTCGGAAATACTGAGATCGTTTAAGAGAATGCACGGGCAGAATCGCCGCGGAGCACTGAATGAAGACAGTGACACATCTAGCAGCGAGTCCGAGTATGAGGAATCTTCTTCCCGCTCCAGTTCTAGCTCACACAATTCCAGTAAAAAGAAGTTACGCAAGAAATGTAGGCGTAAACGAACCCATCCAGATACAGCATCCAGTTCCTCAAATTATCCTAGATCTTTAGCTGGCAAATCGTCGCTTAAATTTGAAAGTCATTCAAAAAGCAAGGAAAGAATGATTACCAAAATTTTTGAAAAGAAGCAACCAAAAAGTGTGAAAGGAAAAAGCAACCTATCTAGTAAATCCAAGGCAAAAAATAAGTGCTTCATAAAGTCTTCATCTAGAAATATAATGGAAACAAATTCCCCGTCTACGAGTAGAGCGTCGTCGTCCCGAGAAGCCGAAGCCGAGAGACTCGAAGAGACGCCGGCGGGAGGCAGCAGCAACATGCTGGACATTGTCAGTAAGTCCATCTTGTCCCATAACAATCCTGTGTTGTCTATTCACAGAGAAAATCCCCCCTCTCCGGATCTCTCCAATCAATTACCCGAGGATGTTGTAACATCTCTGTTAAATCAATTTGACGATAAATTTTTCGACTGTTCCAATCACAGACCCTTAATTTAAGTGCAAATAAAGAAATGAACAATGAGTTTGGATGACATTAAGTGCTTCTATGCGTTCCTGCTCTAACTGAGTATGTAGTATATGTGCGACATTTCTTTGTTCGGTTTTCTGTATAATAAAACATAATGTGTGTTGATTTCAATTTTGCAGTAATGGTTGCGTGGCAAAAATACCATACCAAAAAACAATGGAATGGACACATTGTCTATAAAGGGTATGCTTCTCTACAATTGTTTCAATGAGCTTTATACATATAACTAAAAATGTATATTTTAGTTTTATTACTGTTTGGCCAAACTGAATGGTGCCCACGATTTAGGTACTAAATCAGTTGTTTAGTTGCGGTTATTAGAGCATAACCGGGGCCTTCTATACAGCACTTAGTACTCAAATTGTAAGTAAAACCTTTTATTGGGTACATACATTACAAGGCATATTACCCCAAAAATATTTCCACTTGGTAATTTCAATTGTGACCCAAAATCTACAATCATACTTATCCTTAAAATATTCACTTTCTTCAAAGGCTTGGTAAAGAAACATCTGTATTTCATGATCTTCATTCATCTGTAATAATTGATGCACAAGTGTAAATAACAATGTTAAAATAAATAAACTAATGAATTCTCACTGGACTATTTATTTATTTTCAATTCAAACCCATATCCGCACACCAATGGTGCATAGGGCACTGCATTATATAAACACAGTGTTATCTTGATCGTTGACACACGAAGGAAAGGTGATCAGCCCTCCCTCCATCAGTTTATTGAGTGTCCCCTGCAATGATTTTATAAAGAATCTATATATGTACATGATTATTGATGCTGATTATTGACTTGTGGTATTATAATTTTATTTTTGCGGTAAAATGACAATTATCATCTGAGATGATAATCTCTTAGTCATATTTAGCATTGTTATAGTTTATTTTAATTTTAAAATAATAGTGAACACATCACCCCTTCAGTGAACGATGTTTTTGGTTTACTTTGTCTGCCTCTATAGTATAGTAGTTAGTGCGTTTTGATTCCCTGAAGAGCTGAGATAAAGATCTGTGATTTTACACTCAATTTTTATGAAATATCACCCTGGCCTGGTGCCTAAAGCGCAAGACTGATCACCCTACCTATTAAAAACGAAAGATACCTAAATATACACACGCACACATATACATTCAATAGGAGCGAGATATAAATATAACAATATCCTATTCAAATAATGATTTCAAATAGCTTAATACAATTCAAAAAAAGACCATTACTCTCCACCAATGAAAAATATCTTTAAGAAACACCATTTTAATAATGAAAATTTTTATTTTTATGTTATTACGAGTTGGTAACGAAATGTATATGTATTTATTTAACGAATGGATAAAAAATAAGATTATTGCATATAAACATATACAAAAATAATGTTTTAACGAGGCTTTGGCAACTCTACCCTTATTATCTTTATGTATGCATCACAATTACATATATTTATTTAAACAATTTAATAAGCACATGGATAGATGAATATGCACAACAATTAATTTATTTGCATCAAATATTAAGGGGAAACTTTTGCTGCCACTTTTAGAAAACAAGCATGAAATCGCTGAATATATAATAATATTGTTTATTATCTAAACTCTGATAAAAAAGCAAAAAAAATCAAATAAATCAATATCTCTTCCGATGTTTTTCAATTACGATTGTTTAGATCATGGGTCGGCAACCTGCGGCCCCATGCGCGGGCCGCATGCGGCCCGCGAGACATCTTGATGCGGCCCGCGAGATTCTCGCCGCAACGCACATGACGGACGATATTATACACAATCGAGTGAAAGGAAGCGAAAAAGGGAGCGAAGGGAATCTCATTGATTTTATTAAATACAATAAATGTCGTTAAAATATACACTTAGCGTTTTATTTTTAAAACTAAAATATTTGTACATAAATATTGTATGTATACCTACTGCAAGTGCGGCCCGCACTGATCCCCATGAAAAATATTTGGCCCTATTACAACAAAAGGTTGCCGACCCATGGTTTAGATTGTACTAACAGAATTTGTTTTATTTAAAATTCTTTACATTATGATTTCGATGAATATTGTATAATATTGTTCATATGTGTATTAGTAAATAATATATGTATATATTAAAAAAATGTGTTTCATTATGTTTACAAAAACAAATACACCTATTAAAAATAACCCCTTGGAATGAGTAATCTAATATTTTGAGATGATAATTGTCAGACATGATATTTAAAAATATTTACTTTAATTTTTTTACACAGACATTTATATGGTGTTCTTCCAGTATTTGTTTTTAAAATTAAAACGTTTTTATAAGGGGTAGACATCGAGCTCTAGCTATGGAGTATGCTAATTAAATAAAAAGGCCAAGTCAAATCACAAAGAACACAAAAAATGTAAATGGATGACAGCAAGGAGTCAACAATGTGGGTATTTTCGCTTTTGTGCTTATTTCTGTTTAGAACGTTTACCAATTTTCTGAGCATTTACAGTTTGTTGCAATCCAATTACAAATATGTATTCAGTTGGAAAGAAGAATGGGGTTGGGGATATGGGAAATACATCCCAAACGCCCAAACCTATTACAAATAGATATTTATTGCAATGCCAGTTTTGCAGCCAAGCCTCTACCCAACTATGCTAAGGTTATTGTTGGTTAGTGATGCATTAAATTGTGTAAGGATGAAAAAAATGTGTTTTTACTCCTGCTAATGAAAGAATGTCGTGTGAACAGAAAGTGGAGGGTGATTAGAATTGTTTTGTTTTCGTGGTCCAGGAAATAAAAGGAATATTATTTTTCAGTCTTCAGAAGACTGTAATCTATTTTGTTACATCTGTAAGAAAGTTTTCAGAATTGTATTGTTTGTTATTTTTGAGATCTGACAACACCTTTGAAACTGTGGTGTTTAAATGATTTTTGTTGTAATTTTCATGACCAGGTACGCTTTTTCTTACTCAAAATATCTATTTTTGCATAATTTGTTTTAAAAATAATGGAAACAGTAAAATTTCTTTTTTTTACAACTACAGACCTGCTCAAATTCTTAGATTAGGATTGGGATATGTTTTCTGGGATATAGATGACGTAAGCGAAGGAGATTAGGGTAAAGTACATCACAAGTTGGGAAAGAAAATGGAGGAAGACGGAAGGTAGGACAAGCAGAATATCAGCAATGCCTTGGTCACTCGGAGTTGCATCCTCGTACTAGCGTGTGTCAAGTTTTTGTTGCTAATTTATACAAGTTCTTTAAGGATGTGTCATATATGAGAATGTTAAGAGTTGTTTTAATTTTTGGGTGGTCAAAATCGATATACAGTAAACGCTCTCTTAACCGGCACCGCTTTAACTGGCCTCTTCTAAGAATGCCTCGCGCCCAAAATACACGTATAGTTCAGATTGTTATCAACGAAGCACGAGAAGAAGAGGAAGTCGACTATAAGGAGTACGAAGTAGAGGCTCTTCAGGTGGCGGCGATGTACATTCACCAGCAGAAGAATTATACTGCAGTGGATGTAATGAATATTCATTTGAAAAATGGCGTGACTACGCTTTTAAAAATTCGATTCAACACAAGAACCAGCAGAAAATAACAGAATTTTTATATCCATTGTGGGCCTACTTTAAAAAATGGAGCAATGTGTGGCCTTTTCCTGTACATATTTTTTACAGTTTGTGAAATGTTTATTTTTAACTTGTGAGTTTCTTATGATAATCAAAGTTCTGTTTTCTTAGTGATTTAAAAAAATGTTTTTATTCTTCCTTGCGGAAGTGTTTTTTTGTGTTTTTCACTACCTTCTCTTTAACCGACTTTTTCACCATCCGGCCCTGGGTCGGTCCCGTCAAGGCCGTTTAGCGGGGTTCGTTGGAGGATTTTTTCGAAACGTATTAATAAAACAATCTTAGTTGTCAATATCAATACTAGACACTATATAAATGTATTTAAAAAATAATAATAAAAGCGAGAGCGAATATTGTATAAAGAAATGCGGCAACTCCGAGGGATTCTAGGTAAGTACGGAATTTCCGTTCTTAAAGGTTTGGTACTGGCGACACTATTCGGTGTTTCCTGCTTTTAGCTTGTTCGAACTTGTTTTTCTTTCCCACATGGCAAAGTTTTGACAAATTCGTTTGTAAGTTGCGAAGGCTATTTTTTCAGTTTTTGGTCCTTCGTAAAGCAAATTGTATATTCTAGTCTCGTTAAATTCTGTGATATTGATATTAAATTAAAATGACAACGTTAGACAATCTGTTTAGCTGCTTTGGGGACGATTATTTTAACGATATTAGTTTATCTTCAAAAAGGTAATCAATCCGTTATGCTCATGGTTGTTTTAATATTTGAAACGTAAGATCGGCTATTAAAAATGAGTTAATTTCAGAAGTGAGAAACCTTACGATGCTGACACGAGAATTCGCCACCCAAAAAGAAAAGCGGAAGAAGATCTTCGTTCCCCTGCGAAACACACGAGACCTAATCCATTACTCGACGTTGATATTGAGTAAGTTACGATTAGTTTGGTTATTAATTTCTTAACTCAATTTCCGATCTATCAGATTTTTACGAAATACGTATATTTATTTTAACTCCTCTGAAAATCAAACCCGGGTGCCTGGTAGCCAAATGCGCTAACCACTACACTACGGAGACAAACGGATTTCAATTGAAAATGCTGGCGAGACTTTTTGTCGCATCTTTTTTGGACCATTGCAGATCTTTGAAGAATCATATATTATTGGGTGGTAAAAAGTGCAGCTGAGGGGTAATATAGAAAGGAAATGTGGTATGCGTTGCTCTGGATAACAGAACAAAAGAAGGCTGGACACTTTAGATAGAACTCATTTTTTTATTTAAGACAATTTGGTTTATGGTGGAGACTGGCCGGAGCATTTTGTCGTAATGTAACATGTTACGATGCGAGCATTCAGGCAGTCAGTACAACGAGCCGAGCTGCTCGCCGCTCGTTTCGAATGCTCCATCCGAAGTCGGATGCAATTTTAGGTCAATACCAAGGATGCCAATCTGTGGGAAATTCTCTAAACTGCAGGGAATCTTTCTTTTTCATCTGGACTAAGCTGTAATTTATTAAAATCCCAGAACCAAGAATCACGTCTTCGTCATCCGATATTTTAACTACGAATGCAAAGATTCATACAGATTTTGGGTTATTGATTCTATACAAATTTAATACAGATATCTAGACTGTAATTCAGATTTTTTGGTTTGGCATATGGGAACACTGGGCACAAGGCCACAAGCGAGCAGTTGTGTTCTAAACGAGCACTGATCGCGGTCAGTCAGCAATGGCGTAACGTAACATGCGTGCTGCGAGCGATGTTACAACGTTACGTTACGACGAAATGCTCCGGTCAGTCAACATCATTAGATATTAACACATTTCAGATGGGTACTTTTTACGCCTGTGGACCGCTGGTGACGGGATTTGATAATTTTGTACATATAGTTAAGATCTTGACAAAGAGGTTTATAATATTCACAGATAATTTATTAGGGTAGGCAGTAGAGGTGGATAGTAAGGTAAGCTGGTACTACACTTACTAGGGTATGCAGTAGAGGTAGGTAGTAAGGTAAGCTAGGTGCTACTTAGTAATGTAGGGTAGGTACTGGTTGCGTTTTTACGTCACGCAGGCAAGTTAGGATATTCACTCCTTTTCTGCCCATATGGAATACACACTCCTGAATATTTGTATAAAAACATTGGATAATTCTTTATTTTCTGCCTTTGAAATGAGGCCGGCGCACAAGGTAAAAATACTCTTCCCGTCTTTAAGCATCAATCAACCGAACGGGTAGAAATACCCTTCCCTTCCGAGGTGTGTTAACAGAAAATGTTTTTGTTTTTGTTTTAGTGTGTCATCCTTGGATCCTGGGATAGTAATACATACAATTGCTAAAGATGATGGTTGTCTACATGAAGTAGCCGTACCTGCTCTCCAGAAGTTTCCTAAACTCGTTAAATCCGACGAACCTCCCGCCAAGACTTACAAATTTACCTTGGACTCTTTTCAAAAGAAGGCCATTTCTTGTGTGGAAAACAACCAGTCTGTCCTCGTATCTGCCCACACATCCGCCGGGAAGACTGTCATCGCCGAGTAAGTCAAACTCTAATTAAGAATGTATTAGAATTCTCAGCAACTAGCAGATACAGTCATCAGCCTATCTTATTTTAAATGCTGGTAGATGGATGTTGAAAATTTAAGTTACCTAACCAGGTAACTTAAATTTTCTTCTGAGTTGCCATTGCTTTTTCTCTGCTGTATCTACAGTACCTACCCAGATACATAAATATGATTCAATTTTGAAAGTAGAACTTAAAAACCAAATTTTAGTATTTTGTACCTTCTATTTAAGTACCATAGCCACAAACTATAACTGGCAGTGTGCAATATTTACTGTTAGTGGACAGTTTTTTTTTCATTGTTTTTCATACAGTCGGTGGAAATAATCCAAAGGAAAGTATAATTTTATATTGTTAAATGATAAAACTCAGGAGTTATGTTGATCAATTTCAACAAATTATATCTGCATCTCTACCTGTATTGTGGATGTAAAGTATGAGACTAGGAGAGTATTGTTAATTTCGGAGTAATTTCATATTATATTAAATTTGTCATCTTTAAAGCTTAAACAAATAATTTACTATTGAACAATTTGTAACTTACTGATATGTATTATTCTAATAAAATAAGGAATGGTTCTCAAGAAAATAAGTTATTAAAAAAAAAATTATTATTATTATTAAATTGGTGTAGATAATGAACCAATTTTTTTTTGTATTGATGAAGAGTAAGTCTAAGCTTGTAATTCTAAAGTAGCAGTACTTTTATTCCACCACTATTAAATGTTGAAATATTTTACTCTCACTTTCAATACATTTGTTATGTGAAGTTCCATTTCGTTTTTGAAAGCAAAAAAGTTTAAGTATTATTTTTTTGGATTTGTTTATTACGTTTGATTCACAGTTTTATAGAGTACGTTTTAAAAGTATTCCAGGTATTTATCGATACAGACATGTTATATCGATACAGGGGCAGGCAGAGAGGATGGAATGCTACACTCTTCTGTCCTGATATATACTCCTCGCATCTTTCACATCCAAACATCTAGTTGTTTTTTTTTTTTTTTAATAAATAAATATAATATATTTTTTTCTTGTATTCTGATTAGATATGCAATCGCTCTTGCCCTGAAGAATAAACAAAGAGTTATCTATACAACTCCCATAAAAGCTTTGTCCAACCAAAAATATAGAGAAATGTTAGAGGAATTTAAAGACGTCGGCTTGATGACCGGAGATGTGACAATTAATCCAATGGCTTCCTGTATCATCATGACAACTGAGGTATAAAGCGTTTGATCTCAACCAAATTATGCTCAATGCCTGGGTTTTGTGTGGTAGACACGTATGCCCTGCTATATGAGTTAAAGCGCCTTTTTACTGCTTTCAGATCTTAAGAAGTATGCTATTTAGAGGATCTGAAATCACCAAAGAAGTGGGCTGGGTAATATTTGATGAAATACATTACATGAGAGATAAAGTAAGAGGCGTCGTTTGGGAAGGTAATCATTATGGATTCACTAATTATACTTTTCACTATATAACGTTATTAAACTGTTTATCAAAAATATTGGATGTAATTGGAAAAATTGAATCCTTACCTATTCATCTTAAAATCCCATTTCTACATATTTTATTTTATTGAAGTTTATAGTACATGTCTTTTACATATTTAAATATAATATACGGTTGTTTAAACTTGGCACGATCAGGTATGCTAAATACTTGAAAGCGGTCAGGTTAGGAGTCAAAACAATAGGCGGGTGTGTATGAGGAGATGCATGAACGTGGAAGAGGCGAAGATTGTTTGCAAAGACAGAGTGGTGTGGCATTCTATTCTCTCTGCCTACCCCTGCGGAGAAGCGGCGTGATGGTTAGTAAGTTAGTCAGATTTAAACATTACATGAATGTTGGTATTAAGGGGCAACGCAACATGATGTTTTCATAAATGCAACCATCATTATTTTTTGTTTAATAGCCAAAGCAAACACAAAAAAATTCATAAAAAATCACAGTTTGTATTTGTAGGTATTCCTAAAATGTAAAAAAAAACTGATGTACAAGCGTCAATTGATATACTCCACCCCCGACCTGCTTCGGAGTGCAATAGTCTCCAATAGTTTTGTTTATTTTCCAGAAACTTTAATTCTCCTTCCCGACAATGTCCGGTATGTGTTCCTGTCGGCCACCATCCCCAACGCGCGACAGTTTGCGGAGTGGGTGAGTCATCTGCACCATCAGCCCTGCCACGTCGTCTACACGGAGTTCCGCCCCACCCCCTTGCAGCACTACCTCTTTCCCGACAACGCTTTTGGCGACATGCACCTGGTCATCGACGAGAAGGTATTATGACAAAACCATATTTTTTCCTTACCTGTTGCTCCTGAACACCACACCGGTGACTCTAACTCGCTAACTGGTAGTACTCAACTAATAGGTAAAAACTAGAAGGTATTGTGACAAAACCATATTTTGTTCCTTACCTGTTGCTCCTGAACACCATACTGGTGTCTCTAACTCGCTAATTGACAATCCTTCTGCTTCTTCCTTGGTGAGAAGGTATATGTATATGGGCCTGATGTGAGAAAATGTGTTCAGTGTTCACAGTACTTTGATAAGTCATCTTGCATGGATTGAAAATATAAGGACATGATTTTTTTAATAGCTGTTATGGCAGGTACTGGTAATAATGATGGTTAGCCGACAAGGAATGTGAGTGGTTATATACTAATTTTATTGACATTTTTGTAAAAAAATAAATAAAACAAGGAATAAATAGTAGGTTCCTTGATAGTAGGTTTGTACCTACTATTAAAGACTGTCTGCCTCTGTAGTGTAATGGTCAGCATGCTCGGCTACCGTTCTGGAGGTCCCGGGTTCGATCCCCAAGGGGGGTAAAATAAATATTCGTGATTTTTTTCACTTTCATATTATTCAATATTACCCTGGACTGGTACCTGAAGCGGAGGGCTGATCACCTTTCCTTCATGTGTAAACGATCAAGATAACACTGCGTTTATATGACGCAGTGCCCTATGCACCATTGGGGTGCGGATAAGGGTTAAAAAAAATAATTAAGTACTAACTAAGTGACTAACACACATTCACAACTACGTATCCTCTTTATGGAGGCGTTCACTTGGAGATGCTTGTTTTTATGTGATCGTTATTAGATGTTCAAAGGAAACATGCGACAGTCGCTTGTCATATGTATGGGGGGAGGGGGGGGGATATAATCCTGTAATCCGATACTTGTGTTAGTGTACAGAGGCTTTCCTTATTCCTCTGATATTGCCATCTATGCATTGTGGCAACTCCATATTTTCTAAGAAAATTTGGCTATTAACCTTTTCATAGCCGCAAATAAATTACGCCGCAGTGCTCAACAGGCCAAGTATTTTTTTGAAAAAAAAAAGTTGTCTAAAGATTTTTTTTTGTTGTTTTTATTGAATTATAATTTACTTACCAAATATTATATCCCGCATCGATTGTTAGAGTTTTATTCTTGAAGTTAAACCAGTTTCAAATTTTCAGGGTTGTCACACTAAGTCGCACACGCAAGTTTTTATTAAATTTAATATTAACACACAACTATTATTTATCAATGGAATATTTTAAAATAATAAGAAAAACACAAAAAAATTTAGCAAAATAAAAACCCCTGGCGTTCAAAACAATCGATTAAAATAATCAATATTTCAAGTGGTTTGAGTGGTAGCCCTAATGACATCTGTCAACTGTCAGCTGAAAGTGATACCGATAAATCACTTAAAAGTATTTAAAAACTTTATAAAATATTTTGTGACAACTTCAACTGATGGCAATGTATGTTCCGTTTTTGACAGATTGTCAATATGAGTTAAAACTGCGGAGTAATACGTCATCAAAAGTACTGACGAGATATCTCGTCTCTGGCCATACGGGCACTCCGCCATTTGCCGAGATATCTCGTCTCTGGCAACCATCGGGTTAAAGAGATGTGGTGCAAAAGTTTGTAATAATTGATTATTTTCAGGGTACGTTGATTCAGAAAAATTTCGATGCGGCCATGGCACATGTCAGTGAAGTAGGTTCGGATGACGAGTCAATCAATCCGCCGAAAGATAAGTTGATACAGAAAACGAAAAGTGTGTTTGTTGTCGTCAATGTGTTGATGAAGAGGAAGTTGGCTCCGCTCATAATCTTCAGTTTCAGAAAGAAAGATTGTGAGAAGTACGCCAAAGCCATGTCTTCATTCAATTTTAACACAGGTAAATTTAAACTGGAATTGTATCATTTCAAAAATAAATACAGTAACCCCCTATAATGTTGACAAAGGTACCCCTTTATCTTAGGGAATTTTATAAGGCATTAATGTTTTAAATTGTATTTTCATATTTTAACTAGCGAAAATGACTAATGATCATTCAAAATTGATATACAATTTAAAAACATTAACTTCCCATCCGAAAACGCGGTATCTATCTCAGCGTTATAGGGGGGTTGACTGTATAAGTTTTATTATTATTCTTGCATTACTTAAATCAACATGGTTCATTTGCAACATTGATAGAATTGTTAATTATGTATTTAAAAATTCTTATAATTTTTTATTATTTGTGTCGGGTTGTGGTCCCGTGGTAAGTGTCGCGGACTCTCAAGTCAGAGTTTCTCGATTCGAACCTACTCTACCACAATCTGATACCCATTTCTAATAATGAGCCTCTTAAGCCCACAGAAATAGTATGAGATTGAAATATTTGTGTAAATAATAAAAAAACAATAATTCCGTTTTTTTTTTAAAAAT
The DNA here is from genome assembly GCF_059751285.1 of Brachycentrus maculatus. Lineage (NCBI taxonomy): Eukaryota > Metazoa > Arthropoda > Insecta > Trichoptera > Brachycentridae > Brachycentrus > Brachycentrus maculatus. Next base: position 360,025 of record NW_028280870.1, on the reverse strand, counting down.
ATATAATGTGCTTTATCTTACAGTTTATCAACTTTGTCTTCAGTTTATTTAAAGATATTATTTTTATTGATTTTAGACACAGAGGCAAAATTAGTAGATGAAGTATTTAATAATGCTATTGACATTTTGAGTGAGAGTGAAAAACAATTGCCACAAATTACAAAAATCATCCCACTTCTGAGGAAAGGAATCGCATTTCACCATAGTGGACTTCTCCCTTTAATTAAAGAAACTGTCGAAATCCTATTTGGAGAGGGACTTATCAAGGTAAGAATATATCAGTCTCACTTTCTTTCACTCTGTTTATATTGAGAATCGAGGATTTATATTAATAAATGCTTTAAATATGAATAATATTGAGCAGTCTATACATTCTCAGCATTTCTTCTCCATGTTATAATGGATAAATTTAAACGTTGTGTTTCACTCTCTCTCGCTGCTCGCTGATAGTGTGTGAAGGAGACATGTATTTACCAGTGCTTACTATTTGTTATTATTATTTTATGTTTAAGACTTTTTGTTTCTCTATTAATGTATTCATTAGTGTATTTTTATATTAGATATTATATATACGTATTATGTTAAAGGCATTAGCCGTTCAATAAATAGATATTATATTATATGTTTCATTTCAGGCCCTGTTTGCCACAGAGACATTTGCAATGGGTCTGAATATGCCCGCTAAAACTGTGATATTCACAACTATCAAAAAGTTTGACGGGACTCAAACAAGAAATGTAAGTAAAATACAGCTTTCTATTGTATGCGCTTAACCTTTTTTACTCAATTTTTTCTTGATGCAATTTTACAGTTATGTTTTGTTTTTCGGGGTGTACCTTTATTTTTTTCGATCTCAGTAATAAAAAAGAGACTTTAAGATGACTGCGTATCATTCCGTTCTAAAAATCAAATGAAATGTATGTAGACAGCCATTGGCGAGTATAAGATTTTTTTTTTGACATCTCAACAGCTCGGCTGTCCAAACTTAAAACACAGTAAGGGACATTTTTTTAACTAGATTTTAAGTAGGTTCTACTTAGTCCAAAAATGAAAAAAAATCGTACTACAAAAAAAATGTTCCCTTACTGTGTTTTGAGTTTGGAAAGCCGGGCTATACTTCCATCTTAGGTGTAAATGTAAACAGTTTACATTTAGACCTGAAGATGGAAGCATAGCTTCCGAAACTAGTCGTCATAATAAAATAAACTCAAGTGGTAAAAAAAAGTGTTTTTTTTTTACAATTTCATTATATCTTACCACAAAGTAAATGCCGAAACAATAAATAAAAGTAGAGGACTTACTGTATAAGGATATAGTTTGAATGTCGCATTACAGATCTCTTCTGGAGAATATGTCCAGATGTCGGGAAGGGCGGGGAGGCGCGGGCTGGACGCCAACGGGCTGGTGGTACTCATGGTGGACGAGAAGATCACCTCCAACCTGGTGAGAGAGGTGATGATGGGCACGGCCGATCCCCTCAACTCGGCATTCCATCTCACCTACAATATGATACTCAACCTCATGCGACAGGAGGAAATCAACCCCAAATATGTGATTGAAAAAAGTTTCCTGGCCTTCCAAACTCGGGCTAAATTATTAGAACTGCACAAACGTATGTTTTTATTTTTGAATCTTTCCAAACGTTATTTTGAATTATTTTTTAACATCTCAACATGGATGAAGGAGAATATGGAAGTCTGGGCATTTACGGGGCTTACGACCGTCATCTTCTGGCACCCAATGGTGCATAGGGCACTGCATCGTATTGACACAATGTTATCTTGATCATTAATTATATGAAGGCAAGGTGATCACTCCTGCACTTCAGGGACCAGTCCAGAGTAATATTAAATAAATATTAGTGTAAAATCACTAATATTTATTCCCACCCCCCCTGGGAATCGAACCTGAGACCTCCAGCACGGTAGCTAAACACGCTGACCATTACACCACGGAGGCGGACAACTGACCGTCATGGGCTGGTTTAATGGTGGGGACTGACCGGAGTCATTTCGTAGTAACGTTACGATGCGAGCATTCGTATAGTCAGTACAGCGAGCTGAGCTCGTTTCGAGTACTCCATCTAATATTCGGATGCTCGCCGCGAATGTTATGTTACAACGAAATGCTCCGGTCAGTCCCACCATAAACGATCACTTTACACTCGTGTACCATTCACCAATTCTACCCATGATTGACAACCACACTACTCAAATTCTTGGGACTTTTTTTTTTACATATTGTTCAAATTCGAAACATATTGCTTAAATCACTAAAGTTTCACTAGAGACATCTATGGTGAGATGAAAGTAGCTTTTTATTGAGCAGAAACTCTTTCATTTGTATGTGAGGCTCGAATCCTGGATCTAATGAATATAATCACATGAGAAATGCTAGAAAATATCCTTTTCATTTTATTATCCAGTTAATTTATTTACAACATTTTTAGTGACACTCACAAAAATATTGCATATTATTTTATATGCTGCGATTTATTATTGACTCTTTATCCTCGGTTACCACATAGTATGTGACACTTTTGAAAATGGCCTCGGCGCATAGTTTGTGCCAGAGCGGTACATAAAATTCAAACCTCAGTTTCTTTGGACCGGCAATGGTCATTAGCTTTAAATGTAACAAATTCTTCATACTACTGACATCTGCGGAAATAATTCCCAACAAAAATAGCCTTTTGTATAGTTACATGATTAAGTTGTACTAATAATAATTTGTCAGCCTCCGTAGTGTAATGGCCAGCACGCTTGGCTACCGTGCTGGAGGTCCCGGGTTCGATTCCCAGAGGGGGGTCAAATAAACATAATTGATTTTTCACTCAAATATTTATGTGCTGATCTCCTTTCCTTCACGTTGTTAAGGATTAAGATAACACTGTGTTTATATGATGCAGTGCCCTATGCACCATCGTGTGCGGATAAGGTTTTGAAGAAGAAATACCATTATTCACTTCCAAATAACCATTTTTTTTAAAACAAACTAACAATTAATTTTCTAATTTATAGATTTAAAGATAAAGCAAGCAAAATTTAGCAAAATACACGTTGAAAATGAAAATATTGTAATTGAATATAACAATCTAGTAACACAATTGGAAAGTCTACATCAGGAAATTAAACTGCATGTTCTGGACCCGCATTACATTCTGCCATTTCTTCATAGAGGACGATTGGTTAAGGTAAAATTTCATCATAGCGTGAGACTATTTTGGTACAATAATAGAGGCTGATTTTCTCATTGACAATTTCCCTCATCCTACAGATTCAACTGGAAGATAACGAGTACGATTGGGGCGCCGTAATGGATACTAGTCACCGTACCGTGAAGAAGAGAGATGATAAGGCCCATGAAGATATAAAGATAAAAATAAGAGTTATGATACACGCCACAGGAGATTACGTGAATGGTCTTAAACCTGCATTTAATCGGAAGGTAAACTAATAATTCACAATATCCAAATCTTTGTTCTCTAATCTGTTTTTTTTTCCGCTTGGGAGTTACTTATATTGATGTCTCAACATAGATGAAGAAGAATATGGATGACTGAGTATTTATATGGTGGCCAAATGTGCTATCATAATACTATGGAGAAGGACTATTAAATAAACTAATTCAACCTCATCAATATTTTAGTTAAACATGCGTCACAATTCATACTGAAATATAACAGGGTTTAAATGATATGAGATATAACATATGAAATATAACAGGGTTTTATGATAAACTGTCAAAATATCGACAAAAAATGCAAGAGAAATTTTTCTAAATTCCAAAAAAATCTGCGCATTCCGGTGCTGTGTAGTCAATATACATGTAAAAATTAACGATTTAAAATCCGAAAAAAAATAATGTTCATATCCCTTTGGCCACCAATACTTTTCGGCCTAGTTTCCCAGAAAGACCGCGATTTAACTGAAAATAATTGAAGAGAAAAACGTGTAACATAATTTGTGAACACCTTTTGAAATGTTTCAAACATGTTTCGCACAGCAAAAATATCTCATAGAGGTTAGTTAATTAAATTATGCAACATTATACAAAAGTCTAATACACCAACTAACAACTTAACGCCACTCGATTATTATTCACCACTTTTTTACGCCGTGCTCACAAATACTCACAATATTGTAACTTAAAGCGCTCGCCACTTCTGCTGGACACAATGAACACAACGAGGCTGCCAGTAATTAACAAATAAAAAATAATCATGTGTGTGATTATAATCCAGGATTTGGACCTCACATACTAATATAAGAATTTCTGCTTAGTAAAAAGCTTCTTTACATCTCACCAATAGATGTCTCTAGTGAAGTTCTAGTGATTCAAGAACAAGGTTTCTAAATTGGTTCATATATAAAGAACTTCCAAGAATTTGAGTAGTGTGGTTGTCAACAATGGGTAGAATTGGTGAATGTTACACGTGTGTAAAGTGATCACTTAAACCAGCCGATGACGGTCGTCAGCCCCGTAAATGCCCAGACTTCCATGTTCTTCTTCATCTTTGATGAGATGTCAAAAAATAATATGAAAATAACTCCTGTAATTGGAGATAATCCAGATTTTGTGAACAAGTATTTGGACACACTCAAAATGTTGTAAATAAAAAATAATAATTTATATTTAGTTATGTATTCTATATCGAATAACTAAATGCAAATTATAATTTTTTTATTCGTTAATTACTTACCAAGAATATATCTACATCACTCATTGGCATATTTTGATCGTATTGTACAATTTTTTTCTAATTCTAACAAAATATCTTAATTATAATGCCCGATAAGTTTTATTTTAACAATTTTTTTCATTAAACGCGTAATGTACTATGGAGGAATACCAAAAATCTGAACTTGTTATTTATTACAATTATCGTGATATCAAAGTTATTACAAGCAATGTGTACTTGTTACGCATCACCGAAAAGGAAGGGCTAATCAAATTAGGTGCATTTCATTATAATTTTTATTTTTTTATAAGTGACTGATTTTCAAAACACATTTTCAGAAAGGCCGTTTAACAATTATTAGCGTTGATCACACGTGCATCACCCAGATTAGTTCGAAACAAGTCACCTTATGCGAAAATGGTAAGAAGGAACGCGATAAGAATTTTTTCAAAGAATTGAATAAATTAAAAAATATTCATCCGCAAGGATTGCCATTGCTTCATCCTATCAATGACATGGGAATCGATAGACTGGATGTGGTCCACGTTTTGGAAAAGATTAATTATTTAGAAAATTTGTAAGTATAGAATTCATTCAATGCAATATTTACAAGGTTTAGTTCTTACTCTTAACCCTTTGCACTCGAGACTTTTTTCTTGTGTGACGTACCAGTAACTCGAGTGTGTTTTTCAATATTTTTGATTTCTTACAGGTTGGATAAAAATCCGTTTCATGCTAATAACAAAAACAAAAAGTCCCTCCTCTATTTGAATCAAAAGATTAGTTTGGAGGAGGAAATATATGAAATAAGAGAAGAAATGGGAAAGCTTCACAGTTTGTTAAAAATGGATGAGTTGCAATGTCGCAAGAGCGTGCTTAGGAAACTGGCCTACTGTAATGAAATGGAGGTTATAAATATGAAGGGGAGAGTTGCTTGTGAACTTAGTTGGTGAGTTTCATTGTGTATTTGTATCTAGCAAGTATTCAAATCAGTAGAAATAGTGATATCTTTCTGAAATTGCAATATGTACGATCTATCTCATTAACACATGATTTTACAAGGGTGGAAAAAATATCATTGGCGGATGCCAGTGCCAACACTCTGGTACCACGCCAGTATCACCTGTGTTCTGCTTAACTAACAATAAGTTACAGATATATTAGCAAATTTTCTATTTTAATAAAAACGTGTGCCCTTTACGCGGACAGTTGTCCTATTTATTAGTTATTAATTCTATTACACAAATCCAACTGTATTGTGTTGATCTGGCTCTTTTTTACACGAAAGGTTCATAGGAGAATAAATATGCTATTATTAGGGTATGTTTATATTAAAGGATTTTAAAAAAGGACACATGGTTACACCTAATTAATTTAGTGGCAGATAATTCTAAAACAAAATCTCATCTTCGAACCTCTGAGAACTTTCCAGTCTATAACCAGAAACACTTTGTAAGACCGCATAGGAAACATTGATATCTGAAGCGTGTGTAAGACGGAAGATATAGTGAGGGGGACGACAATGGAGATGATACTGGAAAAAATACGTACACATAATGTCAAAAGACAGACTTAATATATTGAAATTTTAATATCATTGTACATCGTCATTTTCCTTAACTCTTAGTGTGAACCGTGTATAGATGGACTCTCTATTAATGCGTATAAAGCGCGGAGCGTCGGAATACAGACTATTGCGCAATTTTAGTTAGGTATCGGCCTGTACGGACGTGTCTTAGCGCGCGCATGTATAACGTTTTTAATAAGTTAATAACATTTATAAATAACCATTTAAAATTATTTTGCTGTGAATTTAACATTGATTTTTGTATTTTTTTTAAGTAAAAGTTTTTTATTTCTACCTACAAAATGTCAAATTTGTCAAGTAGTGATGATGAAAAGTGTAATTAGCAATTTATGCAAAATATGTGAAAATAAGCTCAGCACTATAAGGGTTAACTGATTGTGTTATTTTCAGTGTGGATGAACTCCTGTTGACAGAAATGATATTTAATGGATTGTTCAGTGATCTGCCCGTGGAGTATTGTGTGGCTCTGCTCAGTTGCTTCCTTAGTAAAGAGTTAGACTATTGTGAAAGTCACGACGTGAGAATACAAAACACCCTCACGTCAGTTAAGGTAAATTTTCATTATGTATTTGCATTTCTCCGTACAACTACGACTTGCTGGTCCACACACACTGTGGGAAAATAAGAAGTATAGTAGAACTTTTCATAATGAGAATAATTTGTTCCAGAATCTTAGTCGTTATGTGAAACACTAATTATGGAAATAATTATTCCCATATAAATCAATGTAAAATATGATAAAATACATTCCATACCTTAAAAAATACTATTTTATTTTTATTTTTAATGTTTATTCAAACAAAATTGCATACTTATAAATTGTTAAGGAGCGTAACAACCTGAAATGTGTTTTTGATTTGCAAAAAAACATTGATATGACCAGTTTATTATTCATGACAAGTAATTATGTCTTTTTACTAAAAAGCTGTCTTAGAGAGATTATTTTTGGCTATGCTTCAATATTTTATGAAAATGTGACAGCATTATCATTGAGTAAATTTGTTGAACCCACAGCCACCTCCTTATCAGGGTGATGCTTAATGTATGATGCGACAGTTTCCCATATTGTGCTAGAAGACCGTTGCTCCGTTACTTCTCCTTACTCCACTAACAAACTCCCCTCCAAAGCTTCATGCTTAGAAACACAATGCAACTCCAAAGCCCTTCCACAGGCTCGTCAATATTGTTGCTAACCTCTAGTCCAGGCCTGGCCAACCCAAATTGCACCCCGGGCCACATCGTGATCTACAGACAGAAATATATATTTTTTTATTACAACGAATTTCATACTTATTGATTTTTTTTAAGTATTAAAAATAATGTGAATGTAGAGGTAATTAGAAAGTACAATCAGGGTATGGAAAAGAAACATTACTACGACCAGATGTGAGAACACACATTGAACCACAAAAACGTATCTATAAACATTGTTATCAATTTTAACAACCAAAATTATTAATTAGGACACATAAATCAAACAATATTACCAATTTTATTTGAAATAAAACCAATTTATTAATGGCCACTCAGTGCGAGATTTGAGTTTCTTTTCACCAGAATATACGCATTCCATGTAATTACAGAAACTTGATTGGTTTCAATATCTTAAATATGATTTTAAATCTATTTTTAAGGACCCAATATTTTTTTTTTAAATATTCGTGTTACATTACCGCAGGCCGCGGGTTGGCCACCCGTGCTCTAGTCCCATGGCAGCTTGCAAACAATGCTACACGTATTTATTGACTTGGCGTTTAATTTGTAGAACTCCATTTTAATTTATGTATTAATTTTAAATCAAACACATATTTTTTGAGTCTACTAAGTTGTATTTTATTAACAAAAAACACATAAAAACTTATATTGTGACAATTGTTTCGCCTTGTTAGGGCATTATCAAACGAATGCGAAACGACATTCGTTTGATAATGCCCTAACAAGGATGCGAAACGAAACGACATTCGTTTGATAATGCCCTAACAAGGCGAAACAATTGTCACAATATAATTTTTTATGTGTTTTTTGTAAATAAAATACAACTTAGTAGACTCAAAAAATCTGTGTTTGATTTAAAATTAATACATAAATGCTACACGTCACTACCATAGCACTATTTACATTATATTGACACTACTCGCATTATATCATATTATGTTATTGATTATTAGCTATTTTTTAATTCAGGGCATCGCATCTATGATCGGTGACGTAGCGGTGGACTCAAAGTTAATAGAAAATAAAAATGATTATATGGAGAAGTGTTTTCAACTTCATCTCTTCGAGCTAGTTTTAGCTTGGTGTCGTGGCGCCTCCTTTCTGGATATCTGTAAAATGACGCAAATATACGAAGGTAAAAAATAATTATTTACAGTCTTACCGTTTAATTTATAGAACTCCATTTTAATTTATGTATTAAATGTTAAATCGAACACTGATTTTTTGAGTCTACTAAGTTGTATTTTATTGTTAAAAAACAAAAGACATTTGTTTCGCAAGGTTATGGCATTTTCAAATGAATGTGAAGATTAAATGGACTGACGGTCCTTATATCGCTCACTCCTTTCAAGAACGTCACAAATAGAAAAACTTGATTTTTCAGGAGTTTTTGCTTTAATTTAAGTTAAGGAGTTTTTAAACTTTAAAAAAAATATAATGCATTGTATTATTTTTTTTTAAGTTTAAAAATATAATACAGTGTAATAAAAATAAATATCAAGCCACTCTGAACTTTTTACTATGCAACAGATCTTTTTAGGTAAAACCTTTTTTTTCTCCATTCGAAAACTATTCAGTATATTCAAAAAAATAATTTAACAATACCTTTTCTTCAAAATGCAAAAACAACACTTTCTGCCCTGTAGCGGGTAAATATTAAGTTAAAAATATGCCTCTTTTGCTTGGATATAGTACATTTTCTGGCCATTCCGAAAACATGCACAACTGAAAATGGACGATTTATGACGTTCTTGAAAGGAGTGAGCGATATAGCTTTACAATTCTAGGTACTTAAGTGATAGTTGTAACATGTGCAGTAATAATTTACGGGAGACAACAATAATTAATGGGGCATGCAGGTACGTATACTTATATTCATTTTCGGGGAAAGGAAAAATTCACTGAAATTGTCACAAAATTGGTTTTTATGTATTTTTTAACAATAAAATGCAACTTAGTAGACTCAAAAAATCAGTGTTTGATTTAACATTTAATACATAAAGTAAAAAATATATCTTATAATTTTTCAAATTATGTGCCCTAAAATATTAAAACTAGTAGGTATTATAAAGTGTACTGTTTATTTAAGGGTCCATTATCCGATATTTACGCATGCTGGAGGAGGTCCTGAGACAGCTCTGCAAAGCGGCAACAAATGTTGGCAACACAGATTTGGAAAATCGTTTCAGCGAAGGAATAAGGATTCTCAAGAGAGGAGTCGTTTTTGCAGGAAGTTTATATCTTTAACATGTTCTGTAGTAAGAATATAAACCCAGTATGTGTATGTTTGTACAGACTTATGGGGCGTGTTCTCAGCAGTAGACCTGTTTTTAATTATTATTAATTCTTTTATATTTCCGATAGGATTCTCTATCATAATATTCTCTTAGGTTTTTGTTACCGTGATAGAAATTGCTATTGCCTGGCTAAGTTCTCTTTCATGGCTAAATTACTTTCGATGTACATAAAGACTAATAGAAACGAGTGCCGGAACATTGCTATGATAGCTAGAGCCCAAATTTTATGTATCCTTGTGCTAGCATTAGCACATTGTTGTCGGGCGGTTTTTTCATCAAACCATTTTGTAAATTATAATTATATGATGCAAAAGTACTTGACTATTTTCCACACTATTGTAGTAGTTACCCATGTATACATGATGCCATAAATCGGTATAGGGTGAAACAACAGTGTTAATGGTTTCCAATAGTTTTCGTCTTTGTGCATTATAAATTTCGAAATTGCATTTGTACCCTGAAAATCCCATATATTATTTTTTTGCAACATTATAAACTCTAAAAATTGTCTTCCATAACAAGGCACTCTATACCTTCATCTGAAGCAGCCCTGGCCATCCCAAATTGCTCCCCGAGCCGTTGCATACAGACATTAAACAAAAATAATTAAAAAAAATTATTACCATGAATTTCTTACTTAATAATTTTTTTTTGGATTATAAATAATTTAAACGCAGAGGTAATCGGAAAGTACAATCAGGGTAAATTTTATTAATATTATTTTATTAATACACTAGCCGCTGTTAACCTTTTCAACCTGTTAATTTACTCCGTTTTATCTATACCCATATACATATTTTCAAATACCTATGAACGTAATTAAATGTCAAATTATATGCATTATGGGATGATATTTTTTTTGTTGAAAAGAAAATTAAAAGTCTTCTAATGTATGGTATTTTCGAAACACGATTCAATGCAGAGAGCCACTTTGATACCTCGATTCTTTCCTCTTCTTTTTTGATAGGCATACTACACATCTGGCCGTAGGTGCTCCCTTTTTTTGCATTTAGAGGAAGTTTGTCCATAAAGTGCCTTTCGGTTAGACGTGATGGCAGATCCGCCTTTTTTTTCCTATGGGTACATTTCGAGGGTATATTAGGTTTATGTTGTTGGATCAGTTGCCTTATCACCTCCATCTGAAACTGCGCTAGCAGCACACATTTTCCTGTCTTTTGTCGGTGAAGTAAATGGGCATTCAGTAATGCTAGGTCCATTAGGTGAAATAATATTTTTTAAACCACCTCATTGTCTTCCGCGATGAGTGGACACTTGACAAAACCATATCAGATTGGTCAACTGCACCCATGTTCTTGCTATAGTCTTGAACACTTTCAGGTTTAATTATTAATTCGTTCCGGTATGTGGTTTTGCCTGTTTCGGTCAGAATAGGTGGATAAAGAGTTGTGAGCATACAAACCTCCCTTTTATCTTTATAAATTTGGGCCGAAAGGGTGTCGGTATGAAAAGTTTTCATTTCCCCCATCTTTTCAGTTTTTCAGTGAACTTTGGCATACCTTTGCGGTTTCTTCTTACAGTACCACAAGCATTCGTTTTCCGATCATGGAGCCTTTGGAGTAAAATTTAATCCCAAAACGGCTTGCTTTTGATGGAATATATTGCCTAAATGACAGTCTACCTTTGAATAGAAGCAAACTTTCATCAATGCAAATATTCATGTAAGGATACATCTACTCTCCAATTTTTTTTTTTAAATTATCCACTATGTACCTTATTTTGAACATTTTGTTTCCACCTGCTTGCTGAGTGTTGTAACTAAAGTGGAGCATGCGGAGGATTATTTGAAATCTATTTCGAGACATGGTATCTGAATACATGGGGGAGTAAAGTAGAATGTCAGTTGACCAGTGGCCTTGAATTTTATTTCTCGAATTGCAGGCCATCAAGTGACACAAAGTCAAAAAAATCTATAGTTCCTCAATTGTTATGTCAGTCCATTGTTTTAGCCTCCAAGACAACTCATTGCAGTTGCTCTTGACATATTGGTATTGCTTATTTGTCTCATCACAGATGTAACTCATTAGGGTATTAGACATGAAAAGTTTGAAGAAATCTACTTCCCTGGTTCCAACATTTTCAATGTTGGAACCTGAACTTGCACAGTTGAAAGTATTAATTTTGGGAGTAAAATCATCAGTTTTCCAACCGAAAACTGGCATGGATTCGTCGATGAGAGAAATTTTGAAATTTTGAGTATTTGGTTCACCCTCCATTGTCGGCGGTCACAAGAATTTACATATATCAAAAACGCAGAGCAGAGTTAAACACGAAAAACACAGTGAAGAAATGTACAAACAACACAGAAAACACACAAACAAGTTTAAAAATTGATAATTGTTCCGCACAAGTATCAAAAACTAATCAAAATCAATAAATCATAATAAAATTATTGACGCGCGACAGATATCGGCAATATACGCGCGAAAATTTACAACCCTATTTTAGTGACTCTGTTGTCTGTCAAACGAAGCTCGTGGGTGGATCTCTGTAAAATCAATAATATCAGAAAACTGTAATTTCGTCTGTTTAGTGAAGGACTACAAAATCATCCCAATAGATGTCTCTGTGTGTTCCATATTTTTAATTAATAAAAAAACGGGACATATGTATGATACAGAAGCTCAAAGAATAGCGAGAAAACTCGCTATTTTTCTATGGTCGGCCTGCTGGGCACGGCCAAGAATGCGAGAAATCTCGCTCTTGGCACAGAAGCGGTTAAAAAAATCATGTAAATTAGTATGTAGCGTTTTTTTTCTGTAATTCTTTTTCTATTCTGTACAAAGATTTGAAGGTTCCATCTTGAACACCACTAATGCTAGAAAAATATGTTTTTAGTCCCTCGATATACTTTATTGCTTCTTCTTTAGTTGGGATAACATTCAACTCTTCTTCGTCAGATGGCTCTTCTTCAGCGGACAAGTTTTTTTGTAGATGGTTTTCTACAATGTCGTCAACTTCCACCAAGCCTGACATCATTACATTGGATTCAAGGTTCATATAGTCCTCCAAGGGTTGGTCTGAAATCCTTTCCCAGCTTTCTATATTGTACTCGGTATTTCCTTCGTCCTCCACTTCCTCCTTGTTTATCCCGGCTTTCCAGAAGCAATTTCGAAAAGTTATGGGTGTTATTTCACCCCATGCCTTAACGGTATAATGCATTGCATCTAAAATAGACACCTTTGATTTTTTGGGGTCCTCACCTCGTTTTAATTCAAACAATAGCTTGTTTAACAAATTTCTTCTGTAGTAGTGCTTGAATGCACGGATTATCCCCAAATTCAGATGTTGAAGTTCACTCGTGCAGTTGGGTGGGAAAAATGTTAATTTAATATTCCTCAGTGTCAGGTTTGCGGAGTGAGCAGGACACCTATCGAGGAATAATAAAATCTTCCTATTCTTTACTCCCATCAAAGCATCTAATTCAGTAAGCTGTTTTTCAAATAGGGTTGAGGTCATCCATGCTTTTTTGTTAGCTGCATATTTTGTTGGCAGCGACCTTACGTTTTTGAAGCAGCGGGGTTTTTCAGACCTGCCAATTACTAATGGGGGAAGCTTCTCACTGCCATCTGAATTAGTAATCAGAAGAACAGTGAGCCTCATTTTACTTAACTTCCCCCCGTGACAAGTCTCCCCCTTGAAGCAGAAGGTCTTCCACGGTAGTACGCCGAAGAACAGCCCAGTCTCATCGGCATTGAAAATATCTCTGGGAGCATATTCAGCAATTAATGTAGGCACATCTGTCTGCTTCCAATCTTCGGCAATATCCAAATTAACACTTTGTGATTCCCTGCAAACTGATCTGTAGACCACGTTATGTCGCTTTTTAAATCTATCTATCCATCCGTTTGATGCAGTGAACCCTTCGATATTGAGTCGATTTGCGATGCGCAGCGTCTTTTCACTAATGATGGTTTCAGATGATCGTGAAATTTTCATTATTTTTGCGCGAGGTGTTGATCTTCCAATATTTGTACGTTTGGCTGGTATTTTACAATATGATTACGATAATGTGTTAGCCAAAACTGAAAAGTTTTTTTTAAATATTATTTTTCTAAGAAAAGTGATTTTCCAGAATTTTATCAACGGAAAAGATTAATTTTGATGAAACATCGTAATTTTGCAAACTCTGAATCAAAAAACATTTTTCGATTTTGTGATAATTATTGCTTTTTATTTAGCAGGCCTCAATACCATGTCCGTGTGAGAAGTATGGCTTTTTCAAATTTAATCCACACACTTGTAGCGATTGTCCCTGTGCTTTGTTGTCAATGCGAAGGCAAGTCAAATATTTTTACGTTTGGACGGCATTTTACGATTTGATTACGACTTTGCGATAATGTATTTGCCGAAACTGAAATTAGTCGCGTTGCCATAGAATCGGATGGTTGTTTACTTTTAAAATTGCATAACCAACTTAGTACTGGATTCTTAGTAGACTCATAGAATTAGTAGATTCTAAGGATTCTTCGACTCTTAGTACTGGATTTATTTTTAAATAGTATCAGATCGAATTGTGGAATGGTTTCAATGATACGAAAACCTTCCCAGATCCGACATATTTACAAAATTTCATCTTGATCGGATAAGTGGTAAAGGCATGCATGAAGTCACAAACAAACCAACAAACATACATGAAATTTTATATATATCTGATATTTTTTGTATGCAGCCGTGTTATTTTTTGCCGAGTAAAATGTCGAGTAAATCCGATTTGAGCCGAATGGCGCGACCTGCATCGTTCGACTATCAGCTATATGCGCCCGGCTCGTGGCGAAATCTTGAACCAGACCTGAGCCGGTTCAAAACTATGGTTCAAATACTTGAACCACAAAGCGAACCATGGTTCAAAAAATAATCTCGAGTTACCCATGCCTAGCGTACGAGTGTATATGAAAATTGATATGCTCGGTGAAGTTCGGCATACATCGGCTGAGGTCGGCTGCAAGCATGAATCTCGTTGGCTCAATGGCACGCATGCGCAGAGGTTAGAATAATTGTTTACCTACTGACTGGCAACCAGTAAAAATGCAAGCGTATTAATTCCCGTCGCACTATGTAAAGTTAATAATTACTGTTAAATATGTTAAATGTAATAAGGAAGTGAGAACAAAACGGATGTATTATTATTTAAAGTTTCTTGTACGGGCCCTTGTAGATAGAAGATAAATATATAAAAACGTGAAATGATGACTGACATCACATGCGCTCATAAAATGTCTCATTCTACGATAAGAACAATTAATAAATTGAAATTCGAATTATGGATTATGTAAAAAAAAAAACAGCACCAATGCAATCTACGATAATTACCAAAAATAAAGGAATATAAATAACTAATAAGTACTTTGTACTTAAATGTAACTCTGTATTTACACGTAAATACTTATGTACGTATCTGAATGATAACTTCTAAAAATAATAATGTTTTATGAAATATATGCATTTAGATCTATTCAGTTTTCATGAATACATCTGTCACCAAGATTAAAAAAGAACGCAGCATTATGATTCCTTCTTGGGCTTTGTCCACCTTCGCGCACATATCGATACTTATGTGCAGTTATGAATAAACTCTCTGTTTAGCCATGTCTCCCAGGTTCCAATACGCATAAAAAAAACTCCCTTTCGTCTTCAACTAATTTTTCAGAGCAGTTAAATCGCCATGTATCTTTAAAAGGAGGTTTAATTTTTCTCGCTTTTTACACAGATTTTTTCATGTTTATTTGAATGACTTTCGTATGTTTTTCCACTATTTCTAGCTGCTTTTAATGTTTTTCTTCCAGTTCAATTCTTTCCTTTTTGAATAGGACTCAGGATATGAACGGTAGCAAAAACAGAGGTATCGGCATTGCTGGTTGAAGCAGGGGTACTAGAAACAGATTGTAGGTCAGGAGTATTTGAACCAGCATTGCTATTTGAGGCAGAGGTACTAGTAGGTGAATTAGGAGTTTGACTAACAGTGCTGGTTGATGGCGTTGAATACATGATATCTGGAGTGCTCATAGTTTCAGTTGGAATATGCGATTTGGGACATGTTCTTGTATTTAGATACAGATGTTCCACTGCAATTGAAATGCGCACATTCGTAACAACAGGGGCATTTCAGCGATTTAGTATGTGGAATGTTCTAAATATGACACTTCCCTTCTTAAGAAATCACAATTATCTGGATGTAGTTTTAATCGATTCGCTCTTAATCTTTCGAATACTTGCTCTAATTTGTCTTCATGTTCGGTTGAATTTTTTGCATAAATCACTATGTCGTCAATATATACAAAGCAATAAGTACCTTGTAATCCCGTTAATGCTATGTTCATTAATCTTTGGAAGGTTGCTGGTCCATTTTTTAATCCGAAAGGCATTCTAGTAAACTCGTAATGTCTGTTAGGTGTTGAAAATGCAGTTTTAGGAATATCTTCTTTTGCCATGGGAATTTGGTGAAATCCGCTTTCTAGGCCTAATATAGTGAAGTATTTACAGTATGGTTTCTAGTTGAATACCAATTTAATTTAAGCAAGATGAAAGCGGATTACTTTTAACACAAATTTATTCAGTTCTATAAAATTACAATCAAGAAATATTTAAGAATAATCGCGTGATTCTAATATGAGAACAGTTGAAATACGTGTCGATCGGAGGACGGGCGGTGACAAAATGTGACGGGCCAGTTTCCGCTCGTTGCTGGCTCCGTAGGGTGTTCGGTTATTCACTCGATTCGAGTTGCCATAGATGTGTGGGTTGCCACAACAGTGTCCTAACTGATCTAAGATGTTCGTTATATTTGGTAACGGAAATGCGTCTTTTACCGTTATATTATTTAATTTCCCATAATCTATAACGACTCCATTTCGTTTTACCTGAGGCATCTAATTTTTTAGGCACTACCCACATAGGGCTAGACCAAGGTGAATGTGATGGTCTTATTATTCCTTGATTAAGCATTTTGTTTATTTGGTTGTTTATTTCTTGTTTGTGTACCTCGGGGTACACAAACAAGATGGCAGAGTAGAATTGACTTGAGTTTGCCGTTCGGGTAGTTTTTCTGCGCATGTCGATTCGGCAATGTTCGGGATTTCGCCGATTCGGTACAGTGTGTTTAAAATACATGTTATGTTTTATAAAAAATTATAATGTTATAGTTATTTTAAAAAATTAGTACCTGCATTATTTTGGTTTTCGTTCCTGTGTCACGCGTAGAACAATTCAACGAGGGAAAAGTATTTTAGTTCACAAAACAAAAATTTCAGCACAAACTTATTTCAACGTAAATTGTTGCCAAAGAAAGATAATACGAAACGTAAAATAAACTGAACTCATAATAATTTATAATTAACACATGACAATTTATTTAAACTAATCTGAGTCTAATGGTTCAATTCCTTCCATATCACGTGATCCCGAAGGTATTTGGCTGCTGTTACTGTCAGAATCACTGTCATTGGAAGAATTATCTGAATCCGCTTCTAAATTGATAACGATCCCTTCTGACAAATCGTCAGTAACATCCTCGCTTATTCTATATGCGTTTTCACACTCTATTGCGTGTTTACAAACATTACCCCAATCATCTTGAGTGAGTGATGAAATCTTTTCTTCAACTAATGTTTGTACGTTATTAAGTGTCATGGTGGTGTTTTTTTGTGCGACGTGCCCTTTTACCCTTGCCCATATTTTTTCTATCGGGTTAAAATCTGGATGGTAGTTAGGAAGACGTAATGCTGTGTGACCTTTATCTGAAAGTAATTTGTCTACATAAAATTGTTTATGTCTCTCCTTATTTGTTTGTATAATACTGTAAAGCTCCGATTTGCCCATGGGTAGTGAAAATTGAATTCCTCTATCTGTGAGCCAATCTATCATCACCCGCTTTCTGGAATTAGAATTTGGTGCTGGGTTTACTAATTTATTATGGTAGGATGCATTATCTATAACAACCACAGAATTACAGGGCAAATTTGGTATTAGTTGGTTCGTCAACCATTTTTCATAATTGTCTATATTCATTTCTGAGTGATAGTCACCAGTCCGCTGATTTGATTTATAAATTAATAGAGCATTTGGAACGAACCCCTGTACGCTACCAGCATGAACAATTATTAATCTTGGATCCTTAGAAATTTTACGTTTAAATCCTAAATTTGCACCACCAACCCAAGCTTGTGGTTTGGTATGCACATACGTCTCATCTGTATAAACTATTGGTCTGTTTTGGTCAAGAAATTCCTTAAATTTTTTTTAAAATTCATTTCGTTTCCACCTGATGTCGGGTTTCTCTATCAAAAGTTTTCTATTGTCTATTGTATTTTTCCAACGAAACCCTAATTCACACACAATAATTCAAAATGTCGACAACCCAGCATTTAAATTAATGTATATATATATATGTATATATATATTTTTTTTAGGTGTTTTGGGTTGTGGATAATTGATTGTGGTTTGTATTTTATCTGTATTAGGTTTAATTCCTTCTTCTGATATGGAATGTCCTAAATATGAATGACACTTCCCTTAAGAAATCACATTTATCCGGCTGTAGTTTTAATCGATTTGATGCGATCGGGAGATGGTAGTATGCTTGTGAGAGGTCTATTTTTGGCAACCAATCGTTTGGTTGCAAAAATTCCGGAACCTTGCAGTGGCTTATGAGTTTGAATGGAGCAGGGTTTAAAAACAGGATTAGGGACTTTAAGTTGAAGATTACCCGTAAGGAGCCGTCCGATTTTGGTGTTAGGAACATTTTTGATAAGAAGCTGGGAGTGAGATCCGCAGCTTCCAGAACTCCGCTCTTGGTGAGTTCCTTTATTTGGGAGTCCATCTCGGCAGAAGGGGGTGTGCTGAAGTGATTTAAAGTATTCTTGTGTGGCATTATCAAAGGAGGTTTTGACACGAAGGGTATTCGTGTCCCCCTTATCATTTTTAGCATAAATGTTGGTGCTCCCAGTGTCGCCCATGCTGCCTGGAATAACTTTAAGCATCTCCCGCGAAATGGATTCCTTCTGGCGTCAATTTCGAGTGTGCCTTCCTCTAAACTTTCCTTTTGAACTACCAGAAGTAGACTTGCCTCCCCCTTTATTCTTGGTGGATAATTTGCTGGGGCTAGCTTCTCCTCTGGGAGAACCGTGATTTTTGTTAGCGAGAGGCCTTCGCTGTTCACGAAAAAACTGGCTATCTGGCTTTTTTCTGATAGGAACCTGGGGTCTCGATAAAGGATGGGTTTTCGCAGGTTTTATCGTTAGCTTGTCAGAGGTACCTACCCTAGAGAGGAAGGCCGTCAGATTCCCTTTTTCAAAGAGATATTCTGAGCAAGGAGGGATTTTGCAAAGTCCCTCTCTGACATGCTCGTCTTTGACTTCCCCGAGGATGGATTTTCTGCGGAATTGTACCGCCTCTGTGCGCCTGCCACATACCATCTGAAGAATATCATCGGAAACCTTCTGGTATGCGGAGTCAGGAGCAAACAAAACTTTTACCTTATCGAATACGTTTCTTTTGTTAAGAACCATGTTCTTATCAGCGGCCCAATTGACCAGTTCTTGGAGCCCTGATTGAAACTCCTCTTTTTGTATGAGGAGGGCATGAGATAGAGCAACAAAAGACCTTTCCAGCGAAGCCTGGGTAGAGGAGCTGACATCGCAGCGTCTGAGCTCGTCGTTGACTTTCAATTCAACAAACGAAGGCTCTGCCAGAAATTTCTTCTCGACATCAGCATATCGCACGCCTGCCCAGTTTTTACTGCCAAAGTGTTGCAGCTTTTCTAAGGCTCGAATCGTGATGGGATTTGCTGTTGGATGGATAGGTTCCATGACTACTGTGCTGGGTTCCTGAAAATCCAGCTGCAGCTCTTCTTGGATATCCTGAGGATCCTCGTGTTCCTCTAGTCCAGGAGGCTGCTGTAAAAAACCGTCGTCGTCTTCTTGCGATCCTAAGTCTACGGGAGAAGTGTCGCCTGGCGCCGCGACCTTAGCCCCGGTTTGAATTCAAAACACGGCGTCAGTTAAACTATCTGCTGAACTAGATAGACTATCCGTGGGTCCATCAACACTTTAAGTCGCGGTTCGGGAGACTCTGAATCTGACGATAAAACGGACGATTCGCGGGATCTTTTCCGAGATTCACTGCGCTGAGAAGGCCCAGCTACCGGCGATAGTGGCGAAACATTTTCTGCATCACTCATTTTCTATAAAGATCGGTGTTTTCGGACAGATGTGAAAATTTATATGAAATTAGGCACAAAGCATAAAATTCTATAAAAATTTAATTAACTATCCGTCGCCCTTGAAAATCTTGACTCGCACGATGTTTGTAAACAACAAACACGTGTTTCAAGATGGCGTCGTTTTGTTTATGAAATATTCTAAATGAAAAGTTTTTTCGGTAAATGCGCGACAATGCCGTTTGGATTGAAACGAAAGTAGATAATACGAGCACTTTTTTAGTTTTGTTTTTATAGAAGACGAGACACTTAATAATAAGAATCACACACTTTTCACGGTGTTTGTAAACAATTACCGTGCACTTGTCAAAATGGCGGCGGCGTCTCGCAATCAAAATAAACACGATAATTATCCGCTATACACAAGAACTTGACGTTTTAATGACGTAAATTAAAAGATCTAAATATGTTTTCAAAGTTTATAACACTATCTACGATATACTGCCCAGGAATGAATACGATTTGTTCGAATTGATCTGATAAAATCAACGAACGTCGTTACACGATGGGAAAATGACGCTTTATGAACAACCAAAATCCATGGATGACCGGATACCAAATCAGCGGAAACGGACAGAGCGACCATAGAGTAGGACACTGACCCAGGAATAGACAGTAGAAACCGCGATAACGGGAAAGAAAATGAACGCTTCTCTCATGATGGACTCCAGAAATCAATTCAGAACACATAATAATCAGAATTGCTACTGAATTAACTTGATCCGGTCATTCGGAACGAGCGGCAAGCAGCTCGGCTCAGTGTACTGACTATACGAATGACGGAATCGTCAGAGATTCTCTCTCGGAGGCGGCGAATTCGAATTCCGCGATCACGCGGAAGAAGATGGAAACAATCCTCTCTCCGTGGACCAAGAGGCCGCGTGAAAATCCGGCGATTGGGAACTCTATTACGCGGAAAACCGCCTTGGATACCGAGTAGGTGGGAAATAAAGAAAGAAAAAAAACAACTTTGCCGTTGTTGTTCGGGATTTGCCATGTTTACCCCTATATATTAATAATATATTAATCAGCGCTGATAACATATCTAATCTAATGAGTTTAATATGCCCGGAATAAAGAAAGAAATTGAACCCATCTTACATCTAAGATAAAAATGATTGAAAGGAAGGATAATTAAAACTTGAATGTTTCATGTACCTGATTTATTAGTTAATCAAACATAGGAAAAAAAAGACTTACCTAATCACGTAACTAGAAAAGAAAACTTACAACTAAATGTCCTTAAAACAGTCCGGTCACTTTCAGACTCTTCAAAGCCTAGTAGAGTACTTGTGTCGGGTTGTGGTCCCGTGGTTAGTGTCGCGGACTCTTAAGTCAGATGTAATGGCCCCTTTCGATCCCTTTCAAACTAATTGTTTTATCACGATGTAAGATAAATTCGTTTTTAATACTATTACACAGCTCGTTGTATTTTATAAGAGAAATATCTGCTCCTGTATCGAGCAAAAATGTAAGAGGTTGATTATTTAATTTTAATATTAACAAGAGGAGCAATAGTTGGTATGGAATCTATAAAAATAATTTGACCTGTCGCGAAAGGTTGGAGGCTTATTGGTTGGCCGGACCAATGAGCCTTTGCCCGTTTCCCGAGATTGGACCCTGATGATTTGAGTTTTTATTTTTTAATTTAAAACATTGTTCAATTTTATGTCCCTTTTTCTTACAATAATTACAAATAAAATTCTGTTCTGTAGTAGGTTGAAATAACCTAACGTTTTTATTTCGGTATCTGCATTGTTCTGTTGTATGGTTAGAATTATTACATGCAGTACAATATTTATTATAATTAATATTTTGGAATTTTCGTATAAATTCATAAAATGGGTGGTGTAATGGCCCTGCCATTTCTCATTCGCACTTTTATTGTCCCTTTTAGAAAGTCGAGGGACTCGTCATTTGCTTGCAGTATGTTGTCCAACTTTAGTATGCGTTCCCATGACCATCATAAATCGGTATAGCATTTTATGATTCTCTACCCTAAAGCAAGAGGGTTTTTAACATAGTCTAATTTTGTATTTCGTGAGAGTCGGGTGTAACATAACTTAACAGAGCTGTTTGGAAGCACATGAGTATTGACTGCCGTATTTTGTTTAAAAATAAACATAAATATAAATAGTCCATACCGTGTTATTATTTAATACTCGCTTCAGTCCAACCTGCCTCCTGACAAAAGGGGGACTCAAGTGTCCTGTTTAATAGGGACGTCATCAAGTGCATGCGTACACTGATCACAAAGTGTCTTCGCGCACATAGCACGCGTCCCTTGTTTATTATCTACCAAGGTGATATGTTTGGATTTGGTTATTTATATATATATATATATATATATATATATATATATATATATATATATATATATATATATATATATATATATATATATATTTTGTTGCGACGTCGTGTTAAGTTGGCTTTTTAAAAAAGGTCTTTTTATTTCACACAACTTTATTTACAACGTTACAATTTAAAATAGAACTTTTACAAACTATAATTGAACACTAGCTGTACTAAACTGCACGGAGTGACGATCTGATGAAGTAACTGTCGAACGCGATGTCGTTGGCTGCTGCTTGATTCATCTTTCTTTTATACTGCCCAAAATGTTATCTGACCTCTGATTACGTATGCATTGGAATGTTAATGGCCTTGTTTACCCTTTTTCAATAGTTAGGTAATTTCCATAATTTTTAGGAAATGTTTTGGTATGAAGGCTCTTTGTATTTTGTAATCACAACATATCCCCCTCCTTAAGTATGAGGAACTTATTTATTTAATTTTGGAGTTTTCTTGATTTTTCTTCTTAATGAGAGTTGAATTTTAATTTTCTATCGCTTGGGGTTGGTCTTGTTTCTTCTCCTTCTGTTTCCGTTTGTTCGTCAGTAAATTCTGTATTCAGTGTGGATTCTCCGATTGGTTCTAATTGCGGTGATAGTTGTATCGAATCTTGATTTCTTCTTTGTGTCCTTTGTGTTCTTTTCTTTATAATCCAAGATTTAATTTTGGAAAACTTAATTATACATAGTATTATTACAATAACAAGGATAATATAAAATATAATTTGATACAAACTAATATGTTTTACTACATGTGGCTGGTTTTCTATGTCTAGTAATTTTTCATGAAATTCATTGATTTGTTTTTCTATATCTTCAAAATTATCAATTTTTATGTGGTTTATTTCCAAAGGCTGTATTTTGCTAAGGCTCGAGTTATATTTATTCAAATCACAACATTTGTCTTGTGATATATTTAGGTTAGTATTTCTTACTTTAATTTGAGTAAATATTTCATTGGTAGGTAATAGTTCGATAGTATTTGTTAGAGCTTTACATGTTTTATTTAATTTAAGCATTCCTGTCGATTGTATATAAATATTAAATGTTTTTTCATTTTCGCAATAAAAGTCTGTTCTCATTTTTTCTGAGCTAGTAAAAATCCATCTTCTTCTTCATCTTCTTGCTCAATGCTGAGCGTCGTGGTCTTCTGGAATGTCAGGCACTTGGTGCACAAGTCCTCTCCATTCTTTCCGGTCCTGGGCCAACTTGATGGCAGCGTTTAGCGAGGATCCGGTTAATTCCTTTATTTGGTCTGTCCATCTTGTTGGAGACCGTCCTCTTGCCCGCTTGCCTTCAACTGTACCTGTTACTACCAGTTTTTCAAGACTCTTCTCGTTCTTTCTGGCGATATGCCCAAAGTAGGACAGAATCCTTTTCCTGCAAGTCGTGGAGAGTCTTTCTGTCACTGACAGTTCGCGGAGAATGGAGACGTTTGTGCGTCTTGCAGTCCAAGGAATGCGCAGCATCCTCCTCCAGCACCACATTTCAAACACATCCAGCATATGTCTTTCCTTTTTCCTCAGTGTCCATGTTTCCACTCCATACAGCGCAATGGAGAATACAAGAGATTTCACTAGACGGGTTTTCGTTCTCCTCAGTATGGACCGATTTTTCCATATCTTCGCCAGACTAGACATTGCTGATTTTGCCATTCCAATTCTTCTCCGGATTTCTGCTTCACAGCCTCCGTCTTTAGAAATGAGTGCACCTAAATAGATAAAGTCGTCGACTTCTTCATAATCCCTTAAAGAATTGTTCCTTATCAGGGTGCCGAATCGGTCGATGACAAGAACCTTGGTTTTACTTTTGTTTATTTGAAGTCCTAAATGCTGGCTTTCTATTTCGACTCTATGGAGGAGTTCAGCCATTTCGTCCTCATTGTTGGCTATTAGCGTTGTGTCGTCTGCAAACCTTATATTGGAGATCTTTTTGCCCCCTACTGATACGCCACCTTCCCACCCGTCTAGTACTTTCCTCATTATATATTCTCCATATATATTGAAGAGATCAGGAGACAGTATACACCCTTGTCTCGCGCCTTTTTGTACTTGAAATGACTCTGAGAGGAAATTATCAACTCTTACCGATGCCAAATTTTGTACGTATAAGTTGTGAATAAGAACTATCAACTGTCCCGGTACACCCATTGCTTCCAAAACCTTCCACAGGCAATTCCAATTCACGCAGTCAAAAGCCTTTGTATAATCAATAAAGCAAAGTACGACCGGAACCTTGAACTCCCGACTTTTCTCGATTATTTGTCTTATGTTCAAGATTTGCTCACGTGTACCCTTGCCTTTGACGAATCCAGCTTGCTCAATTGAAATTTGCCAGTCGAGGTAGTGTTTTAGCCTTGCTTTTAATATGTGTAGCAATATTTTGCTGGCATGAGAGATGAGTGAGACAGTTCCAATCCATCTATTGTTATTTAATTTTTGCCACATAGAAATTTTTCCTTTCATGAATCTTGTTGTACAATCTTTAGGTATAGTTTCCTTTTTATCAATGAATAATGTTAATTCACAATTTGGTTCGAATTCTGAGTTGTGTTTTATATTAGAGTTACATATAAAATGATTATTATTTAATACTTAACATTCCTTATCTAAGTCGTTTCACATAATATATGAATGTTCATCATTTACGATTGCCAAGTATTTATAATTAGGTAAAATAAGAGAATATAGGTCTAGTTGATTACCATTAGGTATTGGTAATGGATAAAGTTTATAAAGATTAAATTCTTCTGGATTAGTAAGAGGTAACTTAATTACAAAAACTAAATTATTTTCACTAGAGAAATAAACTGTAAATTTACATAATTCTAATAATAAATGCATATTTTCTATATTAAGTGGTACAGGTGTCTCTTGATTTTTAGGGATTGAATTCCTAATTACTCTTAGTTCCTGTAAAAGATCTTCTGGCGACAAGACTACTGGGTGTAAAATTCCATTTTTAGCGAATAAGATTGCATTCAATAAATTGTTTAATTGTTCCGAGATGGTTTCAAAATTCTCGGTTAGATCAGTAACTTGCTCGAAGTAAGTTTCTCGAATAAGTTCATAGTTCATTTGAACTTCAGTTTTATTTAATTCATTTTGGAGCATTTGTTCATATTTTTCAATGTTCTTAGTATTTTCTTGGAATTCTTCCGCTGTTTTCTCAAATTTCTTTATTGTACTTTCAGTTATGTGGATTTGATCTTTGATTAACTTTATTGATTGATCTTCCTCAGTTTTTATTTGTTCTAACGATTGATCGTAATATTTAGCATCATTTGCGTCCATGGTTCAAAAAATGGTTTTAAATATACTACCTATTCCATCGATCCATCCGCGTTTATTTCTTTTTGCAATTAGTGTTTTTATATTACTAAGCTTTTTGTAAGCATTATTGCTTATTGTGGTTACGGGTAATAATATATCTTTACAGTCTTCCCTTAAATATTCTCTATTGTTATGAAATTTGCAGATACTAATTGTCTTAGCGAATTTTCTTTTTCTTTTTCCAACTGTTCTAGTATTTCTAATACTTCTGGGTCTATGACGTCATCTCGTTTATCTTCATTGTCTAAATCAATCATTTCGTTCATGATTTGCTCAAATATTTCTTTTTCTTTATTAAATATTGGTAGTATTTGTTTAGTATCCTTTTTTATTCTAGATAATGTGTCCGCGTTTCTATTTATCCTTCCTGGTTTATAAACTATTTCATAATCGTATTCGTCTAATTTTAATTTCCATCTCATAAGTCTTGAGTTTTGATTTTTTAAGTTAAATAAATATTGCAAAGGTTTATGATCCGTGAATATTTTAAATTTCCGTCCGTATAAGTAACATCTATAATATTCTACTGCCCATATGATTGCTAATAACTCCTTTTCAATTGTGCTATAGTTTCTTTCGGCACTGTTGAGTGTTCTTGATGCATAACTTATAGGTTTATCTTCTCCTAACTTTCCTTGACTTAACACCGCTCCTATCGCATAGTTTGAGGCATCTGTAGTTAATATGAATTCTTTCGTGAAGTCTGGATAGATTAATATTGGCGCTGTTGTTAGATGTTCCTTTAATTTTTCAAAAGCTAATTGTCGGTCGTCTTTCCATTCGAATTCTTTATCCTTTTTTAATAATGAAGTTAATGGTTTAGATATTTTGCTGAAATCTTTTATGAATCTTCTATAGTATCCTGCCATTCCTAAGAAAGCTTTTATGTCTTTTGGTGTTTTTGGCTGTGGATAATTAACAATAGTTTCTATCTTGTCCATATTTGGTTTGATTCCTTCATCTGATATAGCATGTCCTAAGTATGATACTTCTCGTCTTAAAAAGTCACATTTATCTGGTTATAATTTTAATCTGTTTTCTCTTAGTCTCTCGAATACCTGTTCTAGTTTTTCCTCGTGTTCAGTTAGATTTTTGGCATAAATCACTTTATCATCTATGTATACAAAACAATGAGTACCTTGTAATCCTGTTAATGCTATATTCATTAATCTTTGAAATGTTGCTGGTCCGTTTTTTAATCCGAAAGGCATTCTAGTGAATTGGTAATGTCCGTTAGGTGTTGAAAATGCTGTTTTTGGGATATCTTCTTCTGCCATTGGGATTTGGTGAAATCCACTTGCTAAATCTAATATGGTAAAATATTTGCAATGTCCTAGTTGATCTAAGATGTCTGTTATGTTTGGTAATGGAAATGCGTATCCTACGGTTACAT
Organism: Brachycentrus maculatus; assembly: GCF_059751285.1. Taxonomy (NCBI): domain Eukaryota; kingdom Metazoa; phylum Arthropoda; class Insecta; order Trichoptera; family Brachycentridae; genus Brachycentrus; species Brachycentrus maculatus. Next base: position 332,931 of record NW_028280870.1, on the reverse strand, counting down.
TGTTTAATTTCCGATAGTCTATAACGACTCTCCATTTCGTTTTTCCTGATGCATCTAATTTTTTAGGCACTACCCATATAGGACTAGACCAAGGTGAATGTGATGGTCTGATTATTCCCTGTTTAAGCATTTTATCTATTTGATTATTCACTTCCTGCTTGTGTACCTCGGGGTACCTGTAGGTTTTCGTATGAATTGGGGGACTTTCTGTTGTTTGTATTTTATGTTCCGTTACATTAGTCGTGGTTAACTCTACATTGTCAATGTGGAAAATTGAATAGTATTTATTACATGTATTGAATAAGGATTCTTTTTCCTCGTCGTTGAGATGTTCAGTTCTTATTAATGATTTTAGTTTTTTTACTTTGTTAATAGCGTTCGTATTGTCTGATACATAACGAATAGTACTAGGAATTGGATGTAATATCATGTTTATATTACTTATTAAAAGATCTTCTTCCGTTGTATTTAGATCTGTACAAATAGCTTGTCCATTTTCATCTACCTTAGTAATAGCTTTTGCCATATATACTCCTTCATATGGTGGTTTGAAATCTATTATACCTTCTTTTATTTCTGGATTTGTTACATTAACTTTTATTATCATTTCTGTTCGTGCTTTGAGTTGGATTTAATTTTCGTTGTTTGTATTTATTTTTAAATATTCATCGCCTACGATTAATTTTTTGTTTTCGTAATCAATTTTTGTTTTATTGCGCTCTAGGAAATCATGTCCTAGTATACCATCATGATCTAATTCAATTTTGTTTTCGTCTACTATATGAAATTTATGAGGTATGGTAAATTTTTGAAACTTGAGATTTAATATGAATGAACCTAATGATTCACTCAGATTCTGTGAATTAATTCCATTGAATTGGATTATGTCTTTGTCGTTTATAATGACGTTTTCATCGAAACATTGCTTTTTAAGGATTGATACTGCTGCTCCAGTATCGATTAGAAATTTCCGCTTGATTGTGTCGTGATTGAAAGGAATAGCGAGAGTTATGTAATGAATCTTGTTCATTGTGGAAATAGTTGCTATCCTCGGAATTAGAAGTCTGGAGTTTAATTCGATGAACCGACTTCGACATTCATCGACTCTGACACGTTTAAAGTATTTACCCTTTTCGACTGTGGTTGGCTTTCCACGGGTGTTACTTTAGATTGATTATTTTGATTATATTGATGGAGTTTACCATATCCGTACCCATCGGATTTGCGGTTTTCTTGATGTAGTTTATCGTAAAACTGTTTCTTTTGACATTCATTAAGGGTGTGTCCCTTGATTTTGCAACATTTGCAGAATTTTGCTTTGACAAAGTTTATTTTGTGGGACCGATTTCCCATCTTGAAATTATCATTGTAGAATGGGTTTTGACGCGTTTGAGGTCGATAATTTGTTTGTGGCTTATGATCACTAATTCTCAAATCACGCATTCTATTGAAATTTTGCCTATTCTCTTCTTCTGCTGCTAACACATAGCACTCCTGTAAATCTTTCATATTTCTGCTCATTAGCATCTTGCCTATATCTTCGTGTACTCCGTTTATAAAAGCATGCACTATTTGTTCCTCCATAAGTTTCATTTGTCCTCTTAGCTCTTCGTTACCGCATTCCTGATTTTGTAGATTTGCGTATAATTGTCTAGCTATACTGTCTACTCTATTGATAAAATTACACATTCTTTCGTTTCTACCTTGCTTTAATGTGTTGAGTTCTAACAGTAAGTGTCCGCATAACTTCTTTTCTTCAAATTGCCTTCTAAGAGCTTCCTTGAGTTGTTCCCAATCCTCTATGATATAATTTGAGGTAACGACTGCCGCTGTTCCTTGTAGGTTGACTCTAATGTAGTCTATTAAATGAGGAATTTGTGATGTTTCTGCCTTTTTAAGCGCAGTTTCACAACAGTGTATGAATGAACTGAGTGTTTGCCTATCTCCGTCATAAGGCTTTATAAATTTGAACAAAGTTTCCAGGGTGAATTCTTCTTTTGCGAGTACCTTCATTCGAGTATTCTTGCCTGATGACCTGTCATCATCGTCAGTTAGGTCAAACTTACTATCCTTAACTGCCATGTTTAATTAATTAATGGAATCAACTATTTTAATAAAGAATTTAAATTAAAATCAAAATTTTGGCAATAGTAAATTAGATAATCATTCACTTACAGTATTAAGTAGTACAATGTCCAGAGCTGCATGTTCCTACGGGATGAGTCCTTGGCTTCCTTAAAGGATTAAGATCCACCGATGAGCTTGAATTCCGCTGCTCGAAGTCTCCTCATTGTTCGCCTTCAAATCACCTTGAGAATTTCTACAACCTTTCTCAGACACGGGCTGTTCAGCACTTGATCTGCGGCCAACTCCCAAACGAAATCTTGAAAACACTCACTGATTTCTGATGATTTTCTTCTGGAATCCCCTCAAATTCCTAATTGACCAAAATTTTCGTAATGATCAACTTCGGAATCCCACTTCTGACACCAATTTGATTGTTGCGACGTCGTGTTAAGTTGGCTTTTTAAAAAAGGTCTTTTTATTTCACACAACTTTATTTACAACGTTACAATTTAAAATAGAACTTTTACAAACTATAATTGAACACTAGCTGTACTATACTGCACGGAGTGACGATCTGATGAAGTAACTGTCGAACGCGATGTCGTTGGTTCTCTTGATGACTGATCATGCTGCTGCTTGATTCATCTCTCTTTTATACTGCCCAAAATGTTATCTGACCTCTGATTACGTATGCATTGGAATGTTAATGGCCTTGTTTACCCTTTTTCAATAGTTAGGTAATTTCCATCATTTTTATGAAATGTTTTGGTATGGAGGCTCTTTGTATTTTGTAATCACAACAATATATATATATATATATATATATATATATATATATATATATATATATATATATATATATATATATATATATATATATATATATATATATATATATATATATATATATATATATATATATATATATATATATATATATATATATATATATATATATATATATATATATATATATATATATATATATATATATATATATATATATATATATATATATATATATATATATATATATATATATATATATATATATATATATATATATATATATATATATATATATATATATATATATATATATATATATATATATATATATATATATATATATATATATATATATATATATATATATATATATATATATATATATATATATATATATATATATATATATATATATATATATATATATATATATATATATATATATATATATATATATATATATATATATATATATATATATATATATATATATATATATATATATATATATATATATACACCCCTGGACAAAAAAATTTACGAGTCCTCAAAAAAACTAAAATTGACACATAATGAATTATTCTTGATATTTAATTAGTTTTTTTTGTATTGTTTAACATATGTGATGACTACTCGTTACTTCAAGGTTAAAATGAAAGATCTTACTCATGAATTGTACTTAGAAATTGCCATTATATACCAGGTATCAGATTATCCGAACCTTAGAGACCCATAACGGTTCATTTATGGTCGAGTGTTTGTGATGGAGTAATAAAAGACATGTAATTTTTTTTATTCATATTTAAGAAGAAGGTTCTAATCGCTTTATTTTAAATTAAGGTATTTTACATTTAAACATATCGCTCACTCCTTTCAAGAACGTCATAAATCAAAAATCGTCAATTTTCAGTTATGCACGTTTTCGGAATGTCCAGAAAATATACTACATCCCAGCAAAAGAGGCATATTTTTAACTTAATATTTACCCGCTACGGGGCAAAAAGTGTTGTTTTTGCATTTTGAAGAAAAGGTAATGTTTATTTATTTTTTTAAATAAATTTAATATTTTTCAAATGGAGGAAAAACCTTCAGGTTTTACCCAAAAAGATCTGTTGCACAGTAAAAAGTTTAATAAGTGGCTTGATATTTATTTTTAATACATTGTATTATATTTTTAAACTTTAAAAAGGTTCTCCTGAAAAATCAAGTTTTTTGATTTATGACGTTCTTGAAAGGAGTGAGCGATATTTATAACATTTAAAAATATTTAATACTTAGTGAATTCACCTTTATTTTTTATAACATGTAAAATTCTATTATTTAACGAAGCGTAAAGCGAATCTTAAATTTCTGATGTTATTTCTTCTTCCTAAACTTGAATCAAGTTTTTTTTAAATTCCTCAATGTTTTTTTATTTTTTTTTCACAACTTTTTTTTTCATAATCGCCCATAAATTTTCTATCGGGTTCAAATCAGGACTGTTCCCGGGCCACGTCAACGATTTTAAGCCAATTTTATCCTTGTATTCAATGATCTGTAAGAAAAACAATAAATTATTTATCAAGTGGTCTACAAAGTGCATTAAAAAATAAATATTTGTACTCACAGTGCGGGCTCTATGGCACGGCGCCAAATCGTCCTGAAAAATCGGGTCCGCGGTATACTGCGTAATGTCCTCGATTGTTGGAATAAGATGGTTTTTCAGCACTTTTTTGTACTGGATGGCATTCATCGTACCCTGTATAAAATTTAGAGGTCCCAAACCGTACGCTGTCATGCACCCCCAAATCATGACGTAGGGTGAATGTTTAACGGTTCGAGGGACGCACGATGGATGGTATTTTTCCCCAAGTTTTCGTCGAACTATCTTTATGCCGTCTGGACCAAAAAGGTTGAATTTTAATTCATCGGAGAAAATAACATTTTGCCAATCCTCCAAGGTCCAATTCTGGTGCTCCTTCGCCCAATCCAGTCTAGCCTTCTGCATTTTGTTCGTCAGTAATGGTTTCTTTGCGGGACTTCATGCTTGGAAACCATGCTCCATCTGCCGCCTGAACATTGTTTTTACTAAAAATGTTGATTAGCTAGTAGACTGCACCTCTGCGTGTATTTTAAGTGCCGTTAAAAATCGATCGCGCATAACAATTTTTTTTATTAAGCGATCATCTCGGGCAGATGTCGCGCGCCCCCATCCGCTTCCTTTTTTCCGTTCTATGGATTCAGTTTGTTGGAATTTTTTAAATAAAAACCTCACTGCACCTTCTGAATACCCAACTCGACGAGATATTTTACAATTAGATATGTTTTGTTGCGACAGTGTGATTATTTTGGATTTTATCGCTATCGACATTTGCTTTGCACTTTCCATGATTGTTGTGTTATGTTCCCTCAAACGCGGGTAAAACAAAATTGTTGAGACATTTTAAAATGTAAATATTGTAGAAAGGTGACACAAAGTGTCTTTAATTTATTGAACAAAAGAAAGAGGTATCGATAAAGGATTTCTTAGAAAAAGAGTTCAGTAAAGTCAAGGCGTGCGGTAGCAAGTAAACTCGTAAATTTTTTTGTCCTGCGGTGTATATATATATATATATATATATATATATATATATATATATATATATATATATATATATATATATATATATATATATATATATATATATATATATATATATATATATATATATATATATATGAAAAAATATATATATTTATATACAGGCTATTTTATATTGATTGGTTAAAACAAAACATTCATGGGACCTGTTATCATTTCAGAATAGCCATATTACCATATTTTAACTATAACTTAATGTTTGTGCATGCATTTCTCATTTCTCTAAATTCTCTATTTAAAACGTCTTGCATGTTGACCTGCAGGTGTTTTATCAGCTCTGATTACAATTTCGTGATTATCAGATGGCATCAGATCCAGTGCAGTTTTAAACAATATAATCAATTGATTGTGTGTTCATGAAATAAAGTTTGTAATTGTTCTACAATAGACCTCTTTACTAAATTGTTATGTGCACAACGCAGATCAATTTCTTGTGGTGAATTGCCCATAAAATAAATTTGCAGGAATTTGTAGTTGCTATCTGACACTGGTAACAGTGAACCTGCTCTGTGAGATATTTGCCCTTGTATCTGTAAATTAAAACCAAACACTATAAAATAAAATAAATAAGCAATGTGGGGTATAAATTTATGGATTGTCAGTGATCAAACTTAAATAATATTAGTTCTTAAAAATTAAAAGTGTCACTGAAACTGAATCACCAAATAATATGGTGACTAAGTGATAGATTTCTTAATTACTAAGCAATTGAAGATTAGTGACACATCTTAACTTAGGTGACAGAAATTTTGTTCGCTAAAATAATTATGAGTAACTGCTATAATACATACCTTGAAAGTTGGCATAAAATTTTTTTCCGAACTACATTTGTTGCCCCAAATGAAGTCATTTGAAAGCAATTATTATATTGTTGGATATTTGTCAAAAAGTGTATGGAATCTGTTCCTATTCCTGAAACCAATGAGTACAATGGTGGTGGATCCAATGGTATCAATTTCACTTTACCATTTGCGCAACACAATCCGTTGGCTTCGTTTTTGTATTTCAATGCCTCACAATATGAGCAAACCGAGTTCATAGAACCAATAACAACACATTGGTAGTTACTGTAGTCAAGTGACACATCGTAACTGAAAGCGGCTCGATTCAAACTTGCGCGATTATTTGTTGAATGTCGCGCTCGCGCTTCACGCGTTTGTGACATCCGAATTCTTTCACGTTCATTTCGGTCCTCACGTTCTTGTGCAGTACGATTAGATCGGTAATTAGCTTGGTTTGTAGTATTTCGTGTTCTTCTACCTAAATTGCTTCGTCTTATAGGAGGCATATCAAATATAAATTATTGTGTCACTAAACACTAATTAAGTAAACACTCTGCACAATACACGATATACAAATTTGTTTCGTGTATTAGTTAACAAATGCAAACTCAGTAGATTAGGTTACAGAAAATCCAAGAAAAACAACACAATGTACAACGGCAAATCGACATTGTCAGTTTGTTGTTGTTTTTTTTTTCTTTATTTGATTTGACTTGAAGTCTTTCAAGCCGTACCAATGTTTTTGTCTGTAAAATAGGGATATTAAAACTTTTATTAACGCGGTTTGTATTTGACTGATGTAATGACGTGAAAACTGATGCATTTTATGTCGCGTGCCGATAGTAAAAGTCCGAGGGGTTCCTCCTACTTTCAGAAGCTCAGATGTAATTCCGTCTTCTCCAGGGGCTTTGTTGTTCTTAAGTTGTTTTAGGGCCGATTTAATTTCGAATATACTTATATCTGGGATGTCTTCAGACCAGTGCTTTGTGAGAGTAGCCCTCTTGTCGTCCGCAGCTCTGTCAATAGGACCTGGCATCGTAGATGAATACAATAACCCGTAGAAATGTTCTATTTCCTTCAGTATATCATTAAGATTTGTTGTTATCTTCCTATCGTGTGTCTTTAGTTTGGAAAGTTGGGCCTGTCCTATAGAGGTGTGTCTGCTAAATGCATTTGACCCTCGGCCTTGTGCAACTATCTCCAACGACGTATAGAGTTCGGGCAGACTGACCATAGACATTGATAATCGATATTTGGAATAATTATTTTGGAATTTTAATTTTTTCACATCTATTCGCATATTTTAATAATTTCGCATATATAACACGCCGCAATGTGACTGAGCAATGACAGATGACGACGCGTGAAATGAGATATCGGCACCTTACATATTTTAATGCACAGAAATGGCTGAACTGAGATATCTGAGTGATAGGCAAGATATCTCACTTTTACACTGGCGTCAGAAAATATTTCATCAATCGTTTGAGTGCTATAGCACTGAGTGGGATATGTATGTTATCCCAGTTTAACACTTAACACGGTGTGATATTTTATGCAATGCTAAAGTGGGATATTTCTCTTACAAATATTTTTTTAACAAGACCAAATATCCCAGAACAGCACTCAACACTAAAAAAAATAACGAATTTTATAAGCAGGTAACCCGCACATCGTTTCTTTTTAGAAATCCCACTTCAGTTCTGAGGCGACGATATGGTGGTTTAATCTTTATTATACCCTCTTTTATTTCTGGATTTGTTATATTAACCTTTATTATCATTTCCGTTCGCGCTTTAAGTTGGATTTTATTTTCGTCATTTGTATTTATTTTTAAATATTCGTCTCCTACAATTATTTTATTTATTTTCGTAGTCGATTTTTGTTATGTTGCGTTCTAGGAAGTCATGTCCTAGTATACCATCATGATTTAATTCGATTTCATTTCCGTCCACTATGTGAAATTTATGAGGTATGGTAAATTTTTGAATCTTAAGATTTAGTATGAATGAACCTAGAGATTCACTCGGATACTGCGAATTAATTCCATTTAATTGGATAAAATCTTTGTCGTTTATGATAACATTTTCATCGAAACATTATTTTTTTAGGATTGATACTGCTGCTCCAGCATTGATTAGAAATTTCCGCTTGATTGTGTCATGATTGAAAGGAATAGCGAGAGTTATGTAATGTATTTTATTCATCGTAGAAATGGTTGCTATTCTCCGAATTAGAAGTCTGGAGTTTTATTCGATGAACCGACTTCGACATTCATCGACTCTGACACGTTTAAAGTATTCACCTTTTTAAATTGTGTTTGGCTTTTTTTTTTTTTTTTTAATAAGGCATTCCACCCACCCATATGGAGAGTGATCTCTGCCTGAACCATAAAAAAAAACAGAATTATGCGACAATGACAAATTGACAAATGACAAAATATATCAGATTCAGGAAGGTACGTACAAGTACATATAACTACAACAGGTCAACGTAATGGGACTGTTTGTCAGTATATTAAAATAAATTTATACCCAAATTGCAACAATATAAACTTACACAGCAAAACAATATATCAAACACAACTGTACATTAAACACATTAAAATAAACAAGGTCCGGTTTTTCTATAATTAGTCTTTCATTTAAATTTAGAAATTTTATTAAATTAAAATTAACTAAGGGATCTTGGAGTGATAAAAGGAATTCAATACTTACCGGAAATGTCACACATTTTCTTCGAATTTCACGCTCAAATACCTGTCGTTCCATTAGTGGTTGGCTTTCCACGGGTGCTACTTTGGATTGATTGGTTTGATTAGATTGATGGGTTTACCATATCCGTACCCATCGGATTTGCAGTTCTCGAGACGTAGTTTGTCATAGAATTGTTTTTTTTTGACATTCGTCAAGGGTGTGTCCATTGAATTTGCAGTATTTGAAGATTCAGAAGATTTTTTGTCATTTTTACTCCTTCTTCCTTTTTCAACATACGTTTTCGTTCACTCACCCCATGCTTAACTTTCATTTTACATTCCTTGTACACTTCTTTAACCGATTCATACTCAGTGGAGTTTTTATTTTTTACTGCTATACAATCTAACCACGCATTCTTCTTCTCTTTCACTAATTTTTTAACATTGTCATCCCACCACGCATCGCCTTTTTTCCTTCCTTGCACCGCTATACCACACACTACCTTTGCAGATTCGCACACACTTTCTTTTAAATGTTACCACATGTCATTTATACTTAGATTCTTTCTATCCTCCGCGATCAACCTACTGCATACGTCTTTTACAAATTTACCCTTTATGTCGTCATTCTGCAGTTTTTCTACTTTGACTCTAGAGGGAGCCGCCACCTTGTTTGTTTTGGCCCTCCATCCTTGAAACAGAATCACTCTTGAAACCGCCAAAAAGTGATCTGTTTTCATTTCGGCCCCCCTAAACACCCTTGTTTCTACTGTGGCGGATTTCAATCTAGAGTCAATGACGACATAATCGATAATGGACCTTTCATTTCGTCTCTCCCAAGTATATTGATGGATTCCCTTGTGTGCAAAAAAAGTATTTGACACAAAGAGATTCCATTCCAGGCATACCTCTAACAACCTCTTCCCACTATCGTTTACTCTTGCATCCCCATACATACCAAGCGATAGTTCAAACCCTTCTCTTCTTGTTCCAACCCACCCATTCAAATCACCAGCCAGAATTACCTTTTCATTATTCATTTTTCCATTCATCACATTCATTACATTCAACCAGAACTCATCCTTCTCAGATTCGGTGTCGGAGTTGCCGGGAGCATAACCTATCAGCACAAGTAGTCTTGTCAATCCGACTTTGAATCTGATAAACATGAGTCTCGCGTTTATAAACACATATCCTTTCATACATTCTACCATCCTGGGTGACAGAAACGCGGCGACGCCCTGACACGCTCTATCTGACTCGGGGAGTCCAGACCAGAGGACCAGCGAGCTGTCGTGCTCCATCGATCCATTTCCTTTCTTCCAGCTTTCAGTCACACATAGTAAATCTAAGCACTTACTCTTCCTCACATCACACAGTTCATTCATTTTTCCATCCATACGTCCTCTGATATTCCATGTCGCAATTCTACACTCTAGCGTTGTTCTCTTCTTTGCGCCCACGCGGGAAGAGCGGCTGACTGGATTGCGAGTCTCAGCGCGGCCATTGGAAGGCATCTTCCCGCTACTCACTGTTCTATACTACATACATATTTTAGTTAAACTAGTACAGACTACAAAATACATCACACTTACTCTTAAACCTTACACTTACTTTAAAAATAAAAAAACTTAAACTTAAAAATAAAAATAAAACGTTTATGGGCTCACTAAAGTTCACTAAAATACAAAATATTGTTTTTACAAGGCTGCGTCTGGAGCGGGAGAGAGATCCGGCGACAAATTGTTACGCCTTCCTCACGATCGTCTTGGGTTAGAGGAGAGCCAAGATGTTGGACCGGATGCCTCCCTGAGCGATGGTCATGCTGGATAGCATCGTGTTGAGCTCCACGTCGTTTAGTATGGCCAAGTTCCACTTTCCAGATTAACGCAGTTAAAACGGGTCTTCCTTTTATCGTCTTTTGCCGCCCTTCCGTAACCCGATAGTTTGTTTTTTAAATTTTTGCTTTTTTTTTTTACTTTTTTTTTTTTTTTTTACTTTCTCGTTTGCTATAGCTGGCGTGCGAATGGAGATATTTAAAATTGCCGTTTTATTTCATAAGAATGGTCTTACGTACGGCGTATGGTGTTCTAGGGTTCTTATTGTCAATTGCGTATCATTGTTTTTTTTTTTTTTTTTTTGTTTCACTGGTGACATATTTATCACCGAGACGGGTAAGGGATGAAATGGTCACTTGCACTTAACACATGTGTTTAGAGTTTCTAAGAATTTTAAACACTGACTCGTTCCCGCATTCCTATATGAAGGACGCTATGATAATGCACTTGATTCGCTGTTATCCGTTAAGAGGTAACCTTTACAAAACACTATTTGTTCCTCCATTAATTTCATTTGTCCTCTTAATTCTTCGATTCCGCATTCCTGATTCTGTAAATTAGCGTACAATTGCCTAGCTATACTGTCTACCCTATTGATGAAGTTGCACATTCTTTCGTTTCTACCTTGTTTTAATGTATTGAGTTCTAACAATAGGTGTCCGCATAATTTCTTTTCTCCGAATTGTCTTCTAAGAGCTTCCTTAAGTTGTTCCCAATCCTCTATGATATAATTTGAGGTAACGACTGCCGCTGTTCCTTGTAGGTCAACTCTAATGTAGTCTATTAAATGAGGAATTTGTGATGTTCCTGCCTTTTTAAGCGCAGTTTCACAACAGTGTATGAATGAACTGAGTGTTTGCCTATCTCCGTCGTAAGGTTTTATAAATTTGAAAAAAGTTTCCAGGGTGAATTCTTCTTTTGCGAGTACCTTCTTTCGAGTATTCTTGCCTAATGACCTGTCATCATCGTCAGTTACGTCAAACTTACTATCCTTAACTGCCATGTTTAATTAATTAATGGAATCAACTATTTTAATAAAGAATTTAAATTAAAATAAAAATTTTGGCAATAGTAAATTAGATAATCATTCACTTACAGTATTAAGTAGTACAATGTCCAGAGCTGCATCGTTCCTTCGGGATGAGTCCTCGGCTTCCTTAAAGGATTAAGATCCACCGATGAGCTTGAAGTCTCCTCGTTGTTCATAACCTTTCTCAGACACGGGCTGTTCAGCACTTGATCTGCGGCCAACTCCCAAACGAAATCTTGAAAACACTTTCACCGATTTCTGATGATCTTTTGGAATCCCCTCCAATTCCAATTGATCAAAATTTTGTAATGTTGGATTTTGGAATCCCACTTCTGACACCAATTTTATTGTTGCGACGTCGTACTAAGTTGGCTTTTTAAAAAAAGGTCTTTTTTACTTCACACAACTTTATTTACAACGTTACAATTTAAAATAGAACTCTACAAACTATGTATGAACATTAGCTGTACTATACTGCACGGAATGATGGTCCGGTGACGTAACTGTCGAACACGGTCTTGTTGGTTCTCTTGATGACTGACTGATCATGCTGTTGCTTGAGTCGTCTCCCTTTTATACTGCCCAAAATGTTATCTGACCTCTGATTGCGTATGCATTGGAATGTTAATGGTATTGTTTACCCTTTTCAATAGTTAGGTAATTTCCATAGGTTTTAGGCAATGTTTAGTATGTAGGCTTGACACACCCCCCTCAGCAGCAGTGAGATTTTTATAAAGGAAAACGGAGAAAAAAGAGACGCTGGAGGCAGGGGTCAAGTAAGCCAGGATTAATTGAAACTCTAACACTTCATTTTTCATTGATTTATTATTGAAACACAAAAAAAACCCACCAGTATAACCTTAAAACTAGACACTCGATAACTGTCTTTTATATATAACTTAACCTACACTAAACATACTTATAACTAACTTAATTAAAGCTTAAAAATTACCTTATCTCTACACCACTTAATATTACTTCGACGGCACTATTCGCGGGGCGGCGTCGCGGGACGACGCGGCCAAAGTTTCCTGGAGACAGGCCCGCGGAAGGGGGGCGCAAGGGGCCGTGTGCGAGGCCGCGAAAGTGGCCCAACACGGGGGCGGTGTGACATCCCTTGTGCTGATGAGGCGGCCGGCGGGAGAGAGAAGAGCGGCGATCACGTCGAGGCGCTGGGCGTAATCCGCGTATCGAAGAGGAAATACCGGATGACTCGCCCCAGGTCACCTACGTGATGCTCTGCGGAGCGTCCTCCTGACGGTCCGCAAGAGGCCGGCAATCAGCCACAATGATGCACCGCCCCGTTGTCACTTCACAACATTCACTTGAAATTCTAAATGACAAACTCTAAACAATTTAGATTTATTTGAACTTAACCTCCCCGGCTTAAAACCGGGGAGCTCACGAGGCAACACGTCCAGCCGCAAAGGGCTAAGGACGCCGACTTTCTTATTTAAACTTAGCCTCCCCGGTTTAAAACCGGGGAGCTCGCGAGGCAACACGCCACCAAGGGCTCCGGATGCCGACTTTTTTTATTTAAACTTAGCCTCCCCGGTTTAAAACCGGGGAGCTCGCGAGGCAACACGCCACCAAGGGCTCCGGACGCCGACTTTTTTGCAATCGGGCCCGAGGATCATCTCTGGGCTGAGGGCCATAAAAACGTCTAGAGGAAGGGGAAGATAGTTGCCAGGTCGACCCCTGGCATGGAAATTTCCATCCGTCTGGCTCGACCCCGTGGGTCCTTCCAGACAATGGCCCGATACCTGAGCTGCCCGTGACTTCAAGCTTCAGGTATATTCGTTGCAATTTGTTAAACAATATTTATTATGAAAAAAAAAATACTTTTATCTTTATCGCAACTGAATTTTCGGCCAGACTAAAAATGCCACACATCAGGCTCTTTGTCTTTCGTAATTACAACAATATATATAAAACAAAAAAAAACTAAAATTGACATATAATGAATTATTCTTGATATTTAATGAGTTTTTTTTATTGTTTGACATATGTGATGACTACTCGTTACTTCAAGGTGATCGGGCAGTTTTCGGCCGCGTACTAGTGCTGGTAACGGGTGATTTTTCGCGTAATTTTGCGCTAACGTAGACCTCTAGAAAAATTGCGATAACTTCAAAAATATTTGTTTGATTTCAATACTTATTTTTGCAACTTATTTATTTTGTTTCATTTTATTTTATTATATTTAGAAATGTATTCTTCATCGTTAAACTAGTGCAGAATTTCACATAAAGCAGGAAAGTTTTGAAAAAAATAATTTTTTTTTTACATAACATCCTTTATTTTACAAATTATACACAAAGATTATTTCTAAATGTAAAATAAAAATTAGTAATGTTTTAGGGTGTGATATCTTTCAAAACATTTGCCCCTGTGTAGGGGAACTTCACAAAATTTGCATATGAAGCATGTTTCACTACGCACCTTGCGCGCTGAACAGACACGACATTGCCTTTGAACAAATTTCTTCTTTCCCTTGCTTTCAATTTTGGCTATCACATGTTTGCGCATGTCCATGGAAAGCCTTCCAGGAGGGTCACGAGAAGGAGCCCTTTTCCACCAAGATGTCGATGGCCCTGGATCTTCAGAAATAACTTCTTCATGAATCGAATCGGAAGTCCATTCCAAGGCAATGTCATATAAAAATCTTTTATATTTAATCTTTTTAGTTGTAATGGAGTTGTATACAACAAAAGAATTGAATAAGGCACAATTTATCATATACGTTGCCACACGTTTTGTCCATTTCGTGGTTTTTCTCAAAATATTGTAATACGATAAATATTGATCGGCACGATTGACGCCTTATTGTAATCAATAAGGGCATTTGGCTTGATAATCTTTTGTCGCGTCATTCGGTCGACGTTATGGCTCTCCTTCATTTCTGCGGAATGGATAGAAGATATGAGAGATACCTCTTTCTTGGATTTCCAAACTTGTAACAGTATATCATTTTTCCGACGGAATATTGTATCTCCTCTCTGTAAATCCGTTTTTTTTTAGGCATTCAGGTAAGCCTCTATTTTTTGTAATGGTTCCGCAAACCCTTATTTTCTTTTGTAAAAGCGGAACAGTATTGTCAACACTATTATAATAGTTATCCATATACAAATGGTGCCAGACATCAGTATATGGCGAAACTACAGTTTGGATTGTTTCAATCAATCGTAGTCCTTGCGCAGCGTAAATTTCAAAATTACAGATATATCCTGTATCACTCTCGGATAATATTCTCACGAGAATCCCGTACTTTATGATTTTTCCAGCATTGTACACCCTGAAGAATAGTCTTCCTCTCCATGGTATTATGCCTTCATCCAATGAGACTTGCTGTTTCGGCTTGTAGATATTTTTGAACTTTTCAACGAAGTGATTGATTATAGGTCTTACTTTTTCCAGACGATCAGCTGGGTCAGTAATATCTTCATTGTTATTGAAATGCCAAGCGCGCCATATTTGGTTAAACCTATCTCTTGACATTGTTTTACCGAAAAACGGCGTTTCTAAAACAGGATTCAATTCAATTCAATTCAATTCAATTTATTTTATTCAATAATTAATATATACATTACAAACAAACATTTAAGGCGTATACATTAAAAAAACAAATAAAAAATTACGCAAGAAGACTCTTGTTAAATGTGTAGAAGAATCTCGCTTCGGAAAACTCCTTCGGACACATGGAACAGATCAATATCCAATGTGATATTGTTCAACATAGCGGTAGCTCTTCCTACAGGCATAACCATCGGCAGGTTGGTCCTGTGTATAGGAATGTGAAACAATCTATGCCGACGCTGTCTTAGGTAACTATCGGGAACATACAGACCAATGCTCTGGATAATTTCAGGATTATCGATTATACCGCGCAACAATGGATAAAAATGCGTAATCAAATACACATTCCTTCTAGTCTCTAAACTATTGTAGCCAAGCATACCCTGGAGAAACTGGGTCGGGTAGAGCCATGGATAATAGCCGTACTCTCTCATGTAGAGATACCTCAAAAACTTCTTTTGGACTTTCTCTACCATAAGAGAGTACTTAAGCTCGTGTGGCCCCCAAATCATCGAGCCACTCTCGAGTCTACTTCGCACCAAGGAGTTATAAAGAGTTCTCAGCACGCGGGTATTTTCGAAAACCCTGGCAGTACGCAGAACAAATCCTAGCATTTTCAATGCATTACCACTGACTGCCTCCATATGATCGTGAAATGTCAGGGTGCTCACAAATCTAACGCCCAGATCTCTAACATTCGATGCTCGCATCAGATTTTGGTCGTTCATTTTGTAGCGATAAAATAATGTTTTTTGGGCCCTAGTGAAAGACGTGATCGAACACTTAGAAACATTAAACATTAGTTTGTTTCGTCTTCCCCATTCACATATATTTGATATATCTGCTTGGAGAAGATGAAAATCGTCAAAAGTTGTCACCTTTAAGAAAAGCTTTAGGTCATCCGCAAATAACAAAAACCGTGAGTTTAAAATTACATTCTTAATATTATTGATGAAAATAGAAAACAATAATGGACCCAGGTTAGAGCCTTGCGGGACACCCGAGAAAGTATTGAAGGACTCTGACGCAAATAGACCGTAGGAGACATATTGGTTTCTGTTTTGAAGGTAGCTCGCCATTAATTTTAGCATACCATCTGAGAAACCAATCTCATACAGCCTCTTCAATAAGACATCATGGTTGACTGTATCAAAGGCCTTGGCGAAGTCATTATTTGAACAGTCTACCTGATGTCCCGCGTCTAGAGTTCTGTGACATAATTCGTAAAAACCATCAGATTTGTTTCAACCGATCGGCCTTTCCTGAATCCATGTTGTTCATCAATTATTTATAAACGGCTCTACTCGGGAAGCGACGATTTTACTTATTAGGATTTCAAATACCTTAGCTGGTGCAGAAAGAACAGCTACAGGTCTATAATTTTCTACGGATGACTTAGAGCCACTCTTATGTATAGGAGTAACCTTTGACATCTTCCATGTTTCCGGGAAGACCCCTGTATTCACTGAAAGATTATATAAAAAACAAAGTGGTCTTTTAATCAAATCCACGCAGCCTTTTAGGAAGAAAGTTGGAATGAAATCTGGACCAAGAGAATTAGTGTTACTTAATTTTTTTATAGTGTCGGCCACATCTTTCTCATTGATATTACAAACATCAATAAACTGCGCACCGGTCGGCGAACATTTCTTGGCAATGCTAATATCAAGAAGCGGAGGTTCATTACTATATACAGTCTTAAAACGACCTGCAAACGCCTCGGCAATGTCTGCACCCCGTACTATTTTTTCACCCCACGTCATGGAGTTAATATTCCCACCATCCGCCTTTTGAGACTTTATGTAGTCCCAAAAAGTATTTGGATCCTGAAGAATACCATTTTCCATGCTGGTAATGAACTCCCGGTATGCTACGTCTCACGACAGATCTGTAACGTCCAAACATCTCATAATCACTGTGGCAGCCAGAAGCTTTCCATTTCTTATGATAGAAATGCTTAGTCCGTATGTCTCTAATAATCTCCCTATAAAACCACTTTGGATATCGCCTTCCACCAGTAGCCTGAGATATTCTAGGGAAGCAGGAATCAAATACAC
This sequence comes from Brachycentrus maculatus, assembly GCF_059751285.1. NCBI lineage: Eukaryota > Metazoa > Arthropoda > Insecta > Trichoptera > Brachycentridae > Brachycentrus > Brachycentrus maculatus. The sequence goes on along the minus strand of NW_028280870.1, from coordinate 315,477 downwards.
CTTCAACAGTATAATAAAAATATTGTACCGCCTCGTTTACATCCGATTTGTTATACAGATCTCCCCAATCGATACCGTCCATGAGGTAATATAGCTGGCCGAAGTCGCCTTTGTGAAAGTTCCAGCCCCTCTGACGAACTGTACCCTCCCCGGGAACTCTGAATCGACTGGGGCGATCTGCAATCGGATTGTAACAAAATTCAAGTGCGGGGTGGTAATTATCTTCTCTCGTAAGAGGTGGTAATGATCGAAGTACATCAATCGCCCTTCTACTAATTACTAAATCCAAAGTTCTACTTTTAAAGTTCAAAATATTATTATACTGTGAGAGACCCAACATCGAGCACAGAAAAGTGAGGTCATCTTCTACACTTGTAATATTTCTTGCCGACTGTAGGTTAAAATCACCCAATATAATAATATTTCTACCTTGAAGTAGCTCTAAACTGGACAGTACCTTGTCGAAGAACAATCGGTATACTTCTGTCTCACTCGCCGGAGGAAAATATAGTACGCAGATGAACGTAATATCGAGATCGCATGTAAGTTTTACCCAAAGATCTTCATTGGACGTTTCCAAAATAGAAAAACGCTCGACTTGCAAGTTTTCTCTATTTCTCACAGCCAATAAACACCCTCCACCCTGCCTGTGGCCACCGCGGTCTCGTCTTACTATTGTAAAGTTACTATCAAAAAGTTCGGAATCAAAAACGCCAGCGTTTAACCAGGTCTCGGTTAGTGCTATGATATCAAGGTCACTGGCCGAAACATTGTTGTAGAATTCTACGCATTTTGTCTTCAATCCTCGAACATTCATACAGTAAAAATTCAATTTATCATCTTTCGCATTATCGCGAACTAGCCACTTTACTGAGGGAAGGCGCGGCGCATCTCGCGGTTTTGTCTCCCACTCTTTAATAAAAGATTTATGCGGCCAATTGTCGCTATGCAAAATTTTAGAAATATTTTTTTTATCTAACCCGACTTTAAATGACGAGTAGTCACCCCGCGATTTAATTTTGGTTACATTAAATGAGGCGGTACTCACCAGTGACGCTAAATAAGCAGACATGTCGTCGGCCGTTGTGTCCTTGTGAAACGGATAGAAGTGATAAAATTTCATTTTTTCATCTTCTCTCCACTTCCCCAAGGTACCTCGAACGACGACACGCCTCTTATTTTCCACTATCTTCCATGTTTTATCAGGCACCGCCACTGGGCCGCCAACAACGGCGGGGCAGGGCGGAGAGGGGCTTGCGGGGAGCTTAGGTACGAGCGTACGAGCCGAACTGGCAGAGATATCTGAGTAGGTCCGTACCCGTACCGACGTAGACGGCACTGGTTTGACGGCGGCAGAGGGGCAGGGCGGAGAAGGGCTCGCGGGGAGCCGACCTACCGAACTACCGAACTCAGTAGCGGCCGGATTTTGAACAGATTTTACTGTGCTTGAATCAATCCATTTCAGAATCTTATCCAACTTTGTCGTCACTAATTTCTCCAACTCGTTAATTCTCTCTGTGAGAGAACTGATGATTAGGTCCGACTGAGACATTTTGCGATTTAAGGTGCAAAAATAACAAAAGACGTGCACTTTGTGTGACAACTAGACACTCACTTCAGGATCTGTGGTCCAATATTCATTCCGTCTATCTTTCAGTACTAGCCCCATGAATATTATGAGACCTACAAACTTTTTCATTTCCGGAATGGTGATATCTTTCCATTTGATACCTTTGGTTTGTGATTTTAGTCGGTCGATGTTTTGATAATAATATCTGTTGGATTCGATAACCAAAGACTTAAAAAAATCGTCGTCTATGAACAATTTCAACACATCCATCTGTGTTTTTGGAGTATTATTCGAGGTAATTCCAGGAATACCAAAAAAATCTTCAAGAACTGGGGGATTATCATTTATAGACCAACCATCAACCTCTTCTTCGTCAGAACTGGACGAAATGGACGTAAATGTTGTAGGCAGTGGAATAATATCTTCATCATCAACTAGATCGCTATCATCACCATCAAAATCACTTTCACACGATATGTCGGATAAATTGTCGGCGTATATTTCTTGGTCACTATCTTCATTGTGGTGAGACATTTTTCTTATGGGATAAAACAAAATATAATAATATAACTAACTAAAAAAAATAACAAACTTTCAATCACAATCTTGGTAAAAATGTCTGTTTCATCGAAAATTTATCAAAAGTATTTTAACTTTTAAACACTAAAATAAAATGTAAATATGTACGTAATATATATATAATATCTATGTACTCGATATTTAGCTTTTAGCAACGTCCGACCACCAAAGAGTAGTGAAATAAACTAAAAAAAAATATTATTCTTCGTTTTAGTGTTGCATGTAGACCGTTATATGTACCGTTATCTATTGTCCTCAATCCCATCCAACCCATCTATTGTTCTCAAAAGGTTTTTACCTACATGGCTACAACCCTACAGACGCTATATAGCGAAAACTCAAGTATATTGGAACCCGTATTTGACCGTGGCCCGCGCTCCACTAACAATCTATCAAAAAAGTATAAATACGTGATCCGCTTTCTAGCATTAATTTGCTAAACACGTATCAATACATGATCCGATTACAATGTGTTAAAATAAAAGATCTTATTCTTGAATTGTACTTAGAAATTCCATTATATAACAGGTATCAGATTACCGGAACCTTAGAGACCCATAATGGTTCATCTATGGTCCAGTGTTTGTGATGGAATAATAAAAGACATGTTATTTTTTAATTCATTTTTAAGAAGTAGGTTCTTATCGCTTTATTTTAAATTAAGGTATTTTACATTTAAACATATTTATAACATTTAAAAATATTTAATACTTAGTGAATTCACCTTTATTTTTTATAACATGTAAAATTCTATTATTTAACGAAGCGTAAAGAGAATCTAAAATTTCTGATGTTAATTCTTCTTTCCAAACTTGAATCAAGTTTTTTTAATTCCTCAATGTATTTTGATTTTTTTTTCCCGACTTTTTTTTTTCATTATCGCCCATAAATTTTCTATCGGGTTCAAATCAGGACTATTCCCGGGCCACGTCATCGATTTTAAGCCAATTTTATCCTAGGGTACATTTATTGTTATATGGGTACATTTATTAGCGTGCTACCCAGATAACAGAATTGATCCAACTGTTGAATTACTCTATTTCCGAGAAGTATTGTTGGATGGAGGTCAGATTGCTCTTTTTCAACGATCATTGATTTTGTTTTGGCGGCATTAATTTTCAAATGGAACTTATCCAGAGCATTAGAGAGAGTGTTTAACATGTGGTTCATGTCACTCTCGTCCTCTGCTATCAGGGCGATGTCATCAGCGAATCTTATATAATGTATTTGTTGACCGTTTACCTTGCGTACATGTCCCATGAGAATAAATATTCCCATAAATTTTTCCATTTCATCCACAGTGACATTAGTCCATTGCAAATCCTTGCTGTGTGCTCAGTTTATGTATATTTTGCAAGCAGTATATATTTGTTTGCTCTACAATGAAACTAAAAAAACTATTCCCAAGGAACAAATCCGCCGTTGACTTAACGGTTTCAGGTTCACTTGGGAACACCTTTACACCAGGATTTCCAGTGAAATCTTCCAAAACTGGAACAGCATCTTCTGTAGACCAGTTGGCATCGCTGTTAGGAATCCTATATACTCTGGCGCAAAGCTCGAATTCTGAGCCGAACTATGTAGTCCCCCTCTTCTAGTCCTTGTACGAGCTCCACCTGTCCTTCCACCTCTCAGTGTTGCACTTCTTGGAACGTGCGAAGGTAGCAGCTGTTCCATCAAGTCATCACCAGTATCTTCAACGTCTTCACCATAGTCGAAAGTGCGGTCTGAACGCGGTGAAACATTGAAAATGTCGGACCGCAAATCATCCACGTTTCCGATATCACTAGACGCCGATGAATCGATATCTGAGTCCGGATCAAACATCAATTCATTGATATTTTCATTCTCAAATGTATTATCCACGTTTCTAGAATAAAAATAAAGAATATTGGAGGACATAACAAAAAATTTAAAAAAACTACGAGGATATTTAACAAAAACATTACATTAATCATTAATTATGTTAAATAATACGTAATATATAATATATTTACCTTTTCTGATCAAAATAACATATAAAGCTCAATACAACTCCTTTGGCTTTAATAAGGCTGATATTGTTTCCTTGACCGACTCTTTGATTCGACTTTGAATCTGACAAACATGAGTCTCGCGTTGATAAACACATATCTTTTCATACATTCTACCATCCTGGGAGACAGAAACGCGGCGACGCCCTGACACGCTCTGTCTGACTCAGGTAGTCCAGACCAGAGGACCAGCGAGTCGTCGTACTCCTACGATCCATTTCCTTTCTTCCACCTTTCAGTCACACATAGTAAATCTAAGCACTTACTTTTTCTCGCATCACACAGTTCATTCATTTTCCATCCATACGTCCTCCAATATTCCATGTCGCAATTCTACACTCTTGCGTTATTGTCTACTTTGCGACCCCGCGGGAGCGGCTTACTGTATTTCGAGTCTCAGCGCGGCCATTGGCATCTTCCCGCTACTCACTACTCTATACTACATATTTTAGCTAAAGCTAGTACACACTACAAAATAACTCACACTACATATACATCACACTTAAAAATACTTGAAGCTTAAAAAACTTACTTAAAAATAAAAATACGTTTATGGCCTCACTCATGTTCACTTAGACAATAAATATTATTTTTTTTAACAAAACGCTGTTTATTGGTCTCGGGGCTTCGAGTGGGCCGAGTCTGGAGCGGGAGAAAGATCCGGCGACAAATTGTTACGCCTTCCTCACAATCCTCTTGGGTTGGAGAAGGGCCAAGATGTTGAACAGGATGCCTCCCTGAGCGATGGTCATGCTGGAGACCATCGTGTTGAGCTCCACGTCGTTTTGTATGGCAAAAGTAAAATTTCCAGATTAGCACAGTTCAAACGGGACTTCCTTTTATCGTCTTTTGCCGCCCTTCCGTGACCCGATAGTTTTGTTTTTAAAATTTTCCTTTTTCTTTTGCTTTAGCTGGCATGTGAATGGAAAGTGGCGTAATCAAGATATTTAAAGTTGCCGTTCTATTTCATAAAATTTGACCGTCAAAGCATATGTACTATGATCGTTATTGTCTATTGCATACTGTTGTTTTTTGTTGTTTTTCTGCTGACATATTTATCACCGAGAAGGGTAAGAGATGAATATGGTCACTTGCACTTAACACATGTGTTTAGAGTTTCTTAGAATTATAAACACTGATTCGTTCCCGCATTCCTATACGAAAGACGATGATGCACTTGATTCACTTTTATCAGTTAAGAGTTAACCTTTAGAAAACTTAAACTTTTAACCATTTTAAGTTGACACTATCCACAGTATTTTTATATATGCTAAAAATTACAAACTTTAGATGCAGATATCCGCCGGAAACGATTTAATGAGAGAGACAGACTCTGCGCCTGCCAGTCCTGGCGGCTGGCAGAGTCCCAACAATCCATAATGCATCTTCTTCTTGTTCTAAAAATATATTTAACCGTTTTAGTGCTAAGCAATTTTGGCAAAAATAAATGAAAATTGCTATACACATATTGATTAATTTAGAGGAAAAAATAATGGTGTCAAATAAAACACTCTAACTTAGACAAATATCAATCAATTTTATTAATTATTTTTGCATTATAAAGATAAAATGTTTATTGTTTATTAATGTTTATTAAACATAAAGTGATATCAATATTATTGTATTTTATTTCTTTTAGAAAATAAAAAATCAAAAAAAAAATAGCTCAACAATTATGTTTTGCCGCACAAATAGCGTGTAGGCCTTTCCTACAGCGTACGCAAATAAGGCGGGATCGCTTTATCCCACTCCCTCTGTTGCTACACACCTCGCACTGGCGTAAGTTACGTCCCGGTAATTTTTCCAGCGCAAATTTTTTCTTTGATGAAGATGGTTGTGTTGACACGCTATTTTTATGATTCATCCACTCCTTTTCGAGATCCTTAATAATTTTCGATGTGAATTGGAGCCGGGTCATTTTTTTTCGGTAGTGTTGGAAACATACAAAATATAAGAGTTGAGTACCATTCTTCCAAAAATGTTGAATACTACTTTTTTCCAATATTTTAGGGTTCTTCGCTCGTCCAAATACACGTACAACATTTTGTCAGATTCGTCCACACCTCCCATGTATTTGTTGTAGTCATCAATCATGCTTGGTTTCACTTTTTCGTTTTCAAATTTCCCTTTCTTTTTCTTGATCGTCACACTATTAGTATCTGCATTGGATGAAATCAATATGACTGGCTTTGGTTTGGACTTTTTGTCTCTGAATGAACACATCAAAACATTTTCATGTGCTAGGTATTTGGCTTCTCCTACGATTGCTTTCTTAGCTTCTGGAGGAATCTCTTTTCTGTTACGTCTTATTGTTCCAGTTATATATGTATTTTGTTCCAAAAGGGCTTTGGCCAATCGTAAGCTTGTGTAAAAATTATCTGTAAACAAATGATAACCTTTGTTCAGGTAATTTCCAATTGAAAGCAATTTTTGCACTACCGTAAATCCAAGACCATATTTTTCTACCGAATCTCTGTCATCTGTATTTTTAGCTCCTTTGTAGCAGAAAAAACCCAAGCAATATTTGGAAACCGAGTCGCACAGCATCCAAAATTTGATTCCCCATTTATGGTGTTTTTTGTTTGGAATATATTGTTTTATCGAAGAATGGCAGTGAGTACCAACTAACGACTCGTCGATGGATAGTTGTTGATTTGGTACATAATGCTGATGAAATACGGTATTTGCATGTTTGACAAGCACATCAAACCTGCCACATGGGTCATAATTCGGATGGCCTGGTTCAAATAATAATCTGTTATCAACCAAGTGAAAAAACTTCAAAATCAGTTGGAACCTATCCCTTGAAAACATTGTCCCAAACCATGGTATGTGTCGGGAATTTTTTATCCAATAACTACTAATTGTTGGCCTTCTCGTTATTCCCATTTCGAGTATGACAGCAAGAAAGGCTTTCATTTCGTATATTGTTGTCGGCGTCCACTTTTTTGCTCGAGAATTATCCGATACAGTGTGCGAGGCCAAAAACTGTGCAGCATATCGATTTGTTTCCCTTACGATGGTTTCGAGCAGTGATATGGTAAAGAATATGTTGAAATAGGTTATGGGTGTGCCATCGGGAGGAGGCGCCCGCCTAGGTCCAGGAGTCTCGAAAAAATCATTTGTTGATTTAGAAAACACTTTTGTCGGAGGAATTTTGGCAAAAGTTGGTGTTTCTTCTGTTTCTGTAGATGAAGAGGAGGTAGAAGACTCACTTTCAATCCTCAATCTTTTTCTTCGATGCGTTATAATACTGCTATCATCACTATTTGTATCTGTCGTTTCACTCCCCGTAGAATCACTAGGAATCGAATCAACGTTCGAAATAATAGCACGTGACATGGTTATTTTTTTAAAATAATATAAAAAAACGATAAAAGTTATTTTTAAATGTATAAGAATGCACTCTCATCACAAATTACGCGCGAGGTTAGCGTACGTGCACTCCCGCGGAGCACCGAAAACACACTGAAACTCGCAGCGCTTTTGCGCTGCGCCGCAATTTTCGATACAAACGATCGCAGCGCTTTTGCGCCGCGTAGCATTCTAACGGTTAAATATTAAACTTAAAATTAAACGTTGGTTTGCCCGATAATCACAACGAAGTGATTGCACTTTCTTAAAACACTGAGGGTTTGCTTACTTTCCTTTGATTAACGGTTTCAACTTTTCCGTACCTGAAGCATTGCAGCAAAATAAAGCGGTTAATCGAACCTTTGATTCTTTGCCCCCCTTGCATCTCCTTTGAAAGTTAAAGTGCTGTGAGGAAGCAATTGATAAAATATGCCAGTTTTATCAGCATTGAAAATGTTACTTCTGTCATATTCCGCAGTAATTTTTTTATTATTTCGCCTTCACGCCATTCCGCAACACGTTCTTGTGGGACTCTGTTAGATTCTCCACAAATAGCTTTAGATGTCGTCGAAAGATGGTAATTGTTTTGGTGATAACTTACGAATGCTAGGTTCTGATGCTGTATTTGAATCGAGTACAGAGTTTCGTGGCATCCGCTTACATAACAAAACTTCTCTTTAAAGACTGACCGGCTCTCAAAACTCTGTTCAAAATCTGCTTTCAACGTCATTTGTAAAATGTTTTCTTTATGGCATAGGGTTTTAAATTCTGTAAAAAGACTTTCAATCCAATGTCTGGACTTGAAATTCTCGTGTTTGTCGCATTTCACTTTGACTTGGGTTCACATGTTGCGCTTGTTTGTATAAATCTTCAATTACCGCAAAAATATTTTCTTTTTTGGCTATCGCCAATTTAAGTTGGATTTTTTCGTTCATTTATATGTAATATCTTAAAAGTGTGTGATACGCCTTGAAATATTCGGTAGGGCATACGGCAACTTTACATTCCTTACACCAATAACGAGTTTGTATGCGTTTTTGAGGCCGCTGCGTAGTATTTTTACACACAACACACCTTCGATACACTGTCTCTTTGAATTAGGGTTTTGTGGAATGTCTGGCTCTTGAAATGGGCTCCGGTTTATGATATTTTTGAAGAAGTTGTCGCACAACTTCTAATTGGAAGTCAGTCAGTGATACACTTTTTTTGTCAAAAGCTTGTACATCGCATGCGCATTTATTAATAATACATCAATTGTGCGAAACGCGATTTTTTAATACCAATTATTGGTTTTACGCACGCTTTCAACAAAAGTAATCATCATATTCAACCTGTTCACGGAGCCCATGTGCTTGTTGTAACTCACCACACAGGAGGGTTTCACAATAGTGGCTTTTGTTTTGTAGTCCACTTTACCGGTTTCTATTGCTGATGCATCCCGTGCAGTGGTGAACATGTGCATATCTCTCTTATCATTCCATTTTACGGCAAGTAAGCATCCGGAAGCCATCGATTCCGTTTGGCCTTTTCGGAGGTTTCCAAATTTCGGAAGGTTTTTCCTTTTTCTTTTTAACCTTGCCACGGGCATTAGTCTTTTTTTCATGTAAATATTCAAATAAAGCTCGACTAGTGTACCAGTTGTCTGTATAAATAGTGTGACCTATTCCTAAATAATCACCTAATAAGGACACAACTACTTTTAAATACAATAATATCAGAGCAGGTACATATGTTCTGCCGTATATCACAGAAACTAAAACAAGTGGATTTTAATCACCTTATCACTTTTATTATTTGATATGATATAATAAAAATACCTTAATTTATGTATTAATTTTAAATCAAACACAGATTTTTTGAGTCTACTAAGTTGTATTTTATTAACAAAAACATATAAAAAATTATATTGTGACAATTGTTTCGCCTTGTTAGGGCATTATCAAACGAATGTGAAGATCAAATGGACTACGGTCCTTATGTAGCTATACAATTCTAAGTGACAGTTTTAACATGTGCAGCAATAATTTATGGGAGACAACAGTAGCTAATGGGGGATATAGGTATGTACCCTTATATTTATTTTCTGGGAAAGGAAGAATTTATTGACATGGCAATATTTTAGAGAACTAATATTTTAGAGCTTAATACAATTGTTGGAAATATTATTTTTAAGAATTTATATATGTAGTTTATATGTGTAATTATTAGTTTATCAATAACGCATCATGCAAGCGTTTACATAGAGAGAGATGATGTACAATAATAGTCTATTTAAATATGTTTAGCAGTGGTGAAGATATAAGGTTGGTTTGTTCATTAATGATTTTAAAATTAGGATTGTTTATATACTTACTAACTTCTAATTGCTCTAATATATTCATTTTTCTACCTTTGCTTTCAATATGTAATGGAATTGGTTTATTTGAGATATGAATTTTATGGTTATTTTCATTTAAGTGGTTGGCAAATTGAGAGTCTACTTTTTTTATTTTTAAAAGATCTTACATGTTCTGAATATCTAGTTAAGAAAGAGCGTCCAGTTTGTCCCACATCAATTGCATTACAATCATTACATTCTTGTTTGTAAATTCCATTGTTTTTTTAAAATATTTTATTTATCCTTCGAGTTTTTAAAAATTGATCCGTTATTATTGTTTGTTTTGAATGCCACTTTTATTCCATGTTGTTTCAAAACATTAGAAACTTTTATGGATATTGTACCTGAAAATTGTATGCAAGCAAATTTGTTTATTAATTGGTTATGGATAAATTAAATTAATACTATGTTTGTATATTTTTTGGTTTATTATTTTATTAATAGTCTTTTCTCCGAATCCATTATTTTCAGCTCTGGGCTGCACGGTGTTCTCCACCGCATTTCCAGCACTTCTTTATTTTTGCAGTGAGCCACGGAGTGTCTGTAGTTCATGCATTTCTTGCAAGCTATTATTGAGATACATTCAGCTACCCCAACTTGGCGTAGCCGATATTAATTCTACCCATCTCTAAGAGACTGGTCCATATTTCCGGTTGAACCGCAAGGACAGCGCACTTACGCTTGCTATCTTCCTTAAATGGCAGTGTGAAGAGTACAGCTGCCTCGCTATCTGTCGTTTGTTGTGAGGAGCTGTCAAGTTCATTTTGCTTGTATAGGGCCTCGATGATTTGTCCTTTTGTGAGGCTCGCGTCCACCCCTTTTAATATGACTTTCGGCCTGATTTTCGCGCCGTTTTGAACCGTAAGTTCGTTGTTTTTTGCTATTTCTTGCTCCCAGTTTTTGGTACGACGCGAGTCATGGAGTGACTTGTGGTGGGTCATTCGGCACCCATTGATCCCGCACACGCGACTTCTGGTACACTGTGGCGCGCGATGAGTGTTTTCCAGGCACGAGAAACACAGATTGTTGTCTTTCACGGTTTGCCAGCGTTCGTTCAACCTCATGTCCATATAGTCCTGACAAGACTGTAGCACACGCGACCAGGCGTAGAGAACACTTTTTGTCGATCGATGGCGGCGGCAGTGACGTTGTCACTGCGTTGACATGGTGATCGCGGGTCTTCCGGTTGTTCTCTCTGGTACTAGTCACTGTTTCGGCTCCTCCGGAACACGACTCATCGAGCCAGTGGGTCGAACTCTCCAACGGCAGCTCTGTCGTCGGTCCCTCGGCGATGGTTCCACCAGATCACTTTTATGCAGATGGACAGCTTGTTGATCAGTTGGTTCAGCAGTTGCAGGGTTGCCAAGTAGCTTGCTCCGTAGCCTTGGATGGTTGTGATTACGTTGTTGATGGCACTGATCATCTCCAGCAACCATTCTGCCGATCCGCTTCCATCGAGGCACTGCAGTCTCTCGACTCGGGCGAGCGTGGCTGCCCAAAGCGTCGCTCGAGCTTCCTGAAGATCTCAGGCACATTTCTCGGGTCCAGTAGTAGGGCGGGCACATCCAACTCCACTTGTCCTTGGAGCGACACGTTGAAGCGTAGCAGGTTTTCGGAGTCTGACAGGCGGCATATCCTAGTCCACTGCAGTTACTGCGCTCGGAAGGCTGGCCATTCTAGCGGCTCTCCGGAGAATATTGGTAGGTGTTTGACGTTAGACTGCCCCGGTTTTTTCCCTGCCTCTTATGTTTAGTCACTGGAATTTAAATGCTAAGTAAAAAAATTTTATAAAAAATAAAATAAAATTAGTGTTGCAATAAAGTTTTATAACTTAATATTTTTTTTAAATCATGTTTAAAAAGAAAAAAAAACACAAAATGTCAGTTTTAATGCAAAAATAATTTACTCAAATAAAACTTGTTTCACAAAACTTTGTTAAAACTATTTATAAACATAAAAAACTTGGAGCACTGTAACTAGGCAGGTATCAATTTGACAGTTGAATTATGACTTTTATAGTAATTTAACCAAAAAACAACTAAAGTAGGTAATTTAATAAAAAATTAAAACTAGATGCGTTTTTACGTTTCACAAGTAATATAATAAGTAACGAGATTAAATACGACTGACTCTGTATTTTCAATGCTTAATATTACAACTTGATGGACTAAGGAAGTAAGTAAAATAATAAGTATTTAAAACTCGAATTTTTATGATCGTAACCCTACAAACCTACGTACCTACACTGTAAAAGTGAAGAAAATAATATTTCTGAAAAGTTTGTATAAAATAATGCATTCAGACATTTCATAACCACCCAGTAAGTTTGAATGTTTGAATATTACCTTTTTTGACAAAGTATATATTTTTTTTCATAAATGTGGTTGTTTCACACGCTTCCTCCCTTTATTGGGCTCACATTTTTAACATTTTTACTCAAATCACTCTTTTTTTTGTCAACAAAATCACCATTTGAACTGGCACAATTCGGACTGCATCTTCTGCAACAGTCTGATGCTGGATGCTCATTGGCTGCTGTTGGATTTAGCGGACATAGAAACGAAACATCTTTGGAGATGACGAAATTTGGAAATAACTATTAACAATCTGGTCTGGTTTTTAGTCACTTTATATTGGGTATAGAAATGAACAAAATATACACATGCATTAAGGGTTTTTGTCCCTTGGCAAAAATATAAACATTTTTTCCTTTAAGTGGAGATAGCGGATATTGGAAACAGATAACTCATTTCATTTATTATGTTCTAGAATTTTTTGTGTTATTTGCTTCACCAACCTTACATTAATAGTACATATTCATCTTTAGTGCTTTTTAGAAGTTTTCTGCAAATGTTCCTGTATATTCTGTAATTGTTTAAGGCAAATCAGTCCTCTCAATTATTTTTGCAATATATTTGTAATTTATTTCTCTTGCTTATGCAGTTTACTAGGCCAAGTATTACCCATGATTTAATTGGCTTGATGTTTTTACTTGTTATTGAACTTCATTTACTGTAGTGGCATTATTTAAATGGTAATTGATTATTTAAATGAATTATCGTAAAATTGCTGATTCTCAAGAGTCCTGTACATACATACACACATCTGCAGTTTGTTGACGGTATTTATGGTATTCGTAATAAATTGTTATGCGTCCATATTCAAAATAAATCACACTCCCTCTGTGAGTTAAATTCTGAATTTTTTTATATATTGGATCTGATCTATACTTATTACTTATACTATACTTGACCCTCTATTGAAAATTCATTGACATACAGAATTTTGTATAATAAAAAAATTACAGTTATACAACGTTAAACAGAATTTCAACTACAAAAATTATTTTTTCAATGCTCAGAGAATGTTAAATACTTATTTCAATAGAATACAATAATTATATAATACAATAATTATATAACTATGTAATAACATATTTCAATATTAGAAGTAAGTTAAGGAAGTAATTTATATATTTATTGATTTAGTGTTTAATTTGCAGAACTCCATTTTAATTCATGAATTAATTTTTAAATCTAACACATATTTTTTTAGTCTTCTAAGTTGTATTTTATTAAAAACACATAACAACTGTCACCATATTAATTTTTAAGTGTTTTTAATAAAACACAACTTAGTAGACTTAAAAAATCTGTGTTTGGTTTAAAAATTTATTCATAAAGTAATTAATACCCTGTTTTCACAAGATTTCTACTAATTAATATATGTAGAAATATCTTGCACACTTTCTGCATTTCTTTGTTGTGATTAATTTTTTTATATCATTCAGAATAGTTCACGTTGAGTTTTTCTCAGATATTCTACTCTACTATACTAAATTGATGCGAAACTCTACTGATATATCTTGATGAACACAAGCTACTAATTAATTGACATATCCCAGTATTATTTGGAATATTGTTATTTTGCTTAACCAGTTGCTAGTGTATCCCGAGCGTGACTCGAGCAAGATGTTTGTGTTGCATTAATGAGTCCGAGTGCTGATCGGGCAAATCGTATTCCAACTTGGTGGTATTGATTTGCCCGAGCCAAATATATTTATTTGTTTTTATTGACTAACCCGAGCAGTGTTCGGGTAGTCCTGCTTCGAGTTGTTTGGTGGCACCGACTGTTAAGTAGTTAATAAGATTTTTCCATTGTTATTAGTATTGTATAATCTTATATTCCTGTTTAATGATTTAGTTGCTTTATTATTTATAAAAAAGATTCTTCTCCATTCGCTATTATTGTATTTTATAAAGGGATTTCCAGGTCTAACTTGGTTTACCATTCTTTTGGAATAATTTTGTTTTAATTTTGACAGACATGTTTTCGTTTCCATTTTGTTCCATTAAAAACCCTGTATTATTTTATTGAAATATAATAAAATAAAATAATTTTTATGTTTATATCTGCTTTTTTCCAGTACCTAAATTTTGAATGAATTGAATTCTTGATGCCAAACCAAATGTTATTAGTTAGAACTATGTTACTTTATGGGTAGGACATGCAAAATTCGCGTGATTAAAAAAAAATATTCTCATTTGAAATTAATTTATGTGATAAATGATGTTAATAGAAAAATATGAATGAAATAAATCATTTGAAAAAACGCCATTCTTTTCTTTTCATACTTTTTTAAATAAATCATACATGTTGGATGGATAGTTAATTGTGGCAGTGAGAATATAATGCCACACCACTGTCTTTACAAACAATCTTCACCTCTTCCACATTCATGTATCTCCTCATATATACCCGCTGAATATTCTAACTGACCACTTTCAAGTGTTAGAAATACTTAATAATGCCAAGTTTTCCTCGGTCTTCCTCTGCCCCTATTTCCTACCACGTTTGCCTCATAAATTTGTTTTACTATTCTTTTCGCACTCATTTGTTACACATGTCCATCTCGACACACCTTTCCTAATTTTATTGATAATGCTTATCATGCGCCCTTGCATTCATTCCTTATTACACCATTCTCTATCCATCATTTTTCTACACATTCTTCCAAGAGATCGCATTTCGACTGCACTCTGTCTACTTAACACTTTTTGCCAAATCCATGCTTCACTTCCACATACAATATGGTTGGTACCAGGACTCCGTTGTGTATGTTTAGCATTCTTAGTATTTTAGGAAAGAATATAACCATCGTTTTTGCTCCAAAAAAATATTTATTTGTTGATTATTAATAAATATATACAGATACAGTGGAACCTCTCATTACGAGCAAAAAAAATTCAATAAGTTGCTCCCTTAGCGAGTGATGTTTCGCATAATGAGTTACAGAGAAAGTAAAAGTCCCTTTTTCACAACATTCACTTGTGAACCGGGACTTCCGCGGCTTGGGCATGAGTTACCAAGAGGACCCTCACTTCTACTTGGAAAAAACTTGGGCCAGAGAGTGTTGTCGAATTTGATTTTGAAGCAGTACCTGTACAGTACGAGATTGTGTCATTGGTCAATATCATGGGCTCAAGGTGGATAACAACAATATTAAAGAGCTTGTGAAAGAGCAGAGCCAAGAGCTGACCACCGAAGAGCTTATGGAGTTGCATCATGAAGCAGTAGAGCAACAATCTTCTAGCACAATAAGAAAAATGCTAAAAGCATGAGAAACTGTTGCATCGTACATTAAGAAGCATCACCCAAATAAGGGGATGGCTATTCGTCCTACAAATGTGTTCAATGTTATTATTGAATACATTTGCATTAATCATGCATTATTTCTGTGACACATTTTTGCCAAATTTTGAAGCGTCGTCAAAAACAAATTTCTGGTTTTGTAGTTAAAAGGATTAATTATTTGTCATAAGTTCTTATTTTTATTGACGTTATTTTTTCAACTCTCCAAATTGTATTCGAAGTTTGTTTTTTTTTTTTAATAAAAGTTAATAAAAAAATAAACAAAAATTGAGAATTCTTTCAGCAAGGAACGCATTATCATATTTTACATTGATTTCTATGAGTTTTTTTTTGCTTAACGAGTAAGATGCTGTAACGAATTATGCTCGTTATAAGAGGTTCCACTGTACATTGTTTTCAAACAATGAAGTGAAAATATTCATATAAGTTACATAACTAATAATATGAATGATAATATGCATTATTTTACTTGCATTTAATTAAGGAATTTATGAAACTTAACATTAGTGAATAATCAATTCAGAACATTAACTTAAACATAATTTTATAATTAAGTACTAAAACTTTTTTAAAAAAAAGTACTAAAACAACTATCAATAAAAGGTTTCGTACCATAGGATGGTAAAAAAATATTTTCATTTAATTAAGTACCTACAAATTTTACTTTTTAATGTATTTTTTCTAATCTGGCAATACAAACTTATTCACATGAGCAACGATAAACAGACTTGCTTTTGTAAAACGTAAATCTCACCTCATTCTATAAGCCAATAGTAACCCGTATAATAAATATGGTCGTGCTGTGATTGGCCAACATTTTACAATGGACGATTTGTTGAACAAAACTCGATTTCCGTCCGACGACTTCAGTCGTTAGTTTGGTGTTCATGAGAACGTATATCAGCGATTCGAGTGCATAAATACACGATTTTATTGTGACGCAGCACGCAGTGAATTAGCGGAAGAGGAGTCGTGTGGTGACGTTAGGGAGATTTGTGGTGACTGTCTGAATACAAGTGAATTAATCTGTATAGTTGTAAATTCAGATATTAGAGTATGTAAACTATTTGATTTTATCAATTTTATAAACTGGTGTAAATGGACAGCTGTCGGTAAGCCTTTTAACGCGCTTCGGTGTGGTGTATTGGAAAGTTCTTTGTTCTTTTCGGCGACCATTTTGTCGAAACGGCCGAGATCGAAAATTATGCGAGAGTCCGACAGCTGTCGCACAAAGTATTATATGAAATCGAAGCTTTAAAAGAACTGAGTCTGCAGTGTTCGCTCTGTGATACTCTTACGAACAGAATTTTAGTTATTTACCGATCGAAAAGAAGGACGTGTTATTGTCAAAGCGACGGGTAGCCGTGGCGTTCCGCGCATCGCGGCATCTGAAAGGAGAGGCGAAAGGGAGCTTCGATGACTAACTCGCACGGGAGGATGGTGGCGAAGAGCGCCGAGAGACTCGGGGTGGCCCCCAAGAAGGCCGTCAAGTTCCAGCGGAAGGGCTCGGCCGCGCTGCGGCTGGGCAGCCCGGGCCCCGGGCCGGGGGCCTTCGCGGGCAGCAAGTGGGGCGAGTCCCCGGCGCCCGCCGCGCTGCCGCGCCCGCCCACGCACTGGACGCGCGCGGAGCCCGACTTCGCGCGCGGCCTCAAGATGCTGCTCAACGTGGCGTAGGAGCCGGAGCCGTCCGACCGCGCGCCGCCGCGGGTACGGCGGACGCTCCATCGCCGCCGCCCGCCGCCGCCCATAATATAGTACTCTATTCGTGTATATAGTAATGTGTGATGTTCCGAGAGGGTCGTCCGAGTGGAAAGACAGAGCTCCGGCTTTAAATTTTTATCTCTGTGACTCGATTACCGCCTGTTTTTACTCGTTTGTCGTCCCATTTTACTCTCAAATACGAGGCGTTCTGCCGAGCTTTATCTTTTTACATTTTCTTTTTTATTTTACGGACCCTACGTGTTGTACATGTACATATCATTTGGATGGCAACGTTTCCTCTTCCGTGTTTATTGGAAAGAGAGGAAATTTTCTGCCATTTTTCTTTTATTTTCTTTTTAAATTTCCACCTTCATTATCCGTATATTAAATTTTATTTTTAATATAGTATCGAGATATCTTTTATGGAATGTATAAGGATACGGACTTTCTCGAATTGTATACTATACTTGTGTGTAAAGGTATCGTAACGCGCGAATGGCATGTCTCCTCGAGTTCCGACCATTCTCGTATATTAGATGTTTTAAGAAACGAATGCGAGGACTCTTTAAATCTATCGCTATCCAAATCCGAGATAGGTTACTCATTCCGCGTTACGCCAATATCTAGATAGGAAATTATAGTAAGGAAACCCTCTCGGAGAGCGACGTCTCATAATGAAATCGATGAAATGTAATAATTATTAGAATTAGTTTGCCTATGAAATCTACGAAAATGAAGTTACAACTGTGATATTTGATAAAATTGTTCGATGGTGCATCGTACGCGAATCTGTGTTAGAGGAAGCGAGTCCGGGGGCCGCGCGCCCCCCGCGCTACGCGCTGGCGGCGCGCGGCCCCCGGAGCCCTTCCCGGCGGCCGAGCACTCTCGGACACTTCAGGGTCCTACGTACAAACATCCCGCCGGGGCCCCCGCCCCGCGCCCCGCGCCCCCTTCTCTACCACCCCTAGTCGGACCCAGCGTCCGTTTTGTACCCGAATTGTTTCTACCGCGTATAATAAAATTATAAAAAAATCTCCGCTTCTCCGGAAGCGGGGGCAAAAAAAAGTGTTATCGTTTGTCGCTCGCGGGGGGCGGAGCGGGGCGCGGCGGGGGCCCGAGGCGGCCCCGTTGCATTTCTTAGTAAGTTAGGGTAGCGCGAGGGAGGGCGAAGGCGTCACGCGCGGGAAGATGTACAGTTCGCGGAGCATGGCGCCGTTCCGTTGGCTACAATTTTGTCAAATGTCTCGAGTGTCAGAGAACGCAGAGTGCCTCGGCGCTGGCGGCCCCCGCCCCCCGGCGGAGGGCCCCCACCCTCGAAACTTACATCTTTCCACCTGCTCATAGGTATATCATTATGTAATAACTTTTTTATAATTTTACTAAAGAGATTAATATTTTCATCGCAATTGTATTTAAATATGTCCGCAACTCGTGCGGACGCGGAGTACGCTAGTACCGACAGTAGGAGAGTAAAGAGGCAATTGTTATGGCGATATTTTCCCTTGCGTTACATCTCGTGGAAGTGATAGTGCGAATGTGATATTTGATAAAGAAAAGAATGGCGTGTTTGGAATACGAACAGTACAAAAATGTATTACTCATTTAAATTTTGACATTCGAATAGATTGTCCTCGAAGTCACGTCGGAGTATGGGGACAAAAATATATTAGAAATGTTGTCTGTTAACGCATGCACGGAGGAGACCAATATTATATATTTACACTAAGTTGTCTGTAACCGGGGCAGGCTGGAGGCTGCCGGCACCGGCACCCTCCAGCCTGCCCCGATGTCTTAGTACGTACGTTCCATTTGTGTATTATTTTACTTTCTTACTCGATTAATTCCCGTAATTGTAAATCTGAATTGATTTGTAAATTTGGCATTCTCAGATCTCAGTTTGTTAGTCTGTAGAGTTTCTGTCGTAACGAACTATCCATCCGAGCACTCCGCCGGCGTGGCCCGCGGCCCCCCGATAGATATATAATTTTGTTTTGTATAAAGGTTTTTCGTTAATAACGGCGAATATTTTGGCTTAATTTTTTGTTTTGATTCGATAAAATTGTATCGATAAACTTTATACGACTGTTTAAAGATAATCATTATTTTCATATTGTACGTAATATATGATCTCAGTTGGGGAGTCGGTATTGTGGCTTCTCCGGGCGGGTCGGGGAAGATCTGAACGTGTAACTGTGATGTACAAACTTAGGATATTCATTCATTCATTTTACCGAACGAGACACGTTGTTAATTTTAAGGCACATACTTTTAAGTGAACCGAATTATCAGAATTAACAATCATCACGAAGAGGATTCGCCGACCGACTGCGTCCCGAGACTCTTCGCGGCGTGACCGACGCCGCTCCGTCACCGCAGTCACCCCAGAGCGCACGTACATCCGCAAGATCCTCCCGCCCGCGCGAGGCCGAGCCCCTGTGCGCCCCGACCCGCCAGCCGGAAGCCATTTCTCCCCGCCACCCCGAGTGATGAAGAAGATGAACCAAATTGCGAGATCGGAAGACGACCACCAAACGCCACACATCCTCGAGAAATGTTCCTAAGTGGGGATTCCCTCGCTCCCCTTATTCCTCCCGTCCCCCCTCCCCCTCCCGATCCCTCCCCCACCCCCTCCGGGCCCCTTTAGGGGCCGCCAAATGTATCTCAATCGATTACTGCTCGTTTTTTCGAAATTACTCCGACTCTCCGAAGACATCCATCCGGTGGAGCAGCTTGAAGGAAACGCAGGTTTGTGAGGTAATACACTATTTTATATTAGAAACCGCAACCTGTCCAACTCCCATCCCTCGCAGCCCTTAGCAGAAGATGGAAGCCGATGAAATGTTGAGAAATATGAGGTTTAAGAATCTATCATTTCAATTTTCCACAAAGTGGATTAATCAACCTCAATTTATTTTTGATTTTTGGCAAGGAATAATAAGGATCGCACATATACCAACACTAACGTAGAAATCCCAAAAATTATCAGTATAAAAAGTCATAAACTCCAACATTTTTAAAGAATAGAAATTCATATAAACCCGTAATTAACAGTACCACAATAACTAAAGCCTCTTCCCCCCAAGACTATGCTAATATGCTATTACTGATAGAAAATAATTAAAAATAAGAAACAGCTCCCTCTAAGTCCCAAGGACACGGCTCTAAAATTTAGACTTGGCTTCACATACAGCGTTTGAGAATGATGCGGAATGCATCAAAACACGTGTCAATAGATTTGAAGATATAGTGGTACATGTTACCAAGTAAAATTTACATTTTAATATCACTTTGTAAAGTGTCCTCACCTCTCAAATGTGTCCCTGACCGTATTTTTTCCACAAAAACTTTTTGCTAAAAGAAAAATTTCGAGGGCAATTATGATTACCGTCTAATTATCTACAAAACGGTATTTATTTCATTTTGATAAAACGTATTGGTTCTTAACGACAAGTTTCTTTTATTGTATATATTTGACTATGGTGACCAAAATTTATGTCTAGAAGGTACAGTAGTTGCCTCATTATTCTCGAAAACATTTTTTTATATATAAAACAATACCCCATACATTATTTCATGGATATTTGAGAATGCATACAGGAAATACGAAAGCTCTCCAAAAACAAGTTTTTTCAGCAAAACGCTCGTTTTCAACATATTTGATCAACCCGGGCTTAAAATAAGCGGACCTTTGAATAAAACAAACCTATGGGCATTTTTAAAACAGGTTATCAACATAACGAAGTTGTTTTAAACGGTTTAAAGTATTCATATTTAAATTACAAGAGGAACAATCCGTGTTGTCATCAAGTATTTCGACCGCATAATCAAAAGTTGGGACCACTGTTTACCGCGTAGATACTCTATTGATGAATTTCCTAACTACAAGCCGGGAACTAACGCTTACGGGAAATTTTACTCACTGTTTTAGCAGCATTGCTACCAACTTTCCAATACAGTGCATATGCGTGATGAACTGATGATGCAATGTTGCCATTTACTAAAATGCTGTATTTGATAACCGAATTATGCAAATGATATTTTTATGAGTAGGTTTAAAGAGAATCTTAAAAATCCTTTTAGTTGTAGAGGAGATAAAATCCTCCCAAGTGAAAATATGTAGCCCATTACGGACGGAATATTTAGGTTGTGTGCACACTCGTGCTCTAAGCCTTGCGGGAGAGTTCAGGCCAAATTCCACATTACAATGTAACGGTTTCAACTAATTTTAAAAATTCTAACTAACCATCACGCCGCTTCCCCGCAGGGGTAGGCAGAGAGAATAGAACGCCACACCACTCTGTCTTTGCAAACATTCTTCGCCTCTTCCACGTTCATGCATCTCCTCATACATACCACTCTCAAGTATTTGGCATACCTGATCGTGCCATGTTTTTCACGGTCTTCCTCTGCTCCTTTTTCCAATTACATTCGCCTCATAAATTTGTTTTACTGTTCTTTCCTCACTCATTCGTTCTACATGTCCAAACCATCTCAACACACCTTTCTTAATTTTATCGATAATGCTTATCTCAGCTTTGCATTCCTTCCTATTTCACTATTCGAACATCTATTATGTATGCATCGTTTTGTCACACATTCTCCTGAGAGATCGCATTTCGACTGCATTCAGTCTACTTTCATCCTTCTTTTGCCAACTCCATGTTTCACTTCCATACATTAGAGTTGGAACCAGGACTCCGTTGTGTACTGCCTAAAAATTCTAACTGCAAACATATTACAGTATAACCGAATGTTCGTGGTAGATTAAACAACTTAATACAAGCTTGCACGAATGTGGTATGCAACCCTGAGTGCACTTATTCTCCTTTTCCCCTAATTCCTTTCCCAAAAAGCAGTATTTTATGGGATTTGCAACGAAATAAACTTAAATGTCATCGGCTGGTTAGTCACGCTCATGATCATGGTTGTGACGTACCAGCCAATGGGTGATAAGAGGCGAATGCCCAATAATTAAAGACGAAAAGCAGCACAGCAAAGGAACATTTGAATATAAAATACATTACATATAATAAGTAAGTACCAACATAGAGGTCCCCACGAGAGAAAAGATGGCGTAAAATCAACTCGGCTGTCCAAACTTAAAACACAGTAAGCGACATTTTTTTGTAGTACGTTTCTTTTTGCGTACTACAAAAAAATGTCCCTTACTGTGTTTTGAGTTTGGACAGCCGAACTGTCAAAGTGGGCACACACGAAATTAGCCGGCAGTTCAAAAAATCGTTTTATTATGTAAACAATTTAGTATTATATATTTTTACGGTTTCGCTCTTTTCGATAAAATTAAGAAAGGTGTGTTCATATGGGATGGACATGTGGAACGAACGGGTGAGGAAAGAACGGTAAACAAAATTGAGGCGAATGTAGTTGAAAATATGAACAGAGGTAGGCCGAGGAAAACATGATCACGTTAGGTCAGGAATCAAAATGTATGTATGAGGAGATGCATGAATGTGGAAGAGGAGATGCATGAATGTGGAAGAGGCGAATAATTTTTGCAAAAACAGTAGTGTGGCGTTCTATCCCTCTGTCTACCCCTGCAGTGAAGCGGAGTAATGCTTAGTTAGTTACTTTTCTATTTCGGTTTCTTATTACAACTAACTACTTAATCCATTATTAACCCTTTAAACTCGAAGCATTTTTTAAGAAAAATGAATCATTAATACAAAAAAATATGGACACAAGAATTAATTTTTGAAGTTTTTTTTTGTTCGGTATTTTACATAACAATCCCCAATGTTAAGTCCATGTTTACTTAGACAGGCTTCGCAATAAAATCGCGTTTCTTTTCTTCCACCTTGAATTTTTCAATTGGAAATTGCTTAATTTTATAACGTAAAGTGCAAGAATTTTTATGCGTAGGAAGCATGTTCACAAGGGATGGAAAAATGGATAAAGATACAGAGAGAATAGTAAATGCAGGGAATATAATAGTATTGCAAATAAAAATATGTCCATGGAAGCCAAACTGGCAGTTCACAACGGAGTGCTATGATGTATGGAAACGAAACATGGAACTGGCAAACGAAGGACGAAAGCAAAGTGTTGAAATGCGCTCCCTCAGACGAATGTGTGGAAAATCATTGTATGACAGAATTAAAAACGAAGATATTAGAAAGGAATGTACGGCTGAGCAAGGGATAATTGAAAAGATTTAGGAGAGTTCTTTAAGGCCCAGTATTCATTTAATCGCAATTTTCCCGAAACCAAGGTAACATTTGACGTTTTTCGTATTAAAAAAATTAGTTTTTCTTCGAAATAAATATATGAGTTATTGAAAGGGAGAAGAGAACATGTAAAAAAAAATTATAAGTAAGTATGTATAATATATTTTTAAAAACGATATACCTTTCAATACATTCCAAAAAAAATGAGCGTGAAGACACGTGCAACCTCAGGGCTCAGGCATGGCCGAGCGAATTCTGAGTTGAACGGTTGAGATCTTAGTCTTAAGGTGGTATGGACATGTGGAGGAAATGGATAACGAGAGAATGACTAAGAAAGTATAAGTGGCGAAAAATATGTATTAGCGGAAGAACAGAACGAGGACGGCTGAAAAAGACCAAATCAATCGGAACCTAAAATCTGGTGGTGTCAAAATTCTGCGTAATCGGAGGGCTTGTATGACTAGATGTATGGATGTGAAGGGAGCGAGGAGTGTATGTCAGGGGACAGATGAGTGTGGCGGAAATTTTTCAATATTAAATATTGTGTTTTAATAAAATAAAAAAATTACGTCAAGTGTTACCTGGGTTTAAAGAAAATTAAGTTGCGAAAAAGCTCTGCACTACAGATACCAGTCCAGGGTAATATTAATAAATATTACAGTGAAAAAACTTTGGAAATCGAACCCGGGACCTTTAGCGTAGTAGCCAAATGCGGTAACCACTTTACTGTGGAAGCGGACAAAATGTACACAGTGCCAGCCTGCTAATCTGATAGTTCCGTAAACCGCCTTCAATACCAGTTTCAAAAATTCTACCTTCAGAAGCCGTGAAAGTTTTCATCATGGCCATCAATTGGACCGAAGAAGTCGTCCAGAACACTGGAGAATGGGGATGGTTTTGAGACGAATGCGTGATTTAGGCTTCGAACACCAGGTAGGTTCGTTGGTTCAAACGAAAATACCTGATTATTCAATAAAAAAATCAAACGAATAACCCGCAAAGCCCCTACTTTTTAAGAGAGTTTTCTACAGGTAAGATAGGGGATAGGGAAGGTAAATGTACAAAATACATCACAATCACCCAGACCAATTGAAAATCTTTCTTGAATTCATTTTGCAATTGGCGGGAATCGAACCGGAGACACCTAATCGAGCCACCTAACTATGCCTCGGCGCCTGTCAAAATATGCCAAAAATCTTAATTGTTTTATAAATTCATTCGGTACCTAAATAAAATTGTTGAATAAAGAGCATTTTCGTTAACCGAAATTTACTTTAATTCTCTCATTTTTCTCATAATACTCAGTAATCTGAACGACGCACTGCACGAATTACGTTCCGATTAGCGAACTGGCAATGTAAGAGTAAGTTCCTTTAGAAAAACTAAATCATAAAAAAATATGATAAGAGAGTGAATAGGAATATATCGCTCACTCCTTTCAAGAACGTCATAAATCAAAAATCGTAAATTTTTAGTTGTGCATGTTTTCGGAATGCCCATAAAATGTACTATATCCCACCAAAAGAGGCATATTTTTAACTTAATATTTACCCGCTACAGGGCAGATAGTGTTGTTTTTGCATTTTGAAGAAAAGTATTGTTTAATTATTTTTTAAATATACTAAATAGTTTTCGAATGGAGAAAAAAAGGTTTTACCTAAAAAGATCTGTTGCATAGTGTTGAATAGTAAAAAGTTCAGTAAGTGGCTTGATATTTATTTTTATTACGCTGTATTATATTTTTAAACTTAAAACTAGTTTTTTTCAAACGGAGAAAAAACCTTCTGGTCTAACCTAAAAAGATCTATTGCACAGTATAAAGTTCAATAAGTGGCTTGATGTTTATTTTTAATAAATTGTTTTATATTTTTAAACTTTAAAAACGTTCTCCTGAAAAATCAAGTTTTTTTATTTATGACGTTCTTGAAAGGAGTGAGCGATATGTAAATACAGTTTTGTTCAAAATAATGGATATTAATTATATAGCCCGGATCAAGCTATGTTTTCAATCAATTTTGTCCATGTTATATGGAAAATGTGTGGTCACCATATTTGTGAATGGGTGAAAAATAACCTGCCCGATACCGTCTCGCTGCGTTGCCAATTTTCTTATTTTGATTCAATGATTTAATTTTTTTTTAAAACATTTGAATAAAACATATTTTGACTAGTCCTACTAAATATTATGAAACAGCCTTGAAAGCTGAAATATGTATAAAACGTAAAAATCAATAAGTAAAGCTTTGAGAGGAGGCTGGCTATTTATAGAATCCGGGATAGACTTGCCCAAATATATTTTGTTTCTTTTAAAACCTAGGTGTAGCACTTCCCGACATATTTCACTCGTTGGAAAATATTTTTTTATATAAAATAAATCGCTCCGCCTCCGTAGTGTAATGGTCAGCACGCTCGACTACCCCTTACTGGAGGTCGCGGGCTCGATTCCCAGGGGGGTCAAATAAATTAAAAAAAAGTGATTCTTTCACTCTAAAATTTATTCAATATTATCCTGGAGTGGTTGGTACCTGAAGCGGAGGGCTGATCACCTTTCCTTCATGTGTCCATGATCAAGATATAACTGCGTTTATAATACGCAGTGCCCTATGCACCATCGGGTGTGAATGAGGGTTTTATGAAGAAACCGTTTTATTGTCATATTTCTACAAAATAAATCATTAAATTGAATAAAATAACAACTACATGTATGGTTTTTTTCACATATATTTTATTTGATCAGTGACCGGGTTTTGTCGTTACCGACACCATCAGATTAGGTCACCAGTTCTACTATTGAGAGATTGATTCTTAGAGAATCCATCAAACGCTTACTTTTTATTCCGACACCTGACCTGACCACTATCGTGTATTTGAAATACTTGATCGTGCCAAGTTTTTATTGGTCTTCCTCTGCTTCTATTTACACCTACATTTGCATCATAAATTTGTTTACTGTTATTTCTCCACTTATTTGATTCCAATGCCCAAACCATCTCAACAAACCTTCCCTATTTTATCGATAATTCTTATCCCTCCGCCTTGAATTCTTTCCATAGGTACTCGTATCAATCATCGTTTTGACGCACATTCGACTGAGAGATCGCATTTCGACTGCATTCGGTCTACTTTCACTTCCATTCCTTAGGGTTGAAACCAGGGGTCCGTTGTGTCCTGTTAATTTACTTTTTGCTGAAAGGTTTTTATTTGCTATAACTGATTTCAGTGCACCATTCACTATGATACCAGCATTCGCTCTCCTTTCGATGTTTGTATTTATCAATCTTTCCATCCCTCTACGAATATATGACGTGTATCTGTTTAAAAATTTACCCATTACAAAATACGAGTATTATCAAAACATTGGAAATCCTTATAATATTGAAAAATGGAAATAAATATATAATAATGAAATATGTATTAAATGATCAAATCACTCACATACGTTCACCTTAATTGTACCCATTAGAAAAAAAACAATAGATACTTACTTACCTAAATGTCATGTCGATAAGGAATACCTGCAGGAAAATTTATATTTCAGAGAACACAGGACTTCCTTATACAAGCGTGCAGTAGAAAGAGTTGTCAACCAATGGTTCCGATTGACCCATATCGCTCACTCCTTTCAACAACGTCATATATCAAAATATATCAAAAATCATCAATTTTCAGTTGAAATTTCACACGTTTCAATCCAAGAAAAATAAATGGTCGGTTATTTCCTACAAGACTTTCGGTCATTGACTTTTTATTTCGTTCTTAATAGAAATATTTTGTTACGACTGTATTTTACGTTCATTTTATTTGTACTTTTTGAACCAATAATATGCCTACTTAAAAAGAAAAGACATTATTTTATCATAAAGTAAACAATATGTAATATATCGCTCACTCCTTTCAAGAACGTCATAAATCTAAAATCGTCAATTTTCAGTTGTGCATGTTTTCGGAATGCCCAGAAAATGTACTATATCCCAGCAAAAGCTGCATATTTTTAACTTAATATTTACCGGCTACAGGGCAGAAAGTGTTGTTTTTGCATTTTGAAGAATAGGTATTGTTTAATTATTTTTTTAAATATACCCAATATTTTTCAAAGGGAGAAAAAACATTCAGGTTTTACCTAAAAAGATCTGTTGCACAGTAAAAAGTTCAATAAGTGGCTTGATATTTATTTTTAATGCATTGTATTGTATTTTTAAACTTTAAAAACGATGGCACGATCAGGTTTGCCGAATACTTGAATGTGGTCAGGTTAGGAGTCGTAATAATCGGCGGGTGTGTATGAGGAGATGCATGAACGTGGAAGAAGCGAAGAATGTTTGCAAAGACAGAGTGGTGTGGTGTTCTATTCTCTCTGCCTACCCCTTCAGAAAGCGGCGTGATGTTAAGTAAGTTAAAATAGATCTCCAGAAAAATTAAGTTTTTTTTATATATGACGTTGTTGAAAGAAGTGAGCGATATATTATATAAATTTAATAAATAATAATAATAAAACCCTTATCCGCACCCCAATGGTGCATAGGGCACTGTGTCTTATAAACGCAGTGTTATCATGATCGTTTTACTTATGAAGGAAAGGTGATCAGCCCTCCGCTTCAGGTACCAGTCCATGGTAATATTGAATAAATATTACAGTGAAAAAATCACTTATATTTATTTTACCCCCCTTGGGAATCGAACCCGGGACCTCCAGAACGTACGTACGAACGTTTTATATAAATTTACATTAAAAAATCTGTTTCTATTATAAAATTCTACTTTTAACCTTTACCGTAACTTTTATGTAATTATTATTAAAATGCGCTATTCACATTTATTCAATTTAAATTCATCTTAAAAAAAATTATAAATATTTAATAAAATCATGGTTTTCAACCCCTGCCTGTATTTAATATGTTATTAGATTAAAACCAATATTTTTAGCTTTTCCACTTTATTTTTATTTGACCAGCGACCGGGTTTCGTCGTTACCGACATCATCAGACTGGTCATCACCAGTCTGATGATGTCGGTAACGACGAAACCCGGTCGCTGGTCAAATAAAAATAAAGTGGAAAAGCTAAAAATATTGGTTTTAATCTAATAACATATTAAAAATGCAATTCCATCACGAAGTGTCAGTGGATAATATAAATCTATTAAAAAGTGCTAACCCTGCCTGTATATAACATCATTAGTTCAACATACTATAATAATGTATTATTATATGATAAAACTACAGAAAATAATTTTTGTAATTATTTTTCCACTCTACGACTTCAACCGTGTTTTCTAGTATAAAAAGCTTAATACGAGTATAAATTAAAAACAAACATAAACCTATTACACATGAAAATTCAATTAATTTTTGAGATAGCATTCATTATATGAAGAAAATGATAGTATATAATCAAATAATAACTGATAATTTTTCCCACATTTATAATTTTGTCTAACCTAAACGACGAATTTGGTCTCATATCATTAATTGATTCGGCAGTTACTTTGTAGTAATATATATCCATTTAAGTTCGAAAATGATGCGGAATATATCGAAACACGTGTCAGAACAGATAAGAAATTGTGGTATTTACCAAGTGAAACTTAAATTAAAAATTAATTATGTATAGTCTAGCGTCGGTAAGGACGAAACAGGCTTACGTGTTAAATAAAATGAATTAGGAAAAAAGCAATATACAGTAGTTAAAATAAAAATAATAAATTTGGATAATTTACATAGTGGCCTTAGTGCTCATAAAATGTCGGAAATTGCTACCTCAAGGTCGCTTCACTGTGAATGAATTGGGGAAAATAACATCTGGAATACACAGCTTTTAATTCTCTGGAGCCCTATTTTATTATTATCAAAACGACAACTATCTAATATGAATGATTCTGATTTGTTTGATTTGTTACCGGTTTTACATTATTTGAAAATAAAATCTGTATACAATATGGTGCCTAGTGAAAACTCGACAACAGCGGTGATGTTTTTTGTTTTTTTTTTCTTTTAATTTCCAACAAGATGGTTGCTAGTTGCCATGGTGATGTCTACCCTTGAGATCCTTCCTACCTATCATCTCTCATTTCGTATTCACTTGTCATAGGCCAGTTGCTAGGTAATTTGTTACGTTAATTATATATGTTTGGATATGTGAATCGAACGAGTGAAGAAAGTACAGTAAAACAAATTTATGAGGCGAATGTAGGTGGAAATACGAGCAGAGGAAGACCGAGGAATACTTGGCACGATCAAGTATTTCAAAAATTCTTGATAGTGGTCAGGTCAGGAGTATTGATGTAGCGTTCGACGGAATCTCTATGAAACGATATCTAAATAGTAGAACTGGTGACCCAAGATGTCGGTAACGTCGAAATCCGGTCACTGGTCAAATAAAATACTGCTACCGTTTCACAGCAGGGATAGGCAGAGAGGATGGAACGCCACACTCTTCTGTCCTGACATACACTCCCTTGCTTCCTTAATAATAACGCATAATCAAGTATGTATTTCAAACACTTGAAAGTGGTCAGGTCGGTAGTCGGAATAATCGACGGGTATATACAAGGAGATAAACGAATGTGGAAGGGGCGAAGAGTATTTCCTAAGATAGATTGGTGTAGCGTTCTATTGTCTCTGCATATTCGTACGGGGAAGTGGTGTGGTGGTTAGTTAGTTCGATATATATGGAAGTGAAGCATGGAGTTGGTAAAATAAGGATTAAAGTACACTGAATGCAGTCGAAATGCGATCTCTCAGACGAATGAATGTGCGGCAAAACGGCTAGAGATACCACCGGGTCCCCGCCTTCCTGGATGACCACCAAAGAGATCGTGGATAGCTCGGCTGTCCAAACTCAAAACACAGTAAGGGACATTTTTTTGGTAGTACGTTTTTTTTTTGCATTTTGGACTAAGTAGCATTTACTTAGTTCAAAAATACAAAAAAAAACGTAGTACAAAAAAAAGTCCCTTACTGTGTTTTGAGTTTGGACAGCCGAGCTGGGTGACCACATCACAGGAAAAATTACTTTCTTGAAAAAAACAGATCTTATGATCTAAAATAAGAAAAATAACAAGAAGAAGAGTTGCATTTTTTAAAAAGTAATAACCCGCAAAGCGTCTATTTTAGAGGCTTGTCTGCAGGTAGGATAGTAAGGATAGGGAAGGTAAATTGTTGGGTAATATATCCAAAATAAAATAAGAAAAATAATATAACACTCCGTGTTTGATAATGTCCTAAGAAGGCGAAACGCGTCACGTATTTAGATATACATAAATAAATGTAGAATTCAATCCAACAAAAACCTTGTTTTATTTTGGATATATTACCCAACAATTCAATATGGAATTCTACCAACTGTCTGCAGTTACAATAAATAAGGGAAGGTAAATGTTTAATTAATACAATTCGGCAGTTTTGTTTGTAGCGACTGGGCTATCGGTGTTATTCCATAAATAGGTTTAGTTTATCCCTGACAACCACCATAGCAACGCAAGGTTTGGGCGCAATCGATATAAAAATCCTCATAAATGTACCGAAATATGGAACGATTACACCAACGGAAATTTCCATAACAAAAATACCCAATTTCATTAATTGATTCGGCAGTCATTTTGTGGTAAAATATATCCATTTTTAATTAAAGATTTACTTAAATAAACAAGTTTCAGTCCACAACATTTTGAGAATGTTCAATTATTTTGAGAATGTTCAAATACTCTTCTTAGGAGTTTTTTTTTATAAACATTATAAATTAATGTTTTACTTGGTAAATACCACTATTTCTTAAAATCTACTCGGCTGTCCAAACTTAAAACACAGTAAGGGACATTTTTTTGTAGTACGTTTTTTTTACATTTTTGGACTAAGTAGAATCTACTTAGTCCAAAAATGCAATAAAAACGTACTACAAAAAAATGTCCCTTACTGTGTTTTGAATTTGGACAGCCGTACTGTGACACGTGTTTCGATGCATTCCGCATCATTTTCACACGGTGTTGGAAAATGACGCAGAATGCATCGAAACACGTGTCACAGTAGATTTTAAGAAATAGTGGTATTTACTAAGTAAAACTTTAATTTAAAAAAGAAAAAGTTTAAACATACATATAAACATACCGAGATTTCTACCGGTTTCGGTATTGTTTGCATGCTGTAGCAGTGATTGTCCAGACGAAGAGACGGGTACGTCTCGAAACCGGTAGACATAAAAATCTCGATTAGTGGTTAAATTCTAATATTACTAACATTTTTGTAAAAACATAAAAGTAAAAACAATTACATATGCAGTTTTTTGATGTCGGTTACAACGAAACCCGGTTGCTGATCAAATAAAATGAAAAAACTACATACATGTTGTTATTTTATTCTATAAATGCAGTTCCACCAAGAAATGTCAGTATAAAACTG
This sequence comes from Brachycentrus maculatus, assembly GCF_059751285.1. Taxonomy (NCBI): domain Eukaryota; kingdom Metazoa; phylum Arthropoda; class Insecta; order Trichoptera; family Brachycentridae; genus Brachycentrus; species Brachycentrus maculatus. Next base: position 283,634 of record NW_028280870.1, on the reverse strand, counting down.
AAATCTAATTACGAAGGACTCACAGCCTGGCATTTGACAGGTCGTAAGCCTTAGAATGCTCAGACTTCCATCTTCTTTCATAAAAAGGGAAGAATGATACATGTTTAATATCAAGTTAAGAAAACTTTAAATGAAAATTTTACCCTGTTCTATTCGAGTGACCTCTGTACGATATTTTCATATTAAATGTGTCATTTTGATGGCTGTAATAATTTCTCACAGTTTTTCATCCATCGACCGAGTTATCTACTCGAAGAACTGCGCAGTAGCGGACCACAAAACCAGCCTCCCCTCCCCTCTCCCTCCCCCTCTCCCCGCGCGTCTGGTCACGTAGCCGAGCGAGGAGCCGGCAACGCCGCGCGACGCTCGTACCCGAACATGCTTACAGGGGTCTGTTGTGAAAACAATCGCGATCTATACTATTTATGTACGTATGTATTTGCACATTTATGACTCGCAGCCATACTTCTGACGCTCGATGTATTCAGTTTTCGCAACAACACACCTCATTATAATGTTTTTATAATAAATTAATGATTTTACAAGGGTCTATTGTGGAAACAATTGCATATTTATGTATAGTAATAATAAGGCGGTATATTTTAATTTTATCTGCTCCGTATTTTATCTAGTCGTTTGTGGAGGTCCTCACCAAATCGTTACATTTCCATTATAAATTAAGTAATCAGGAATTCTAGTTTGTAAAATTATTACTCATTAGTGCAATTTAATGATTTCATATTGGTTAAACATATGATTAGTCACGTTTTGTCGCAAATTTAATTAAAATTTCGATAGAATACAATAAACAGATCAGATTTGCATTTAAAGGATTTTTGTGCAATATTGGAAATGTAACTGTTTGGTGAATACCTCTACATCTGAGATGTCGCTTTCTTTAGTCCTTTGACTGACATTTTCACTTCGAATTCAGTGACCTCTTCCGTTGTTATGTATGAAACGGAATGAATGACATTCTTCTTCCAACTTGAGCGTTTATTGTTCAAAATAAGGTCCCTCATTCCAGATTCTTGGGTCTAGGAGTGGAATATATTTGATAGGAAACAGGTGACGTGTGGTAAGTGAAAGAGCTGAGGGGAACACAACAGCTGTTTTGGGAAACTGAATGGAGGCGAAATAGTAAAGGGAGAAGGATAATAGTAGCAATGGCTAGGACACTCAGGTTGCCCAGATGTTCCTGTAGGAACTAATATACGAGTAGTTGAGGTAAAATTTACGTACATATTTTTACATTCGATAATATTGAGGGTAGTGTGATAACAATTATCCAGTAAAAAATACAAAGTTTTTGGGTCTAAGTACTCTACATAACTAAAGTGACCATACGTTCCCGTTTTTAGATAGCCTCAACGACATATTTTTTTCATATTTATATTATTTATTCCTCTTATTTTCTTTATCAACATTCCTTTTCATTTTATTAATACATAAAAACGGTGAAAAAATACGTGTTTTTTTACGTAAAAATTGGTAGACGTTTTGAGGACAACAAAATAAATGGTCAGTTTATGAATAACAGAGTTTATTTGCAAACTATAAAAACTAACTAACTAACTAACCATCACGCCGTTTCCCCGCAGGGGTAGGCAGAGAGAATAGAGCGCCACACCACTCTGTCCTTGCAAACATTCTTCGCCTCTTCCACGTTCATGCATCTCCTCATACATACCCGCCGATTGTTACGACTCCTAACCTGACCACTTTCAGGTATTTGGCATACCTGATCGTGCCATGTTTTTCTCGGTCTTCCTCTGCTTCTTTTCCCAATAACATTCGCCTCATAAATTTGTTTTACCGTTCTTTCCTCACTCATTCGTTCTACATGTCCAAACCGTCTCAGCACACCTTTCTTAATTTTATCGATAATGCTTATCTCAGCTTTGCATTCCTTCCTTATTTCAATATTCGCACATCTATCATACATCGTTTTGTCGCACATTCTTCTGAGAGATCGCATTTCGACTGCATTCAGTCTACTTTCATCCTTCTTTTGCCAACTCCATGTTTACATGCAAACTATAATATACAACATATTGTGATCATTCGTTATGTTTTTACCCAAGGGTCTTAGTTTTCAGTGAGAATCTACTAAGGAAAATTTAAGACTTTTCCCAGAAAAACTTTAAAATTTAAGACAAAACCCATAATTATTTACCTATTAAAATATTACCTAGTGGGTACATAAGCAATAATGGGCCAGACCATGTCACACCTAATTCACTACTTGAAAAAATATAAAAAATATATACATGTCAAACCATTACGCTGTTTTAATTCGTCATAGCCTCGTAAAGTAAATATCCCGTAAAATAGGGCCATTCTGTATTTTTTTTCTTATATAAATCTGCTATTTTTTTAAAGATTTAAGATTCTGTAGCAATTAATAATAAAATAAAAATATTACAGCCTAATTAACCATTAATTATAATATTCATACTACCCTTGACTGATACCCAAAGTGTTAATGAACGATCAAGTTGACATAACATGATCTGATGCAGCGCCCTATGCATCAATTGGTGCGGATAAGGGTCAGAAAAAGAAAAATAAGAATCATAATATCTCACAGAATAAAATAACAACTATGTAGTTTTTCCCACCTTAATTTTGCAAGCAACCGGGTTTCTTCGTAACCGACATCATCAGACTGGTCATGACCAGAAAATGCAGTTTCATCAAGAAATGTCAGAACAAAACATAAAAATTATCAATTAAAACATTCATATTAACAATGAAAAAATGGTCACGATGAGCTTTAAAAACGATTCCAAATTCGTTGGAAAACAACACAATTGGTGTCATCGTTTAATTGAATTCGGTTGTAGATTCGATTTTTCAATTTATTTTCCATTCTTTGTTTAGTAGAATAAGCAAAATAATAATTTTAAAAAACCGCCGGGATCAAATTGGTTTCTCCTTTCTGTCGCCGATATCGCCCGCTTTCCGGTAGACAGCGCGTAGCGACCGGCGCGGCTCAGTACTGGCGCAACCAGCTTGCCGGTTGCACGCGCCGACATGGACTGCGACGCGCTGATCGCGCACGTGCACGCCAAGCGCCCCATCTGGGACAAGCGCGACAGGCGCCACTCCAACCGGCACATGGTCGACAGGTGCTGGACCGACATCAGCAAGCAAATGCTGGTCGATGGTGAGTAGCTTGTAGCTTGTAGCTTACTTCTCAGGCTAACTAGGTACGTACTTGTAGTAGGCACTATTCCATAGGTGCGAACAAGCGCGCCGATGCAGGCAGGTCGGCTTTCCAAAATCAAAACACAGTAAGAGACACAAAAAAATGTACAGGAGAGCAAAAAAACGTGTTCATGACTTTAAAAGCGTGCCCTAATAAAACTATTTGAGTGAGCCAAATGAAAATTAGCTCCAAAGATGCGGTATATCACCAGATTTAATATTTAATATAAATATATTCTTTAATCTTTATAATTGAACGTTAGGCAGCGATTTTTTTAAAATTGAATATTTTAAAACACAGTAAGGAACAGGTACTACGTTTTAATTTTGACGATGCGACTTACTTGGTTTTTAATTGTATTTAAGTAGACTTTTGATTACCAAAGTGTACTTACTGCGTTTTTTAGAATTGTTATCTTAGGATTTAGCTGTATTTTAAAGATTTTTTCTTGAGCAGGTTATGGGGTACGTCTACTTAGTCCAAAAAAACGTTATTCAAAAAAATGTCCCTTACTGTGTTGAGGCAGTTTGGACTGCCGAGGAAGGTAGGTACGCGCATAACCAAACATCGCCGTGTTGTCAATGAGGGGCGACGTTGCCGGATCTAGTTTTTAATAATATTTATTTTGTCACAAGTGAGTGTCGTAAACATACGAGACCGAATTTTCTATTTGCGACGTAAGCTATTGGGAAATAAGTTATCCTTAATTTTCTTACTTTTGACTAATATTTATATTGTTTAATTTTGGGTCAGAACTCAATCATGGACATCATGGATAATTATTCCAATATTTAAGTCTTTATAAGCGGACTTGAGATAGTATTTTACGAAAATGGCGCTATACAAATTATCCAAATTATTATTATTGCCTTTTAAACAGTTTTTCTTCTCAATAGAAATTCAGTACTCTTTAAGAGAAGATTTATTTGTATTATTACGGTAATATATTTAAACATACATAAAATAAAACAAATACAATACATAGGTACAACTTTCAATGTTTTTTCTTTGGTTTTTTAATGAGTTTCCTTTAGGGGCTCGTACATCTTCGCGGTAGCCTTACAAGCTAGTCATGCTTCTATTACTCTCTACCTACTATTCTTACTCCATTTATTTTCCCAAATAAAAGTTTGTTCTTTACCCTTAGTTCCTTCACTCAAATATTGACTATGCAGGACTAACCATCTTGCCTTTATGCGAGTATAATCAACGATCGAGTTAACATCTTTTAGGGAATATAACAAATTACTTATATTACATTATACACGTACCTATAAATGTGTCATATATCGAGTACTAGTCCAATTAAAAAAATTATAATAATGTATAGTAGTTGTATACATTTACAAAGAGTATTGTAGAGTTCAACGAATCTATTATGAGATACATGCCAATACAGAGAGAATGCAACGTCACATTTTCTAAAATATTTAAGCTTGTTGTGTTTTAAATTCATTAATGAGCGTATTTGATGTTCTGAAATGCATCGAAACACGTGTCACAGTAGATTTTAAGAAATAGTGGTGTGAAATTTGAATTAAAATGGATAGTTTATAGCCACAAAGTGACTGACGAATCTATTATTGAAATTGCGCAATTGTTGGTGTTTGAAAATTAAGAGCTGAAATGTATTTTATTCCAGTGGTTTCACTACGGAAAAAATGGAAATATATGCGAGACCAGTTCGTCGTGGAGCTGGGAAAAAGTCACGCGATAAATAAAAAAACTGGAGCTCGCACTCCTCCGAAATGGCCATATTTCAAATCGCTTCTCTTCCTGAGACCTGTCGTGAGCCACAAATACAAGAAGGCTGACGCATCCTCCGGCCCTGACGCGTCGCTGAACGACATGGACACAGAAAACGAAGACGATGACGATTCCGAAGATTTGCAATCGAAGACGGACAGCGAGGAAGATAGTGTCACGCAAAAACCGCGCAAAACTAACCATCTCCAAAACGACAATTTTAGTTTAGCTCTGATCAATATTGAAAAAGAAAAACTCAGGATTTTGAAGGAGAAGACGAAACTGATTGCGCAAGAAGCCGACGATGATTATCTTTTTTTCAAAAGTATAATCCCTTTTGTTAATAAAATTGACGACTGTAAGAAGTTGAAATTCAGGACTCGCGTGCAAGAAATCGTGGAAGAGTTCATCAGTGATGAAGAAGCCTACCATCTCGTGCCAGTCCCTGATGATGGTATATCGAAGCTGGAGTTCACGGAATGCTGATTTCAACTTCTGTGATTCTCTGCGTCGAAAAATGTACGGAGGTTGCTTAGTTTTTCAAAATCTTTCATTCCTAGATGGGACTTATCATTAGGCGCGGACACCTCGTAGCAAAAGGAGTTCCTATTTGTTGCATAAATCGATGGGTAGTGAATGAGCCAAACATTTAAAGGAGGTTGTGTCAAGATCCACATTTAAATAAAAATATTTTTAAACGTCTCGCAAGTTGGATTTGGTATAAACTGCTACACTATATTATTTATTGATCTGGTGTTTAATTTGTAGAACTCCATAATTTATGTATATTGAAATATTAAAATCTAACACTGATTTTTAGGGTCTACTAAGTTATTTACTATTTTATTTTTTTAAACATTGAAAACATCGTCACCATTGTTTCGTCCTGTTAGGGCATTATCAAACTATGTACACTATATTTCTAGCTATAATGGCTTGAATATATCGCTCACTCCTTTCAAGAACGTCATAAATCAAAAAACTTGATTTTTCAGGAGAACGTTTTTAATGTTTAAAAACATAATACAAAGTATTAAAAATAAATATCAAGCCACTTATTGAACTTTTTACCGTGCAACAGATCTTTTTAGGTAAAACCTGAAGGTTTTTTAGCCATTTAAAAAATATTGAGTATATTTAAAAAAAAAATAAACAATACCTTTTCTTCAAAATGCAAAAACAACACTTCTGCCCTGTATCGGGTAAATATTAAGTTAAAAATATGCCTCTTTTGCTGGGATATAGTACATTTTCTGGGCATTCCGAAAACATGCACAACTGAAAATTGACGAATTTTGATTTATGACGTTCTTGAAAGGAGTGAGCGATATGTTGAATTATCGGCCGAAACAAATAAAAAACCCAAGAGAAAAAATACTTAGCATACGTAAATTTACATTGAATTTATGGAATGAAATGTGATTTTTAGTGAAGGTGATAGAAATTAATATAATTTTATTTATATAAAATGATTGTAGAAAACAAATATTGGAAAGTTTTTTTTATTTTTTGCTTATTAGTGCCAAAAATACTTGAATATACCTACTAGAATATGTAAAATATTCATTTTAAAAGTTAAACCGACTATGAAATAGATTCATAGTTATAAATTTAAAAAATATGCTCACAAATATTTTGATCCGACACTGGCAAACAATTTTTATAATAATTATAACTAAAATGTAACTTTGTTTTAAAATCACTATAAATTTATAGTGATTTTAAAACAAAGTTACATTTTAATTATAACATGGAAAATCACAAAATTAGTGCTTCAAATATTTTTTTTCTGCTGCCTCGAATCCGCACCCCAGTTTCAATACTAACCTCAATTATTGCATCATCATACTGTCACGATCAAGATGCAATTCATTAAAATTTACGTACAAGTAGATCAAATGAACAAATAGAGCTATGAACATAATGTTATTTATCCAATAAATTTGCAAAGTTGGCATCTTCGTCTGCACATTCGTTTATTTGTGGAAAAATACTGGAAAATATTTCTTGCCTTTGTATTAGACTCTTTGATTGTCATATGTATTTCTATGAACGCATATAGTGCGAATTGGTTAGACAAATATTAAACATGGTTTATCCGATGTGACGGCCATTTGAGAAAGAAGTACTGCGCATATATTATAATAGGCTTTTGTCACGATGTTGGATTATTGGCTAATAAATTAATATGAAAAATCACAAGACTGTCGATAACATTCTTATTGAAATCTGTAGGGAACTAATGGAGATATTAAAGTTTAAACTTTACATATTTGAATAAAACGAAAAACGTGCGTTCGCATACGTTATCAAATTTCCGTCATCGTCATAAAAATGACGTCATAAGGTTTATTGTCTTTGGTTTATAGAGCTGTAATAGTAGTAGTTTGGATTTTTTTCTTTACCGCTACACTACCTTGTCTTATACAAATATGAGGGGAGGGGGGGGGTGGTAGGGTGGACCATAGACATAAACAAATAGAGCCGCCAATAATTTAGCAATGACACCAACATTAAAATAACACCATCGTTTCTGTGACGTCAGTCATTGCCAACTTACGAAAATAACGTTTTTTCGAAGGCGAATTTTCCAAAAGAAAATGATGAATGAAAATATTGATATATCGGCTGTTAAAAACACAAAACGAGTCTACTACAATCCTTTATAGGTTGAGTGTCCTATATATGTTAAATTAGATAATCATCCCGTCTGACAAAGATCCATTATTTGGTATACCGAAAGATTTTCGGGATATTGAAACTTGAGACTCAAGCACAAAACAAAATATTATAGACTTGTATGCATCAACATTTTACGAATTGTGAAAACAACATGTTTGGGAATCCCAAGACTTCGACTTAAGTGTAAGTTGAAGGAAAAAAAACATCGGTGATTTTCAAGATAGCTAGTTGAACCCTATCGCTCAAAAAACTAATAAAATGTAACAAAATGTTTTACAATGATCTATCATAAGTTGGGTGTCTACAGGGTTCACGTCTTCAGATAAAGTGTCCTTTATAGGACATTTACAACTAAATTTAAAAGCCTTAAACTGCAATAGTTATTTTTTATTTTAGTTATTTTGTATGTTCTTACATGGTTTTTTACTTTTTCACTTGCAAAAATTCACAATACTTATTTATTCAGGCGTTTTACAATATCTGATTAGTTCAGTCAATATTGATTAAAACTATTCATCATATTAACGTCATTTTTTGTTTGTCATATAAATAATTGTTAAGTTATATTTTGTTATTGTAAAAAACACGATTTATGCCAACATGAAATATTCATTTAAAATTATAATCGAATAATATTTTTTAAGTTAGATATGCGGTAAAATAACGTCTATAAATTTCATTAATTGATTCGGTCAAAGTGACTTTGTGATAAAATCTATCAATTTTTAATTCATGTTTTACCTAGTAATTACCACTTTTTTTATTAAAATCAACTGTGACACGTGTTTCGATGCATTCTGCATCATTTTCAAACACCGTATGATGGGGAATGTATCAAAACACGTGTCACAGTAGATTTTAATAGAAAAGTGGCATTTACCAAGTAAAACATTAATTAAAAACCTGTATAAAGTATGAAGTTTTAATTTCTGATAAATTAATATAAAATGTATTGTTATTCGGATAGGAAAAAATCAATTCTTTAACAGTGCTTGTGTTAACTCGACTAGCAGACATTTTGAGACAAAATCAACGTTGCTATTACAGGCAGGTTTTTTAGGTCTCAAAAATAATATACCAAAAATTTCAACCTTAGCTATTCATCAATGTGTCCTTTGTGTCAAAAATGCCATATTAAGCCTATGTACTGTAGCTATTGTTCGATTCTGAACGAAACTGTATTTTTTTTCAGTAAACTCAGTGCGGAAAAAATGGAAATACTTGCGCGACCAATTCGCCGTAGAGCTGGGGAAAAGTACTTCGGCCAGCGAAGAAACAGGAGACAACCCGACACCAAAATGGCCATATTTCAAATCTCTTCTTTTCCTAAAGAACGTAGTCAAAGTGAGAACTTCGTCAACTAATTCGTCGGCGAAAACTAGGAAAGCGACACCCGTAATCATGGACCACGAGCCCGGAGAAATACCTGATGACGAGCCTGACCATAAGTCAGACAGTGAAGAAGACGACACTGAGGATAGAATACACAAGAGACTGCAAAGTGACCGCTTCAACTTGGCGTTGATCAATATAGAGAAGGAAAAATTGAGACTCTTGCAGGAGAAGACCAAGATCAAAGCTCAAGAAACGGACGGCGATGATTTGTTTTTCAAAAGCATAATTCCGTTTGTTAAAAAAATCAACGAATCTAAAAAACTGAAGTTCCGTATACGCATACAACAGCTAGTGGAAGAATTTCTCACCGAAGATGAGGCCTTCCATCTCGTTGTTTCAGCTCCCCATTCTGGTTTATCCAAAATGGAGTTTGCTGATTGTTGAACTCATTCCAATATCCATATTTCTTATCATAAAAATTAAAGTTTATTTTAGTATAAGCAAATAATTTCATGTAAAAATTACTACAATTCGTATTATTTTTTGACATCTCGTCAAAGATGAAGACGAATATGGAAGTCTGGGCATTTACGGGGCTGACGACCGTCATAGGCTGGTTTAAGTGATCACTTTACACACGTGTAACATTCACCAATTCTACCCATTATTGACAACCACACCACTCAAATTCTTGGAAGTTCTATATAAAACCAATTTTGAGACATTATTCTTGAATCACTAGAACTTCACTAGAGGTATCTATTGGTGAGATGAAAAGTATTTGGACACACTCAAAATGTTGTACTACAATTATTGTTAAAATCTTCAAAGAAATAAGGGGAATTTAAAGGATATTAAACCTTAAGTGCGTCGTTAAGATATTAATCTATTTCTACCCGCAACGCATCTGACTGCGAACAGTTTTAAATTTTCAATTCGCAATTTTTGGTAAAAAGCCAACACAGAGAGAGTTTTAAAAATTGAAACTTTCACACTATAAGCACAGCAATGCGATATCATGTGACATTTGTGGAACAATAATAATTTCTCCTGTAATTGGAGATAATCCAGATTTTGTGAACAAGTATTTGGACACACTCAAAATGTTGTAAACAATAATGTTATGGATTATTACAACAGGTTAATTATGAATAAACGAAGGAAACCAACTTTGCGTATTTATTATTTATATTAGATTTAAGTTTTGTACTGACATTTCTTACACTCTTCAATTCATATAATTTAACTCATATTTATGTATTTTTTAAATCAAATACAGATTTTTTAAGTCTAAGTTATATTTTATTAAAAAACACAAAAATTGTCACGATACAATTGTCACAATATTAATTTTTATGTGTTTTTTTAATAAAATACAACTTAGTAGATTGAAAAAATCTGTGTTTGATTTAAAAATTAATACATAATTTAAAATGGAGTTCTACAAATTAAACGCGAAATCAATAAATAAACTTATTTTGTTAGGTGAATTATATAAAATCGTAGTTTTAAACCTCTGCCTTTTGAATATAACAGAATCTTATCTAGCATCTCACCAGTCTGATGATGTCGGTAACGACGAAACCCGTTACTGGTCAATTAAATTAAAAGTGTAAACAACTATTATATAGTTAATTTAAATGCCAAATATCAAGTTTGTATAATATTGTATATTTTTATTTAAGAAGTTCTCAAACTATGAAACTAACAATAAATAAATAAAATTGTCTTTTAATTGTAAATAAATATTGTGATCTATGAAAAATATTTTGTTTTTATTATATTTGTATTAATTAAAATCTCCTCGATGATTAAGACACAACTAGAGTCTAACAGTCTACCATTCATTATACGAGTATACTCGTAATTTGGATTATGACAGACGACTTTTCGATAAAATCTTGTCTAATAAATCAACTCTTTTGGCTACTAAATTTAATATGTAGTTAAATTCATAAACACTGTTTAAAAATACATGTACGTAATATTAAAATATTTTTCTTATGTTTTGAATATTGAAAGCATTAACTTTGTGGATCATATTGATATATTATTTCGAGAAATAAAAATACAATACAACAAGCTGAGATAAGCATTATCGATCAAATTAAGAAAGGTGTGTTGAGATGGTTTGGACATGTAGAACGAATGAGTGAGGAAAGAACGGTAAAACAAATTTATGAGGCGATTGTTAGTGGGAAAAGAAGCAGAGGAAGACCGAGAAAAACATGGCACGATCAGGTATGCCAAATACTTGAAAGTGGTCAGGTTAGGAGTCGTAACAATCGGCGGGTATGTATGAGGAGATGCATGAACGTGGAAGAGGCGAAGAATGTTTGCAAGGACAGAGTGGTGTGGCGCTCTATTCTCTCTGCCTATCCCTGCGGGGAAGCGGCGTGATGGTTAGTTAGTTAGTTAGTTAAAGTACTTTGTGTTCTGATCCACTCACATATCGCTCACTTCTTTCAAGAACGTCATAAATAAAAAAAACTTGATTTTTCAGGAGAACGTTTTTAAAGTTTAAAAATATAATACAATGTATTAAAAATAAATATCAAGCCACTTATTGAGATTTTACTGTGCAATAGATCTTTTTAGCTAAAATCTGAAGGTTTTTTCTCCATTTGAAAAATAATTAGTATATTTAAAAAAATAATTAAACAATACATTTTCTTCAAAATGCAAAAACAACATTTTCTACCCTGTAGCGAGTAAATATTAATTTAAAAATGTGCCTCTTTTGCTGGGATATAGTACATTTTTTGGGTATTCCGAAACCGTGCACAACTGAAAATTGACGATTTTTGATTTATGACGTTCTTGAAAGGAGTGAGCGATATGTGCAATGTAATGCTTGATGAAATAGACATCAATACTGTTTCTTTTAATACGTTTAAGAGAAATACTGTTGATGTGTATTTGACTACTTGATAAAGAAATTTTCTATTATTTGATAAAAACATGTAATGTAATTTTATTATATAGTCATAATTATATGTACATGACAGTTTATTTTTATTTTTAGATTACTTAAGTGAAAACCTCTAATTGGAATGTTATTTTTTTAATTTTATTATATTATGTTATTTTTGTTCAATATTCTGGTTAATAAACCAACAGGTTTTCCAATAAATAAATAAATAAATTATGTTTAAATAGAAAGTAAAATTTGATTTGGAATAAGTAATGGGTTTTCAAAAAATCGCAAATGTGAATATCATTTTAAATGCATAGAGCTGGAATTTATAGGGTATTAACGGGAATGTTTCAGGTATTTCATAATTCGGGGAAAATATGACTCATTAAAAATACTTTTTTTTTGTGTACTCACAAAGAATCAGGACACCAAAATACTGTAAGTACTTACTTACATCCGATATTCGTAGCCATTAGTGATAATGTCTTATTCAACTTAATCTACCTGAAGTCTCGTCATTATTAATTACAGGTAACTTTTTCCTATTTTTGAATCAGCCATAGGTAAACAGACAGACCTAACGACTTCTTTGTTCTATGAATGGGACGTTTTACTGTTTTGGATCAATATACCGTAATTGAGTGGGTAGCGAGCAGACTGGGAGAAGGTTACATCGATCCACCCTCTAACTGTAACACGTATCGCTCACTCCTTTCAAGAACGTCATATATAAAAAAACTTTATTTTTCAGATCGTTATTAAAGTTTAAAAATATAATGAAATGTATTAAAAATAAATATCAAGCCACTTATTGAACTTTTTACTGTTCAACAGATATTTTTAGGTAAAACCTGAATGTTATTGTTCCATTTGAAAAATATTTAGTATATTTAAAAAAAAAACTAAACAATACCTTTTCTTCAAAATGCAAAAACAACACTTTCTGCCCTGTAGCGGGAAAATATTAAGTTAAAAAATGCCGATTTTGCTGGGATATAGTAGGTACATTTTCTGGGCATTCCGAAAACATGCACAGCTGAATATTTACGATTTTTGATATATGACGTTGTTGAAAGGAGTGAGCGGTATGTAGACTTGATACGACGACCCTTCGACCTTTCCTCGAAGTTGGGATGTATTTACAACCTTTATTATATGGGACATTCCTAATCCGATTCCCAGGTAATATAAGTAAGAATAAAAATTAGGTTAGGGTTCTATTATGTCCCAGTTTGACAGGGGATATCCGGGTTTGATAAGTGTTTTCCTGCCAAACAAATCGATAGCGTTTTACCTTTTTTAGCAAATAAGATAATAAACGTGTAAAAACACTCACAAGTCAATTGTAGATACTTTTTTTTCATTTTGTCCGCCTACGTAGTGTAATGGTCAGCATACTCGCCTACCGTTCTGGACGTCCCGGGTTCGATTCCCAGGGGGGTTTAATAAATATAAGTGATTTTTTCACTCTAATATTTATTCAATATTACACTGGACTGGTACCTGAAGTGGAGGGCTGATCACCTTTCCTTCATGTGTAATCGATCGAGATAATACTGCGTTTATATGAAGCAGTGCCCTATGCACCATTGGGGTGCGGTAAGGGTTTTATTATATATATATATATATATGTATATATATATATATATATATATATATATATATATATATATATATATATATATATATATATATATATATATATATATATATATATATATATATATATATATATATATATATATATATATATATATATATATATATATATATATATATATATATATATATATATATATATATGTATGTGTGTGTAAATATATATATTTAACTAGACTGAGCAGTTGGACCGAGTACAGCCGAAAACAATAAATAAAATTAAGAAGATAGAATTGAAAATGTCATTTGTAAGTGACGTTTGATATTTACGATTTCATTGTGAAGTTGCGGCGATTGCGGAACAGGACGTGGGCAGGGTTCAGTAAGTAAGTGATCAGGTGATCAGCGGTTCTGTCATTGATCGCGGATTAGTTAGCGCTCTTTGACTGATTTCCTGATTGGGAGGACAATGGGTTCCTACATATCCACTACCGGCAATAACTAATTAACGGTGCTATTCATGATTTATTACAATACAATAATTCTTAACTGTCAGAATTAATTATTATTATTATTCTATTATCCGTCTCCGCAGTGTAATATTTTTTATCAATTCATTAATTGGTTCGGCAGTCACTCTGTGGTAAAATCAAGCCATGTTTATTTTAATTTTTACTTGGTTATTACCACTATTTATTAAAATCTATTGTAACACGTGTTTCGATGCATTCCGCATCGTCACCAAATATCGTTATTTTCAAACACCATTTTCAAATATGCGGTAATTAAAAATGATGCGAAATGCATCGAAACACGTGTCAAAATAGATATTAAGAAAAAGTGATATTTACCAAGTAAAACTTATGCTAAAAATATTTTTAATGTCTTATTTTTCTTTATTTGTCCGCCTCCGTAGTGTAATGGTCAGCACGCTCGGCTACCGTTCTGGAGGTTCCGGGTTCGATTCCCAGGGAGGGAGTGAAATAAATACACGTGATTTTTTCACTCTTATATTTATTCAATATTACCCTGGACTGGTACCTGAAGCGGAGTTCCTTTCCTTCGTGTGTTAACGATCAAGATAACACTGCGTTTATATGATGCAGTGCCCTATGCACCATTGGGGTGCGGGTAAGGGTTTATAATAATAATTCTATTATTACTCTCTACTATTATAATCTAGAGACGAACAATTACTTAAACATGAAAGCTGGAATTACATAATATTAAAATAATTTCTAAATCTACAATGGTTAGCACGTTTAGCTACTTTGCTGGAGGTCCCGGGTTCATGGAAGTCTACACGTATGTAAAGTGTTCACATAACCGGTCCATGACAGATCAAAGCCCTGTAAATAACTACACTTCCATATTCTTCTTCATCTATGTTGATACGTCAAATAAAATGTAAAAAATAACTCCTTGGTAGAGAAAACCCAGATTTGTGAACAAGTATTTGCACACACTCTAAATATGCATATTATCGATTTCTCACAGTAATATTTTTTTATATTACCATGGAATGTGAGCAACGAATAATATAACACTGCGTCAATACGATGCAGTGTTCTATGCACCATTGTGTGCGGATACGGATTAGAAGAAGTGTAGATTACTTTAACATTATTTCCGGGCTTTTATTTCTAACGACTTTGTCATTTAAAACCGGTTGTCAATCAGTAAAGAAAATTAATTATTGCTTATGTTTTTACCAAATAAAAATACAGTTATAAATAGTTATCTCTGCTACGTTGTGTTTTGACTGTAATTCCATTACATAAATGAGTCACAATACAAAAACATTAAAATAAAATGTTGGCACAATGGGTATTAGGGAGAAAGGTCATACTATTTTAGTTAATTCTAAAATAATAATGTGAGTCAGACTTAGACGATACATAAACAATGAGCACTTTCTTTTTTTGTACGGTTGTTCGTTACAAGATTAAACTTTCAACATGATCACAGAATAGCACCAAGTAAACAAATATAATGATAAGGACATGTTTTCTTCAACTGTGCGCATTCTTAAGTTTTATCAGCGATAAAAGTTGCGTTATTGGGGTTATCACGGTTATCGCAGTGTTTGTTTACTTGCGATATTTTTAAACTAGCTTGATACATACGAGTAGACACATAACATGGTGATAAAATAAACTTAGCATAAATTGTAAACAAGGCGATAAAGCAATAATACCCACAATTATTAATAATAAATAAAAACGTAAAAAACATTCTCAACTTTTCAGCGATTACAGTAAAGCCTCGATATAACGGACTAATTGGGGGGGAAATGCGATCTCTCGAAAGAATGTGCGACAAAACGATGTATGATAGATGTGCGAATAGTGAAATAAGGAAGGAATGCAAAGCTGAGATAAGCATTATCGATAAAATTAAGTAAGGTGTGTTGAGATGGTTTGGACATGTAGAACGAATGAGTGAGGAAAGAACGGTAAAACAAATTTATGAGGCGAATGTAAGTGGAAAAAATAGGAGAGGAAGACCGAGAAAAACATGGCTCGATCAGGTATGCCAAATACTTGAAAGTCGTCAGGTTAGGAGTCGTAACAATCGGCGGGTATGTATGAGGAGATGCATGAACGTGGAAGAGGCGAAGAATGTTTGCAAAGACAGAGTGGTGTGGCGTTCTATTCTCTCTGCCTACACCTGCGGGGAAGCGGCGTGATGGTTAGTTAGTTAGTTAGCTAAGTGGGGGGAGGGGGTGTCCGTTAAAGCCGAAAGTCCGTTTTTCAAAAAAAGCCTTAAACTAAATATTTAAATTTTTTGAAAATATGAACACTGTATTTAGATACAAACACAAGTGTCTCTTACGACTGCGGACTCTTAAGTCAGCCTTATTAATTAATTTCTAATAATGAGCCGCCCAGGCTCACAGAAATAGTATGAAATTGAAATACATATTTGTGTAAAAATGTAAAAAACACAAATATTTATCTTAAAAAAAAAAAAAAAACAAATTCTGGTAACTGTTTTCGGACTCGTCGTGAAGTGACGTTGCTGTTTGATATCGACGCATTTGCTTTCGGTAATCCTGCTTTAAAAAAGGAATCAAGTTTTGTTTGCACTTTTGAAGTTTACTGTTTTTTTTATAATCATCTCTCTGAAATTTAAAAAATGCATTTAATATACTTGAGCTTCGTTATCTGGCGAACAGTCAATCAATGTTATTGGATCGTCGAGATGTGATCTTACCACTGATAACCTCATTTTTGACAGTGTTGTTGTTGCTCCAGCTAGCAGGACGGCATTATGTCTCAAATTCTAGTGCTAAACGTATGACATGATTATCATGGCCGCTATTTTTTTTTTACATGCGACGACGCGTGAATTTAAGCATGCATGATATTAACAGGACGTTTTATTTTTTTTATATTTGACTGGATTTTTTGTCCGTCATATTCGAAGTCCGTTAAATAGAGGTCCGTTATATTGATGTTTTACTGTACTTTTAAATTTTAACACAGCTTCATGATTTATTTATCAGCTGCGTTGCTGCCATGGAGACAGGCTGTCAATATAAAATATGGAACATCTTTAATTGTCTCTTGGTAAGGGCATGGGCCATAGAGCGCAGAGCAAAGCATCAGATAATGCAGCGTTGATTGTGAATTGCAAAATACAATGAATAGTATATTTTTTCCCCGACAGATTCATTACAGTTATAAAAATACAGGGTCATCGAAAAATAATGCCAACATTTAAAAAAACTATAGCACTGACACCAAAAATGTTATACGGGTAATTCTATCCCCGAACGCTAGCTGGTGAACGTAAGTTTATACAAAATTTGAGTGTGTCCAAATACTTGTTCACAAATCTGGATTATCTCCGATCATAGGAGTTATTTTTTAACATGAAATATTAGTAGTGTGGTTGTCAATCATGAGTAAAATTAAGGAATGTTACACGTGTGTAAGTGATCACATACACCAGCCTATGACGGTCATAAGCCACCTTAAATTGTCAGTCTTCCATATTCTTCTTTATCTATGTTGAAATGTAAAAAACGTACATTTTGTTTGAGAAGTAGCGTGATTCTGATTCTTTCCCAACGGGTAGATCGGTAGAGGGAGCCCCCATTGCCAGGCCTCCAAGAAGTCCTGATCTCACCCCATTGGATTTAATTTTCTGGAGGTACATTAAAAAAATTGTGTACGCAGAAAAGATTCAGGATATGGAGCACATGCGGGAGGGAATTTCTGCCGCTATCTTGACAGTTACTCATGAATTGATTGCACTATATGACTACACACTAGACATAAGCAGAGCGACGAACATCGAATTTAAAAAAATCCTTTTTCCGCACATTTTAAGATCGAAACCATTGAATTATCCCATTGAAGGGAAATATGCGTGATCGAAGATGTCGTTAGGTTTGGAAGGCAACGAAGGAGACAATGGTATGCGCATGTGAGGAGAATGGAACCATCCAGACTCCTCCACATTGCTCTGTAAGGCCAACCCCAAGGTATACGACTTCAGGGCAGACCGCCAAAGCGACGGATCAACAGCTGGGAATCAACATTGCAGGAGGCTAATCTCTCTTAAAAACAGGCCACAAGGGCTATACCAAGCAGAGGAAGAAGAACATTGAATTTCCTTTAATATAAATATTAAAAAAATGTATCAAACGGTTATTTTAAATGTTGGCATTATTTTTCGATGATTCTGTACATATAGATCACTCCTTTCAAGAATGTCAAAAATCAAAAATAGTAAATTTTCAGTTGTGCATGTTTTGGGAATGCTGGTATATACCAACAAAAAAGGCATATTTTTAAATTAATATTTACCCGCTACAGGGCAGAAAGTGTTGTTTTTGCATTTTGAAGAAAAGGTGTTGTTTAATTTTTTTTATATAAGTATACTAAATATTTTTCAAATGGTGAAAAAACCTTCAGGTTTTATCTAAAAAGATCTGTTGCACAGTAAAAAGTTCAATAAGTGTCTTGATATTTATTTTTAATATACTACATATATTTTTAAACTTTAAAAACGTTCTCCTGAAAAAACAAGTTTTTTTATTTATGACGTTCTTGAAAGGAGTGAGCGATATGTAGCTGTAATAGTCTGGTTTTAACACTGAGCCATTTGTTTACCTGTAGTTTATAATGACAGATGATCCATTTAAAGACTGTTGACACGAAATGAAATAATTCCTACCTACACTGTGTGTCATGATTCGCGATAATACAGCGCCCATTTAATTACTTTGTTATTGTGGAATTAATATTATTTATTGGCAAATCGCTCACTCCTTTCAAGAACGTCATAAATCAAAAATCGTCAATTTTCAGCTGTGCATGTTTTCGAAATGCCCAAAAAATGCACTATATCCCAGCAAAAGCGGCATATTTTTAACTTAATATTTACCCGCTACAGGGCAGAAAGTGTTGTTTTTGCATTTTGAAGAAAAGGTATTGTTTAACCATTTTTTTAAATATACTAAATATTTTTCAAATCGAGAAAAAACCTTCAGGTTTTACCTAAAAAGATCTGTTGCACAGTAAAAGTTCAATACGAGGCTTGATATTTATTTTTAATATATTGTATTATATTTTTAAACATTAAAAACGTTCTCCTGAAAAATCAAGTTTTTTGATTTATGACGTTCTTGAAAGGAGTGGGCGAAATGTGCATACTTATTGAAATGCTCTTAGCAACATTATCTTCGTGGTTGTTTGCCGATAACAAAGCTGTAATTAAACTTATTTTTATAATACGAAAACACGACTGTTTGTCATTGATGTTTGAAGGATGTATTAAATTGGTAATTTTCCATATTATAATATAAAAAGTTTAAAAAAAAAACAAACCTCGTTATAAAATCAATATGAACATATTTTATTATCACTTAATTATAACGCTGACTGGGTTCGAAATACATAGTTTCTTTCTCAAGACAAATTAATACTAATATGTATACTTAATAGTCCGCCTCCGTGGTGTAATGGTCAGCACGCTCGGCTATCGGGTTGATTCCCAGAGGGGGTTAAATAAATATAAGTGATTTTTTTACTCCAATATTTATTCAATCTTACCCTGGACTGGTGCCTGAAGCGGAGTGCTGATCACCTTTCCTTCATGTGTCAACTAACGATCAAGATAAGACTGCGTTTGTATGATGCAGTGCCCTATGCACCATCGGGTGCGGATAAGGGTTAGAAGAAGAGGATACTTAATTAAAAAATCCAATATTTTTGTATAAATGAGGCAATTTTTTTGTATTAATGAAGTTACAAAAAATTAATGCAATAGATACTTAAGTATATAAATATTATTTTTACAAAAATGTTAGTAATATTAGTATATAACCACTCGTGAGTGGTCATATACTAATATTACTAACATTTTTGTAATAAAAAAATCAATTAAAAATGACTAACCACAAAGTAAATGCTTTAAACATTAATAATATTAATGACATAATGCAAAAATGGGCAGAAAGGTGATTTAATAGTGATTTTATGTGAAAGTATTTTTTCAATATTTATAATATGATTCATTTGCTCATCGATGGGAGTAAATAGTGTTCTAAAACCAAAACTATAAACGGAAAAGTAGGTAAGTACTATACATGCAAAATTTGAATGGCAATAAAGACAATTTTGAAAAAGGAATATTAAATACCACAGATAAAATCGGGCAGACACAAAACAGATTGGTTTTTAAAAAAAAGTATCCTATTTTTTTATCTCAGCAGTGCGTTAATTTATAACGCATAGACTAAAAATACATAGTGAACACATTATAAATTTACTTTAGGATTTTTTAAAAATGATTTTGGCATTAAACCGGTTGCTCCGTATTGTTAGGAAATTGGAGTTACCTTTTTTATAAATATTTTTGTTTATTACCGAATAGAAAAGTAAAGTGTAGATACACTACGTAGTTAATGCGTTAACTTCCCTTTGCAATCGACGTACTGGTTAGTGATTGTATCTTAGTGGGTTTTTAGTTCAAGTATGTAATGCAAAGCCTGAGTTTTTACGTTTTTAAAGTTTTTACATTTTCGACACTGGTTACAATCTAAAATCCGATCTTTGAAGACGCGGTGTCAAAATATATGTTATCGCGAGAGGTTAGTTTATAAAAATGTTATTACAGTATAATAAAAGTGACAATTGTGCAAAGTTTATTGTACGTTATGTGGAAAAAGGCGGTTTTTAAATGAATTGATACAAACAAGTGCTTCGAACTGTAAAAGAAGTATGGCAGCGCATAGTAAATCTGACGCATGGTAAGTACTTATTCACTATTTAATTTTAGTTAAAATGTGTAAATTGTATTACATAATTATAGGTTTGGTTTTTTAAATATGCACTTACCATTTGGTTAGCCTTCATTCACCCGTACAAAACCTCGTAACACCCTTTTCTTCCTAATCGTATTTAGCACGACAACTATTCGTATCTCAAACAAACACTTTCAGGGTGAAAATCTGATTACACTTTGAAAATTTTGATTACTCGTAAACAATTGACAGTTGTAAGTTTCACAATATTTCACAATATTCACAATGAGTCCAAATTTTTGAACACAAATGTTGGATTGCCTCACTGTCAACTTTTTTTAAATATTTTTTTTAATAAGCTTTCTCTCCTTTACGAGTAATTTCAGCTCTATTCACAAACAAAATAAATTATAATATCAATAAATAAAGGATATAAGAGGACAAAGAGATAGCAGGAAAAAAATCAACAACAATAATAATAATTAGCTGACATTAAGGAAAATATAAAATACACTTTGGAGTTATTTATATATATTTTTTTTTATTGATATTTCAATAAAGTTAGACGAAGTCTATTTAAAATGAGAATATAGCAGTTCTTTCATTGGTTTAAGTGGTGATATTCAATATGTAACATTCACCATTCTACCCAAGATCAGGGTTGCCAGGTCTTTTCCAAATAAATACCCAGCGGTGAGGAAAAAATAATGTTTTAATCTACAACATTTTGAGTGTGTCCAAATACTTGTTCACAAATCTGGATTATCTCCAATTGAAGGAGTTAGTTTTCATATTATTTTTTGACATCTCAACAAAGATGAAGAAGAATATGGAAGTCTGGGCAGACTTTGAACAAGTATTTGGACACACTTAAAATGTTGTAAATAAATTAACTGGTCAAATTATAAGCTAAAATAATAAGAATGAAAATGATATTTTCTGGCGTTTCTCATGTATGTTATTATAATCCAGGATTCGGACCTCACATACGAATATAAGAGTTTCTGCTCAATAAAAAGTTTATTTTCATCTCACCAATAGATGTCTTTAGCGAAGTTCTAGTGATTCAAGAACAATGTTTCAAAATTTGTTCATATATATAGAACTTCCAAGAATATGAGTAGTGCGGTTGTCAATAATGGGTAGAATTGGTGAATTTGTTACACGCGTGTAAAGTGATCACTTAAACCAGCCTATGACGGTCGTCAGCCCCGTAAATGCCCAGACTTCCATATTCTTCTTCATATTTGATGAGATGTTAAAAATAATATAAAAATAAACATAATAATACAATTTACTAGGCAAATTTAATATCCTATGCGAGCCACCGAAAACGCCTCGGCGAGCTACCTTGTGGCGATCACTGATATAGATCATTAAATAAAATCTTTGATATCTAAATCGCTAAGGGATCAAATTTGGGGATTCGCACCATATATTCAGATGAGTTGTATGTCATCGTTAATAACGTACCGGTTTTGGCATGAATACAATATCAAAAAATGTACTCTCCTCTTAAAATAAATATTACGAAACTGAAGCAAAACATCTCATAAATAGTGGCCAAAAACATTTTATGTTTTAACAGGTCAATGTATTTGTCGGTCAAAAAAAAAGTCTAGCTGTTTTCACATTCGGCGTAAACAGAAGCCCACGCACTTTTTGGGCACATTATACAGTCGGACCAAAAGTGTGGTACATTAATATATGTACTACTATTACTAACATCACGCCGTTTCCCTACAGGGGTAAGCAGAGAGGATGGAACGCCACACTCTTCTGTCCTGACATACAATCCTCGCTTCCTTCACATCCATACATGCCCTCCGATTACGCAGGCTTTTGACACCGACAGATTTTAGGTTCTGATTGATCTGATCGTGCCAAGTCTTTTTCGGCCGTCTTCGTTCTCACATTTTTTCGCCACATATATTTTCTTAGTCATTCTCCCGTTATCCATTTCCTCCACATGTCCATACCACCCTAAAGAACTCTTCCTAATATTTTCAAATATACCCTGTTCACCCTTACATTCCTTTCTTAAAACTTCGTTTTTATTATTCTGTCATACAATTATTTTCCACACATTCGTCTGAAGGAGCGCATTTCAACAGCGTTCACTCTGCTTTCGTGCTTCCTTTGCCAGTGCCGTGTTTCGTTTCCATACATCAGTGTCGGTATCAGCACTCCGTTGTGAACAGCCAGTTTGGCTTCCATGGACATATTTTTATTTGTTTGATATAATATCTATCAAATATTTATTTAACATAACCCTGGACTGGTTCCTGAAGCGCAGGAGTGATGACCTTGCCTTCATGGAAGTAACGATCAAGTTAACACCGCGTCAATACGATGTAGTGCCCTATGCACCATTGGGTGCAGATAAGTTTTAGAAGAAGAAATTGGTGATGTATATATATGAGTTACAAAAAATTGAGTAGTGTGGTTGTCAATCATGGGTAGAATAACATACGTATAATATAACACGTGTGCAAATTTCTTATCTGTTGCTCTAAGATACGTTTTCTTCTTCATCTTTGTTTAGATGTCAAATCAAAACGTATAAAAACTTTCAGTCGAGTTTTGTTTTTACAGAGTATTTGTGACGTGTGCATCATTTTAGCGCTTTATTTTTAAATGTCCTTTAAAAGTCTTTACTAATTTGAGGTATTCGGTTATAGAAAGTGCCAGAAATTGCGCGAACAGTAATAGGTACCTACCTACCTACATCGCCATATAAGACGTTCTGACGTGTGACTCACATAAGTGTGTGGTTCCAGTCATATTCCGTCATTCTGCATATTCAATTTTGCTAAGTTGTTATTATATACATATATTTTTTACACATTACGAAGCCAAATGTATTTTCGTACGATCCGCACACTGCAGGGTCGCAGTCGGACAAAAATTAATTGAATTTTAAGCGCCCGACATTGAAAATTATTCGGTTTTGCGTTTTGCGCAAGTCCGTTTGATGTTTGGCAACGTTGCTTTAGGCTCAGGTGACGTTCGGACAACTAAAGTTTAAAAATAAACTTTAAAAACATTTAAAAGTTAACGTTTAAAACAAATCCGAAATCAATTGTCCGCCTCCGTATTGTAATGGTCAGCACGCTCGGCTACCGTTCTGGAGGTCCTGGGTTCGATTCCCAGGGGGGGTTAAATAAATATAATTGATTTTTTTACTGTAATATTTATTTAATATTTACCCTGGACTGGTACCTGAAGCGGAGGGCTGATCACCTTTCCTTCATGTGTAAACGATCAAGATAACACTGCGTTTATATGAAGCAGTGCCCTATGCACCGGATAAGGGTTTTTATTTATTATTTATATATTTTAAATGAATCTCACAAATCGCTTACTCTTTTCAACAACGTCATACATAAAAAAAAAACTTGATTTTTCAGGAGATGCAAAAGATCTTTTTAGGTAAAACCTGAATGTTTTTTCGCCATTTGAAAAATATTAAGTATATTTAAAAAAATAATTAAACAATACATTTTCTTTTAAATGCAAAAACAACACTTTCTGCCCTGTAGCGGGTAAATATTTAGTTAAAAATATGCCGCTTTTTCTGGGATATAGTACATTTTCTGGGCATTCCGAAAACACGCACAACTAAAATTTGACGATTTTTTATATATGACGTTGTTGAAAGGAGTGAGCGATATGCCCAATTGTAGAAAGTCTATACTTCACAAATTCTCAATTGATGGCAGCATCATCAGGCAAAATTCCACATCTATCAAAATAATAACTAACATATAAAAGGAATGCAACAACAGTGCATATTATATATACATCGTTCAAAAATTCATGCAATATGTTTGTTAAATAATGGGCAGAATTGTTAAACGTTACACGCGTGTATAAGGTGATCAATCACTTAACCTTTTAAACGCGTTAACTTTGTTCCTAAGAGACGCCCGTGCGCGGCGGTATTTCGCCGTTTTTTAAATGATTACTTTTATCATGTATTTAGTTAAGAAACGATTTATTTTCCTAAACAAAAACGTTCAATGGGATTCATTGTGCCTTTTTGGTACTCTATAATACACGTGTGTCACATTATTCTTGAAATATATCGTAATATAAACAAATTAGATCGTAACATAAACAAATCAAAGCACGCATCGTGTGTCACTCTTACCCACTGGCGATGCGTAGCGTCGAGAGTGAGACAGATATAGGGCATGATTATGGCGCGGACTAATTACCGACCGCAAGAAAAATCAGGGATCTGTTGTTTTATTTATCCTTGTGATGTTACAAATTATTAGTCAGATATTTCAACAGATGTCATAAGGCCGAGGATTGACGTATTATTTTATCCAAAGTTCCACACCATGAAAAAATCCCTCCAAGTTGAACTGAGGTTCGAAACTTGGAGCAAAGTGAAAACACAAACGCTTATGTCAGCCGCGTATGGGGCATGTCTTGTAAAAACACAAACGGTTATGCGAGCCGCGTGGATCCGGTTAAACCACAGAAATACCAGGTCGTAAACACTGGAATACTATGATTTCTTTCTTCTTTAAAATATCGGGCATAGTTTCAACCATTATAAGCCACGTGTCGTGTGTGACCATGTCATGATCACACATGAATGTGAAAGAAAACGAATTAAGTACCTTTCGACTTCCATAAGGGACACCTCGTCGACTCTCTATTTTGCCTTTTCTCATTATTTTATATTTATATAATATAGTTTTTTGTCCGCCTCCTTAGTGTAATGGTCAGCACGCTCGGCTACCGTTCTGGAGATACCGGGTTCGATTTCCACTGGTGGTCAAATAAATATAAGTGATTTTTTCACTATAATATTTACTCAATATTACCCTGGACTGGTATTTGAAGCGGAGGGCTGATAACCCTTTCCCGTGTGTTAACGATCAAGATAACACTTTATATCTATTTGTAGAGCTCTTTGTGTGGTTTCCCCAAATACTTATTACTGTACTTTTGTGCCTGTACAGTAGTTTATAAATCACTAATATTTTAATAAAAATCATTTTAGTTAAAGATTATCCATTATTATTATCTTCTGGCGTAGTGACGAAAAAGTTACATGTATATACTTACAATTCGCCCCTGCCTTCTTTGTGGAAGGAGGGCCGCCATGTTTTACGCACACATACTATTGCAGTTTCCTGGCCCTGTACGTCTCATGTACACATACACACACTCATATTTACGTAAATATACCTACTGTGACGTCACGTAATCAATAATGGATCATGCGACACTAACACCAGTGCATAAGCTAATATTGAACTATGGCTAGTAAATATTCCGGTAAAACCTTATTTGGTGAAAAATCACCCGTTGATAATGACGTCAAACACAAAAATTTTACACAATATCAAAAAACAAATTTATGTATACAAATAAAAATGTAAATGTGTGACAGGTGCCGTGGCGTAGTTGGGTAAGCGCTCGACTGCGTAACTGGCGCCGCGGGTTCAATTCCCGCCAATTGCAAAATGAATTCAAGAAAGATTTTTTTTCAATTGGTCTGGGTGTTTGTGATGTATTTTTACATTTACCTTCCCTATCCTGACTATCCTACCTGCAGACAAGCGTCTAAAATAGAAGATTTGCGGGTTATTCCTTTAAATTATAAATCTGAAGTTTTGCACAGATTGCTTTGAAACTTTGTCGTAACGATGCATTCGAATAGGCGCGTAGTTTTAAGTATCTGTAAATGCAAAAGTTCGTTTGTTCAAAAAATTTCTGATTTTCATCATATTTTTCAAAATCATCATTCTAAGTATTGAATGGGAGGATTTAGGAACATGAAAAAGTCAAGCTGTCAAGTTGACAGTTAAAACCATAGAAACATAATCTCTACCAGATACAAAAATCTACCGCGGACATCCGTTTACACTGTTATTATCTATAAAGTCAAAGTAAGTTGAGAGGTTAGGAACGGTCAAGAAGTACCTATTTGCTATACGTAAAACGTCAACATTCATCTCTAGAGTTACCTTTAGCACTCTAAAATTTCTTAATCATTATTTGTTATTTATGAATTAATTTTTAAATCAAACACAGATTTTTTGAGTATAATAAGTTGTATTTTATTAAATTTCGTCTAGTTATGCATTCGTTTGAAAATGCCATAACTAGGCGAAATAATTGTCACAATATTAATTTTTATGTGTTTTTTTTAAATAAAATACAACTTGGTAAATTCAAAAAATCTGTGTTTCATTTAAAATTAATTCGCCAATTAAAATGGAGATCACTATTTTGTAAATCAATTACTTAATTGATTTTACAAACTACGTAAAAAGGGACTTACATTAGTTCTGTAGTGAAATATTGTAGAGTATGATAATTTTTATTTATTTGTATTATGTACTTAAATTACTTGTAAATCGCGTCATATAGAGTCAAGCCAGAGTCGACATCGGAGTTGGCGCAATAAATACAATGTCGAGTTTGTAGAGCCATTCTTCATATCTTTGTGGTGTAGGAGTTCTAGGGGTTAACCCTTTCCACTGTGACCATTTTTTCTCATAACTGATCAGCTACTCTGATCAAAACAATGCGACGTTTTTCTACCATTAAAATAAATATTTTGGTTCCCTAATTATGGAACACTCTGTCTGGCAATTCGTATGACCATGTTAATTAAGATTAACTGTATTTATCTGAAATATTTTTTGGTAGAATATACTTGGGTGACAGAGAAATCAGTGATTAAAGTTATACCTGCGCCGGGCCAGAATGTCTGGCCTACAGAGTGGTAAGAGTTAAGTTGTTAGGTCTTACTTTACTTTACTTTTCGTGTGGCACCGGCTTATCCTTCACCCATATAGGTTATATCTTAGAGTCTTGGCTCCATTCTTCTCAGCCAGTCCACCGCCTCCGGGGTCGCCTCATGGATATCCCGAAGGTCACCATCAAACCCTTCGAGTTTGAAGTCCTGCGCTATGTGTCTTATGGTCTGCTCAGCTCCACATTCATAATCAGGGTTGTTCCTTTTCTCCCACCTCCAGAGCACGAAGTCGCAGCAACCCTCCGTTCTTACTCGGCCCCATGCCCATGCCCTTCGGGGCAGATCAAAACTCGGTACTCCGTCTCCAGGTCTGATGTAAGTATTTTGAACAAATGAAGCTAGCATGATTTAAAAATATATAAAATAAAATATATAATAATAATAATAAAACCCTTATCCGCACCCCAATGGTGCATAGGGCACTGCGTCATATAAACGCAGAGTTCTCTTGATCGTTTACAGATGAAGGAGAGGTGATCAGCCCTCCGCTTCAGGTACCAGTCCAGGGTATAATTGCATAAATACTACAATGAAAAAAACACTTATATTTATTTGAATCGAACCCGGGACCTCCAGAACGGTAGACGAGCGTGCTGGCCATTACACTACGGAGGCGGACATAAAATAAAATAACAAAAAAATACTTTTAAATTTTACATGTCTGTTCTTCATAAGTTAACTGGGCTTATAACCGTCGAACAAATAACGTTACCTTCAAAACACAGGGTTTAATACCCACTTGAACAGATCAAATAGTCGAAGAGATATCAATAAGGTATTGCACAAAAAGGTCATTTAAAAAAACCTAGCTAAATACTAGCTATTTGCGTAGCATTGAACGTTTTTACATAATGTAAAATATTACTTGCGAAAGTTTTTACATTAATTGCAGGCACGGGATGGTGGTGATAAACATAAGGTTATCAGCGGTTTCTAACTATTTTGTCTCGTGAACCATTATTTTAATTTCATCATTGATAAATATGAATCACTTTAGAACTGATGTCTCTTTTGAAAGATAAGTATTTATTAACCTAAAATGCTTTTCAAGTGACAAAAAATCGATTTTCAATCGTTTAAGGCCCAACAAACGTTGAATCGCAACTTAATTTTCTTTAAACCCAGGTAACATTTGAGGTGATGGATTGTTCTCATAATGTGTTATTATTGGCTAATAAATTAATGTAAAAAATCACAAGACTATCGGTAAAATTATTATTGAAATCTGTCGAGAAGTAAGGAAGATATGAAGGTTTAAGCTTTAGATACCTATTTTAGTAAAACGAAAAACGGACACAGTTATACGTCATCGGCAGTGTTGCCATATATACAGATTTATCTGTATTGATACAGATTTTAGGCTGCCTTCTTATCCATCTATTTTGAATGAAACGTTGTTCCGAAGAACCTGCTCGGGTGATATCGGGCGATGACCGACCGACATCTGCTAATTTAAATTTAATCTGGTAAGCTGAAGCGCAGAATACATCACCTTGCTTTAAGTCCTTTAAGATTAAGATCACGCTGCATCAATCGAGGGCAGTGCTCTATACACCGTTTGGTGCGAAAGAGTTAGAAGAATGAATAAACTGCAAATACATATACATATCGCTCACGCCTTTCAACAACGTCATATATAAAAAAAAACTTGATTTTTCAGGACATCGTTTTTAAAGTTTAAAAATATAATAAAATGTTATAAAAATAAATATCAATCCACTTATTGAACTTTTTACTGTGCAACAGATCTATTTAGATAAAACCTGAATGTTTTTTCTCCATTTGAAAAATATTTAGTAAGTATATTAAAATAATAATTTAACAATATCTTTTCTTCAAAATGCAAAAACAACACTTTCTGCCCCGTGGCGGGTAAATATTAAGTTAAAAATGTGCCGTTTCCCCGCAAGGGTAGGCAGAAAGGATGGAACGCCACACTCTTCTGTCCTGACACACACTCCACGCCTCCTTCACATCCATACATCTAGTCACACATCGCTCACTCCTTTCAACAACGCCATAAATCAAAAATCGTCAATTTTCAGTTGTGCATGTTTTCGGAATGCCCAGAAAATGTACTATACCCCAGCAAAAGCGGCATATTTTTAACTTAATATTTACCCGCTACAGGGCAGAAAGTGTTGTTTTTGCATTTTGAAGAAAAGGTATTGTTTAATAATTTTTTTTAAATATACTAAATATTTTTCATATGGAGAAATGACCTTCAGATTTTTACACAGTAAAAAGTTCCATGAGTGGCTTGATATTTATTTTTAATACATTGTATTATGTTTTTAAACTTTAAAAATGTTCTCCTGAAAAATCAAGTTTTTTGATTTATGACGTTCTTGAAAGGAGTGAGCGACATGCCCTCCGATTAAGCCGTCCTCGTTCTGTTTTCCCGCTCACATTCGCCACATATGTTTTCTTAGTCATTATCTCGCCATCCATTCGCTCCACATATCCATCCTTAAAGCACTCTTCCTTTATCTTTTCAATTATTCCAACATTATGATGTATTCAAACGTTATGAATCTTAATATTGAAAATAAAATACTACTAAATTATTAAGAGAACTTACTTTCAAATGCTTGATTGCATATCCTGTAAAATTGGAATATTTCTGCATTCAGTTGATGAATTGTTTATTAATATTTGTTTTCATATTTTCATTTTGATGCAAAATTAGGTTTTCTGCTCGTTTAAAAGCCTTTTTTTATCTTTTCGTATATTTTTTTGCTATAAAAGACAAACCTTTTGAAAACAGCCGTCTTCTCAGCAGGCCCCCTGCGGCTTGGTAAAAAGTAGGAGCATCTCTACTACATTTCCTCATTTCCACTTTCTTCCGACCCAACATCCTTTGGTTGATAGTTAATACTTAAGTTCGCTTTTAATCAAATTAATAATTTAGTACTTTGTTCTTTGTTGACAACAGCAAATATTTCAGATAATATAGCCGAGAGCCGACACGACACGATGCTAAATCTGTTTTAAGTCAAAAGGTCATCACGGAAAATTCCTCAGTCGTTTTCAGCTTCATAGCGAGGTTACTTATTATTATAAGTGAATTTATATTCACAGAGATGAAAGGTTTGGAACAGTACTAACTACACAAAAACAAGTTATTTTTAAACGTTTAATAAAACGTGATTGAGTGATATATGTATACATTGTCTCCGTCATCTGTATTGTTAGACATATGAAAGTACTAAACATAAATATTATTTTTTTTAAAAGAAAGTAATATATCATATACTGCAAAAGCGGATTAAAGGACCATGTTCAGTAGAACATCTAGGAAACAGAGATTCGTAGCTTAAAAAAATCCTTCCAATTCATCATCTATCATTTTGATAATGGCCATTTTGATCCTTCGCTTCTTGGTGCCGTCCAAGCATTGAAAGTCAGGCATCAAACTTTTGAAGAAATCCATGTCCGCCTGGTCGATTCCGTTATCCGGTTCAAAGAATTGACTAAAACCACTACTATAATAATAACCATCTCGATTGGAGCCCCCCGACTGTGAGTAGGGTCGATAGCCGCCGTCTGAAGGGAGCGTTGTCGTATCTAGGTCAGATTCAGAATATTCGTCAAAATCTTCTTCATTGTTCTCTGCTTCGTCGTTCTCCGCTTCATTGTTCTCCGCTTCATGATTCTCCGCTTCGTGGTTCTCCGCTTCATCTTTCCTCGCAACGGTTCCTTCCTTCTCCGCTTCGTTCCCCCCTTCAGCTCTCAAGGAGTCGCGACATTCTTTTTTTATTTGCTCATAACTCGGCTCATTCTCGTCTGTCTTTATCAATTGGGGAGCCATGAATTGCAGAGCTTTCGTAAGGTAATACGGTCTCACATTTTTCGCGTTGGGCGTTTTCTTGCGGCGCTGGTATCGAAGATACGAATTTTTTATATTCCTCCAACGAAGCTTGCAGTCCGCAACTGTAAACAAAGAAAGCAAATTATCAACAGATATTCCGGTAGGACGGTATTCTGCGATGCTGTCAAAAGTTTCATCTGCATAGAATTCAAACAAATAGATCGAGCGGATTATCACCAAATTTCACTAAACGCAAGGAATGCGTAGCGTTAGCGAAATTTTCCACGACAGTAATACAAGTTTGGAAATCGTTTTTTTCTCTGCACTTTCTTTACTCTTTTGTTTGTTCAAAAAACACCAGGTTCACAGCCGGCTTTTGTTAAATTGCTGACTATTTTTCGATTTCTGAACAATTTTAGATGAAAAAATTTAGATTTTTTTTAAAGTTTTACTTAGTCGAATAAAGAAACAAACACCGTTGTTTATAAAATGACGCAGAATGCGTCGAAACACGTGCCACAGTAGGTTTTTAAAAATAGTGGTATTTAGTAAATAAATAAAATTTAATTAAAAATGGATAGATTTTACCACAAAGTGACTGCCGAATCAATTAATGAAAATATATTGAATTAAAATATATACTTATACCCCTATAAAAAAATCGAACTCACTTGATAATCTAGATTTGTAGATAATAAAAATGCGAAAATTTACAGATAATGCTGTACAGAAAGGAAACAGGAAAGTTTTTTTTCATACTTTCTTTTAATAACGTAATTAATATTGTAAATATTATAGAACAGTCCAGGCGAATTGACCATATTGCAGGTGAAACCTCAGAATAAAATAAAAGGTTTTGATTTTTGGCATAGGTGTTCCTCAGCATCCTAGAAGTGTCCCTTTCAAAAGTCCCCATCCTCCTCCACCGCTCCAAATGTGTCCCTGTCGATGGTTTTTCTCAAAAAAACGGAGAGGTGAGGACTTTTGAAAGGACACATTATTTAACAAAAAAAATCAACCAATTTTTTTGAGGTTGATTTGCCAGGATCAGGGGTAGAGAACCTGTGGCTTCTAGGCCAGATTCGGCCTTTTGACTTGTGACAAATATATATACATTTAAAAACTCAGCCATATGCAATAAGTAAGTTACCAGATTATGAATTTACCTGATTTATTCATTTCCTTAGCAACAGACTTCCATTCGGCGTCCAGTTTACGTTTATAATCATGGTCTTGTTGCTTACTGATGTCGTAAACATACGCATGCTTCTTTATTATCTCGATAAAGCGAAAATTACACATTTCCTCCTTGCGTCGAGAGGAACGTGCCTGAGACATGTCGCACGAGTGTCGTTGGCCAAAACTGAGAGCAAATTGTCTCCGTCGTGTCGCATGCTTGTGTGCGTCGATAACAAAGACATCAAGCTTTGTGGAAACGTTCCCGGGAGTTAGTCGATGTACCTATCCTTTTCCCTCAAAGCGAACTAATGGAAAAAGAAAGTACTGGGTAAAAGAGATGGAGCTTATTTTGTAGTGTGCCATCTTTCTTCGCACCCGAGCATCGCATAGATCTTACGTTTGAACGTAGAAGTACCAAGCTTGCGATCTATGCATATAATTTATGGATCGAAGACAGATTGTACGCGCAGCCGCTACTTATCACAAATTGGACGCGATGACGAATCTAGTAAAGATAAGACACAATTTAAAAACAAAATGGATTCTTATCCATATAAGCATTATATTATAAGGCAAAAATGTGGTCAAATATATTACCCTTTTATTTTATGCATTACCCACGCGAAATAGCGCATTGGGCACTGCATCAGAATAATACAGCATTATGTTGAATTTTTGCCGAAGTAAATGTACTTCGATAAAAAAAATGCATGAAAGTTCGGGCCAAAGGTGACGTACTTCTTTCTTCTCCGTCTTATTCCTCATTACTGAGCATTGTGGCTCTCGTGGAAGCAATGACTCTTCTCCAGTTATCCCTTGACTGCGCTGCACGTGCGCTCCATACACCGAGGTAATATTTAAATTGTAATATTTAGTACAGGTAATTTGAGAATTGGGTCATTAATGTGGGTTTTTCAAAAACTCCTAAGACCTGTTAACACTTGAAACCCAGGTGTATCTATTATGTGTACTCAATAGTGCCTATAGCTATTCATTCAATGTGTCCCTTTTCAGGTACTATAAATATTTAAGATCTAATACACGGTGCAACTTAACAAGAGGTACTTGTTAATTGAAATGGGATTTAATTAACAGAATTTTATAATATTTTACTGTTTATTGTACTAGTCTTTAATGATTTATTTTCTGACAGCTGTATCGCCTGGTAAGGTATTTCAGATTTGAAATTTGAATAAAATGCCTACAATTTTGATTTTTGTAAAAAAAACTAAATAACTATCACGCCGCTTCCCCGTGGGGTAGGCAGAGATAATAGAACGCCACACCACTCTGTCTTTGCAAGCAATCTTCGACTCTTTCGTATTCATACATCTCCTTATATATACCCGACCATTTTCGAGTATTTGAAATCTTGATCATGCAAAGTTTTCTTCGTTTTTCTTCTACCTCTATTTCCAAGTAAATTCACCTCGTAAATTTATTTTACTGTCCTTTCCTAACTCATTCGTTCCACAAGTCCAAACCATCTCAACACACCATTCTTAATGTAATGGATATTGCTTACCTTAGCCTTGCATTCTCTCTATATTTCACCATTTAAACATCTATAATACATCGTTTTGTCACACATTCGTCTGAGAGATCGCATTTCGATTGCATTCAGTCTACTTTCACTCATTTTGCCAACTCCATGCTTCACTTCCATAAATTAGGGTTATATTAGAAGTTTTATAAATAAAACACCAACACACGCAATACTAAACATTGCTCATGGCGGACAGCGTGCTTCTTGATGCCATATGTTCTTCTTTTCAGTTTAACTAGACTTTTTTTAGATTTGGGCCAATCAGGAACTTCTCGGCATTTGCTCGTTGCTGGGAGGAAATCATGTAAAACTCCTCAGGAGAAGCCGGACTGTTGACTGTCATCAATAGACCTTCCGTTCCACTAGAAAAGGGTTCAGCATTTTGTGTCCTAGCTTGGTTTATGGTACCAATGTTCTTCACTATTTTTATCATGTATGGTACCATGTTTGACCAGACTGAAGCTCCGCAACGCGTGGTCGGGTACATATAGTTTTAAATAAAAATGTCACTTTTGTGTTTATTAAATTAAATATTATCGGCATATGAGTTTTGTTACAACGTGTGCAGGAGAGGAACACTATAAGGGCGCAGGTTGCAGGTGCAGTCGTGTCTACTGCACTTCGTCTCGAATTCCTTGGAAACCTCCGAACAAAGGATTCCTGTAACACGGGCACTACGGAAGGCCTCAAGGTCGATAGGGGGTGGATTTTTCAAGGACATATAATTCCATTTGATTTCGAAGAAAGCTATCAGGTAACAGATTTTTCTCATGATGTTGGTTTATTAGTTAATAAATTAATATAAAAAAACCATAAGACTATCGGTAACATTATTATTGAAATCTGTAGAAAAGTAAGGGAGGTATGGAGGTTTAAACTTTAGATATTTGAATAAAACGAAAAACGTGCGTTCGCATACGTCATCGGGTGCGTTATGGGGCGTATCCCTTTATGTATCTGCTTTATAGAGCTATAATAGTTGAAGTAAGGATTCGTTTCTATGACGTCATTCGTTACCAAATTAAGAAAACAACGTTTTTACGAAGGCGAAATTTGCAAAAGGAAATGTTGAATGAAAATATTGATTATTTCGGCTGTTTTAAGCATAAAACGAGTCTTACACAATCCTTTATAGATTGAATTAGATATTCCTCCCGAGTGATAATACCCTATTGTTTTTTTTATTAAAACTTAGTTTTTGCATAGAAAAAATAAGTTTTTCTTGAAATTATTACATGGTTTCAAAAAGAAGAGTTATTGAAAGGTAAGGAGTTGTAGAAATACATAAAAATATTTTTTAATTGAATGAAAATATTGATTATATCGGCTGTTATAAACACAAAACGAGTCTTACACAATCTTTAATATAAATATAATAAAACCCTTATCCGCACCCCAATGGTGCATAGGGCACTGTGTCATATTAACGCAGTGTTATCTTAATCGTTTACACATGAAGGAAAGGTGATCAGCCCTCCGCTTCAGGTACCAGTCCAGGGTGATATTGAATAAATATCACAGTGAAAAAATCACTTATATTTATTTTACCCCCCTTGGGAATCGAACCCGGGACCTCCAGAACGGTAGCCGAGCGTGCTGACCATTACACTACGGAGGCGGACAATCTTTAATAGGAGTATGTTAAATTAGATATTCCTTCCGAGTGATAAAACCCTATTTATCCTATATGATTATGACAGTTGTTGCCATGGATCCAAACAAGACAACAAACAAGACAATGTAATATAAATAGAACAATGATTAAAGAAAACACTTCGTTTTTTACCACTTGAGTTTTATTATAGACTACATGTTTCAGAAGTTAAACTTCCATCATTCAGGTCTGTATAATAACTAAAATATAAAATTGTTCTATAAATAAGGAGAGGGGAAAGTAAGGGGAAGGGGTTAGTCAAGGGACTAATCACTCATTTCACTGTCATAAATTAAAATGATTACATCTTGTTCCATATAAAGGCCAAATTATGAATTATCTTGAAAATTTAGAAATACAAAAAAACCTGAATTCTAATAATAATTTATGAAATAATATATTGTTTCAAAATTCTTCACCATTGCTTTCTGTTTTTCCTTTGTTTTCAAACTCCGTCCCTTGACTAACCCCTTCCTCTTACTTTCCCCTCTTCTTATTTATAGAACAATTTTATATTTTATATTTTAGTTACTATACAGACCTGAATGATGGAAGTTTAACTTCTGAAACATGTAGTCTATAATAAAACTCAAGTGGTAAAATACGAAGTGTTTTCTTTAATCATTGTAACATGTCTTACCACACAGTTAATGCCGAAACAATAAATAAAATAATATAAATAGCGTGTAGTATTTTTCAAATGTTTATTAGAAGTAAAAAATAACTTTAAAACTATCATGCTGCTAACCGCAGGGGTAGGCAGATAGAATAAAACGCCACTAAAATCTGTCTTTGCAAACAATCTTTGGCTCTCTACATTCATTCATCTCTTCATACATACTCGCCGATTATTCTGACTCCTGACCTAACCACTTTCAAGTATTTGAAATACTTGATCATGCTAAGTTTTCCTCTTTCTTCCTCTGTTTCTGCTACCAACCACGTTCGCTTCATAAATTCGTTTTACTGTTCTTTCTTCACTCATTCGATTCTCACGCCCAAACCATCTCAACACACCTTCATTCATTGCATTCTTTCTTTCTGAGAGATCGCATTTCGACTGCATTCAGTCTACGTTTATCCTTCTTCTGCCAACTCCATGCTCCACTTCCATACATTATTAGGATTATATTAGCAGTATTAAAAATAAAACAAAATTTTATTTACAATATGGTGTTAATTGAATTAGATGTACATTTTTGACATCTCAACACATAGATGAAGAAGAAAATAGAAGCTTGGCATTTACAGGGCTAATAACCTGTCATAGGCTGGTTAAGTGATCACTTTACACGCGCGCAACATTCACTATTCTACTCATAGTCAACCAGACTACTCAAATTTTGGAACTTCTACATATACCATTAATCTCATGATGCTGTATTTTTTACTTCACTAGAGCCATCTATGGTTAGATCGAATAAGTTATTATCTTAGTAGAGATTCTTTTATTTGTATCTATGTTGAGATGTCAAAAATGTAGGAAGCCATCTGGGTAACGAATCTTCGTGAACAAGTGTTACTTTAACACTTGTTCACGTTACACACTTAACATGGTGTGTATTAGATATAGTCGTCGACGTCAAAGGAGTCCGAGCTACAATGTGAAGTGACTGGGCTGTTGGCTTGGTGGACGTCCATAGTTTCTTGGGATTCACTGGCGTTAGAATTGGCGTA
The DNA here is from genome assembly GCF_059751285.1 of Brachycentrus maculatus. Lineage (NCBI taxonomy): Eukaryota > Metazoa > Arthropoda > Insecta > Trichoptera > Brachycentridae > Brachycentrus > Brachycentrus maculatus. The sequence continues at coordinate 246,232 of NW_028280870.1, read as the reverse complement.
CACATTTTCAGCGCCAACAGCGTCTGAATTTGATCTCGGCGTGGATCTAGACGATGTTTGGCGACCATATTGCTGATAGGACTGCTCCCGATATGGCTCTGTAAAATGCCCAGCATCTGCCTTAAAGATGACCGTGCACAGCGCTTGTTGCACTGAATTTTTCGTCCGCTTATCGTAAGTTCTCAGTTTATTGTCTATGAATTTGCAAAAAGAGCCAATTTCGTCGAAATTATCATAGTTCTTGGAGGACGCTGGCGATTTTATAACCCTATTCTTTGGCAATTCGCTTTTAGCAGTATCCTCGTCCGGAATTTCTGTTTTTATTCGCTCAGCGACGTCATATTCTATTTCGTCTTCAGCACTGGCACCATCGACATATTCCTGAAACATTAAACGTAATTTATCTTGTACTCACGTATGTTTTAACAATGATAACAACGCTCTTTGCTTAGATATATATAATATCAATGCGAAATAAGGGTATCAAGAATGTGGTTACATCGTAGAAAGCTACGAATTCCATGGACCGATATGGTTGGCAACGTGTATGTGATCCAAAGAGCAAAAGTAGGAAGACAGTTGCTGACTGATATCAAGCCCGGAAGGTGTCCTATCTGGGCATGTGCCTAGAGGAGAGAAATACGAGCTGTTTCGCCTAATTGTAAAAGGCAATATACAAGGTTGAAGAGAAGGAAGGGCAGAAGACAGATCTCCTGGCTCCAGAATATACGAGATTGGACGTGGATCAGAACCGTCGAGGCGCTGTCTAGACCTGCCCAAGACAAGGACTTAACTTTATGAATTTACTCCCAAGTGATAGTTGCTGTCGGGGAACATCTGTTAAACGTAAAAGCAACACATGCTCATTGCGGACAGCGTGCTTCTTGACAGCTCCTGTCACTTTTCAATAAAAGAATTGTCAAATATTTTCGATTGCATTGTCGTTTTATAGATTTTGAATATTTTCACTGTTTTCCAAGCATGGTGAAATTTAAGTTATTAGAAATATGTGCTTTCTATTTATGTTACTTTCCTTTTAACCAGACTGAGCCACAGCAACGCGTGGGCGGGTACTGCTTGTTTATAATAATAATAATATAAAATAGTCACTTACGGCAATTAGAGCTTGTTGTGATCTATCCCGATCCATTAAAAATGAAAAAGCCTCAAATGCGAACCATCCACTTCTATAAGTTTTTGATGAACCTAGAAACCGAAAATAAAACACATATTATAAAAATTTAACATAACATCGATTTGTCCATCAAATCATCCTTTCTTTCTTGTGTCCTCTTCTTCTTCCTCTCAACACCTTGGCTGATCTTAATTATTTTACCTTCCTTTTGTCTCATCAAATTAATCAAGCAGTATCTGTCCACTTATCCAAACAACTGTTGAGGTGACCTTGACTATTATTCTGACAAGTTTTGATTAGTTGAAAAATATTGTTGACTTTGACTATTCTGACAAGTTTTGATTGGTTGAAAAATATTGTTGACTTTGACTATTCTGACACGTTTTGATTGGTTGAAAAGTATTGTTGACTTTGACTATTCTGACAAGTTTTGATTGGTTGAAAAATATTGTTGACTTTGACTATTCTGACAAGTTTTGATTGGTTAAAAAATATTGTTGACCTTGACTATTCTGACAAGTTTTGATTGGTTGAAAAATATTGTTGACCTTGACTATTCTGACACGTTTTGATTGGTTGAAAAATATTGTTGACTTTGACTATTCTGACATGTTTTGATTGGTTGAAAAATATTGTTGACTTTGACTATTCTGACAAGTTTTGATTGGTTGAAAATATTGTTGACCTTGACTATTCTGACAAGTTTTGATTGGTTGACAAATATTGTTGACCTTGACTATTCTGACAAGTTTTGATTGGTTGAAAAATATTGTTCCAAATAGTTGACTAATGAGCGACTGATATTTTTTGGTTACACGAATAAGATGGTATTAGTTTCATTTTGCTTAAGTTTATCTCTTTCATGCTTGAGTTTTTGATGTCAGATATACAAGGAGCCAGAAATACGTAATACACAGTGAAAAATGTGTAATAATTGATTCTAAAACCCGAATAAAGTCGTTTTTCAATTCCTTTTTTTTCAAATTCGATCGCCGTGTAAATAACAGAATGTACAGAATAAAATTTTGTTTCTGTTAAATCTTACCCTCCCCTTGACTTTTTCTATATTTAGCCTTCTCCCTTCGAAGTCCCGATAGAAGGACGACCATTTTCTTTTTACAAACGTCGGCCGGCAAGTGTAAATCTTTTCCAATTTCTGCCCACGCTGCTTCTTTCAAATTTTTGCTTTTGTAATTCCTGTCTCTGATATTCCACAAAACTGAGCTGTGTTGATACAGCTCGATAAGGTAGAGACATTTTTCTTCCGACCACTCCATTTTGCGGACTGTTTCGCGGGCCGGAGTGTACGCGAACCGTACGTGAATCACCGCTGGCGTTCACGAGCGTACTGCGCTCCATACTGCTACAAACAAACTGCGAACACACTACAAACACATAGTTTGTAGTGTGTTCGGCCGGCCTAAATGGAGCGCGATCGGTTGCGCGTTTGAATCGCGTGATCGCACTCGCCAGTACAGTGTTGCCATTCGTTCTGATACGCCGGGACATATATAATATCAACGTTATCGGCAGTGGCGTTCCGATATTCCGTAGAATAACCGTTTTAAATAACAGTTTTAAAACAAATCAAATAAGATAAGTAAATATAAATAAAGCAAAGATGCGGTAAAATGGAAAGTAAGAAATAACATTAAACATAATCCCAACTTATATATTTGGTAGTTTCCTAGTAGAGTCCTCCACTGTGGTGTAACGTGCTTAGCTGCCGTGCTGGAGGTCCCGGGTTCGATTCCCAGGGGGGAGTGAAAATAAATATATTTACAACATTTTGAGTGTGTCCAAATACTTGTTCACAAAATCTGGATTATCTCCAATTACAGGAGTTATTTTCATATTATTTTTTGACATCTCATCAAAGATGAAGAAGAATATGGAAGTCTGGGCATTTACGGGGCTGACGACCGTCATAAAAAAAAATAATAATAAATATATTAATGATTTAGAAATAATATACTCGTACATAGTAGTATACTAGTAGTATCGTATAGCAAATATGACAAAATGTTATGTCACTCGTATTTGATCTGACAAACGTTAAGTTTATAATACATATCTTATGTTTTAACAATACCATTTTCAGCGAGTAAAAACGATATATTTTGACCTAAAATTTACCAGGTATACAAAGTATTACAAACAATATATAGGTATCTAATAAAAAGTATAACAAATATCAATTATTTACGCTAATAATCAAACCAGCGTTAAATTGGCGTTTTTGGAAAGAACGAAAGCAGAGAGGAAGTGTATAAAATAAAGGTTTTATCCAAATTTCTACTTATTGTTGTTAAAAATATCGATAAGCGTAACGATATTGAGGTGCGTTTACGTTGGGTTTAAGCACGTGCGATAAATGATAGTTTAAAATGGATGTGGGTAAGCTACAGGGGCAAGGATCGACCTAATCTATTTTATTTAATTGGACCTTTCTTTACAAAGTAAATTTCTGAATAAGTGTAATAATTTTTATTCTCATTTAGCATAGTTTTCAGACTAATTGCTTTTTTGCATTATTGTAAAATATTTATTATTAAAATTAATATAGCATTTCGTTCTCCTATTCCGCTCGATCAAGTTTACCATATTGACAAAAATCTTGCGTTTTAAAAAGCAGAATATAAGGTACCCACATGCTTAAAAAATGTCCTTTGTGGGATATTGAGAAACGATGTGACATTAGTTGGGTCGGAGAGGGAATGGGTTGAATGAACTCCTCTACCGTTGAATGTAATAAAATAACACATTATATAGTACATACTGTGTACCCTTTGTAAATACTGAAAATACATACATATATAGTATAGGTACATGCGTTTATCATAGGGGTTGAAGTATTTTGAATGAAATTCAAAATAGGGGACAGGATGAGATGATCACGAGAGGGTGCGAGTGTTTTCCCGTTGTGATGTGAGCGTTAGTAAAAAGCTGTACCGCATAATATAATATATATCCCATATAAGTATTCCTTCTTTTTCTTCTTCTTAATCTTTCTACAGATCCTGGGGATCTATATATATGCCGCCGCTTGTTCCTCTTGGGATATCGACTGCAATCTATCTCTCCATTTTTTCGGGGGTCTGCCCGGGGGTCTACGTCCTTCAGGGTTTCCTTGAAGGAAGATATGTGGAAGTCTGACATTATTTACTTGATCATTCCGGTATCGCCTCCGTTGTCGTTCTCACCTCACGATATCTTACGTCTTAAGGTGGAGATCACCGAGCATCCGAAACTATGGATGGAGCGCTCGGCTCGGTGTATTGATTGCCTGAATGCTCGCAAAGTAACGTGTTACGTTACGACGAAATGCTCCGGTCAGTCTCCACCTTTACACGTGCTCCGGATATCAGTGTTTCCTACGCGGTCTCGCAACGTGTTTCCGGTTATAGATGGGATCACACATTCCGCTAATGAATATTTCAAATTATGTTCTCTAATTTCAATCCTAGGGTTGCTTAGCAGCAAAGCCCTGCATCTCTTCGTTCACTCCACTCGGTCTTTAGAGATCCTCTTCAACCTTGTATAAAGGGGTACAGCTATATATCGTGCTATATTTGGTCCAGATACCAGATATAAAGAAGGATCGAAGGTAGTCGAAGAAGAAAAATATCCCTCATTATATGGACCAATTCAAGGCTGCCATAGGTGTGTCATTAGATGTGGAGGAGAGCAATATACAAGTGTTCTGAGGACATGGAGAGAGGATGGTCACTACTCTCAGCAGTGAGATAGCAATGCAGAAGAAGATATTAAAAAATAAGAAGAATTAAAAAAGAAGATATTGATTAGAAACATTTTATATAACTTGTCAACTGTCTCTTAGTCGCGCGATTCAGTTTATGTTAACGTTGTAGTCAATGAAGGTTATTTAGCAAAAAACAGCATTCAACTATGAATAGTCAAAGAATCCCCAAACATCTTTGAAAAATAATTAAAATCTATCTTTTTAATTTTCCACTAACCCTATACGCTCTCGTCGGTTTTTGCCATTCATTTTTCATTTTTGAATATGATAAAAAGACATCATTGAACATACAGCTTGATTCTGTATTCGTACAGTTTGTACAATAGAACGAACTGTGTGCGGATATCGATATTCTACTATAGACTACAGTTGATACGGAAATTCACTCGAGTTATAAGAGCAAATACCACTTCGCAGGTACATCCTTGTAATACCTCGCTTCCTGCTTGGCACGGATAACAAACTATTCGCAATCATTTTGTTTCCTTCTTGTAATATTATGTGGGTAGTACTCAGGGTTGCCACGTAAAATATTTAACAATCGGTACTTTAAAAAAAGGTCAAACCTGTTAATGACGTACGGTTAAGTTTGGTTTTATTATTCACCATGTATCCATTTGGCTAGCTGTCGTGTGACTCTATTTAGTAAGCTTCTAGGCTCCCATCCATGCTTAGTTAGTACCTCTTTGTTCCCTACATGTTCCCACCGATAAATCCCCGAAATGCGCCTGTAGCACCACTACTCAAACGCCTCCATCCACCCCCGTTCTGCCTGGCGATAGTCCACGTTTCGCTACCAGACCAGGGTTTAAATTAAGTTTTTAAACTTATATTATTAGATGAAAAAATGTAATACCTCATTTCTATTTCTTCAAATATGTGTATACGACTCCTCTCCCAGATCTGTACCTTGGGTTTGTATAATCAATGATCAAGTCAACACCGCAACAATCAATTGAGTGCGGATAATAATCAATTACTACACATTTTATAAATTTAACAACCGGTAGGTGTGCGTAAACCGGTTTTATATGAGCCCTGTGTATAAAAAACATAAAGTACTGAAAACAACTGAAGCCATTCATAGTAAAAATGAAGTATTACTCAAGTACCTAGAATTTGGCCGCCTCCATAGTGTGGTGGTTAGTGCGCTAGGCTACCATGCTGGAAGTCCTGGGTTCGATTCCCAAGAGGGTCAAAATAAATATTAGTGTTTTTTCAGTCTAATTTTTATTTAATATGACCCTGGACTGGTACCTGAAGCAGAAGGCTGATCACCTTTCCTTTGTATATTTAACGATCAAGATAACACTGCTTCTATACGATGCAGTGCCCTATGCACCACTGGGTGCGGATAAGGATTAGTAGTAGTAGAATTGTATAGCTATATAAGGACCATCGGTCCATTTAACTTCGCATTCGTTTGAAAATGCCATAATAAGGCGAAACAATTGTCACATAATTTATTTTTTGTGTGTTTTTAACAATAAAATACAAGTTATTGGACTCATAAAACAGTTTTTGATTTAATATTTAATACGTAAATTAAAATGGATTTCTGCAAATTAAACGCCAAATGTATAAATAAATATGAATAAAAATGTACGATTATGTATCGTGTAAAATAGTGTCATATTATTTGAAAATTGACAGATACAGCCGCCGAAGGGCCGACCTTCATATTATCGATTTCGAGGACAGCTCCTGTTGGAATGGAGTAACGATGAAAACCTATTAGCTTTTTGATTGAAGCTCTCCTAAAATATTTAATTCTATGGTTAGGCGTTCCTACACTTTTTTTCTTCTTTATTTTAAATTCTTTAGCATTTCACAATATAATATAAATACAAGTACAATAAAATAATATTAATACAAAAAAAGATCCCACAAAGGCATTACCTGTGTGTGGGTATACATTATATTTTAGGTTATATAGTAAAAGGCACTGGCAAGAATACAATAGATATTATCAGAAATAAAATTATATTAAAAGTGCTAATATAAACTACATATATTTTATTTTAACAGAAAACAAAAAATCAAAAAGATGAAAATGAAAAAAAATTGCGAATATGTACTAATATCGCTCACTCCTTTCAAGAACGTCATAAATCAAAAAACTTGATTTTTCAGAAGAACGCTTTTAAAGTTTAAAAATATTATACAATGAATTAAAAATAAATATGAAGCCACTTATTGGACTTTTTACTGTGCAACAGATCTTTTAAGGTAAAACCTGAAGGTTTATTCTACATTTGAAAAACATTTAGTATATTTAAAAAAATTATTAAACAATACATTTTCTTCAAAATGCAAAAACAACACTTTCTGCTCTATAGCGGGTAAATATTAAGTTAAAAATATGCCTCTTTTGCTGGGATATAGTACATTTTCTGGGCATTCTAAAAACATGCACAACTGAAAATTGAGGATTTTTGATTTATGACGTTCTTGAAAGGAGTGAGCGATATGAGTTATGCGTTTAAAGGAAAAAGGAACTTAGATCTGTTCAAATAATGGTTTAAAAAAATTAGTATGCCTTTTTGCTCTTCTGACGTATTATTGTGACAAATATCGCTCATTTGGTGCAAAAATGACGTAATTACACTTTTTTTTAAAACACACACACACACAAGTTGAATATTTACGTGCGGAAAGACTATTCACATCGGGAGAAACACACACAGACTCGATTTTGTGGTGAAATGCTGCGAGATGGCGCGAGTGTAGGATTGAGTAAAATGGCTCCATTTCTGTTGCAACAACGTCTGAATGGCATCTCCTGTAATATTTCTAAAAGTGTAATTACGCCATTGTTGCACCGAATGAGCGATATAGTTGGTATGGTGCGCGAATCGGGTATTATCACTCGGGATGAATATGTAATTTAACATACTCAACCTATAATAAAGGATTGTGTAAGACTCGTTTTGTGTTTATAACAGTCGATATAATCAATATTTTCATTTATCGTTTTCTTTAGCTAAATTCGCCTTCGTGAAAACGTTTTTTTCGTAAGTTGGTAACGAACGACGTCACAGAAACGAATCCACACTACTACTATTACAGCTCTATAAAGCAGATACATAAAGGGATACGCCCCATAACACACCTGATGACGTATGGCGGTGTCCGTTTTTCGTTTTATTGAAATAGGTATCTAAAGTTTAAACCTTCATATCTTCCTTACTTCTCTACAGATTTCAATAAGAATGTAACCGATAGTCTTGTGATTTTTCATAAAAATTTATTAATAAAAAATAACACATCTATTACACACATATAAATAGGTCTAGCAAAAAAAATAATATAAAAAACACAATAGTATAAAAAAATTGTATATTTAATATACTTGTATAAAATATTGTTAAAAATATTATTTTGAACACATACTACCTATTTGAACAGTTTTGGAATAATTTTCCCGTATCAAGCTGTTGACAGTTTTATATTAAACAACAACTTTCGTTTTTGTGCCATATTACTGGATTTCCACATACTGGTACAATGTGTCCGAGATGGTGACCGAGAGAAATCAATTTATTATTAAGTCTACTATTATGTTTCTCTGCAGGGGTAGCCAGAGAGGATGGAAGGCCACACTCTTCTGTCCTGGCATACACTCCTACCTTCCTAGAGATTAAGTCATACATGACGTCTGATTACGTAGACTTTTGACACCACCAGATTTTTGGTTTCTTATTGATTTAGTCGTGCCGTCTTTGTCGGCCGTCCTCGTTCTGTTCTCCCGTTAACATTTGTCATATATATTTTCATGGTCATACCCTCTTAATGGATAACCATTCGCTCCACATGTCCATATCACCTTGAACAACTTTTGTAATATTTTCAATTATTTTTTAAAATTAAGTTTAACTTGGTAAATATGTTCCACTATTTCTTAAAATCTGTTGTGACACGTGTTTCGATGCACAACGTGATGTGGAATGCATCGAAAGATGCGTCACAATATATTTTAACAAATAGTGGTATTCACCGAGTAAAACTGAAATTGAAAATGGATAGATATCACCACAAAGTGACTGCCGAATCAATCAATGAATGTTTTTAATTATCCCTAGTTCAGCCTTACATTCCTTTCTAATATCTTAGTTTTTAATTCCGTCAAGCTTTATTAATAAATTATTTATAAGGATATTTCTTCATTTCTGCTCTTAAATTCTTTCATTTCTCATTTTTGCATTTCTCTTTATTTTTATATATTTTTGGCCATTTTGATGTTTTCAGTTTATTTGACAGTTTTATTACAATCGCTTTTTACGGCCCAGATGGAAACTGAAGCACACGCTGTGAGTGTGAAACGCTTTCTTACGATCCCAAGGTCAGCTGTTCGTGTCCAGTGTTCACAGTCCGACAGATGTACACAGTCAAAATATTCATTTAGCTCTTATATATTGTGGGGTAATTACTACAATATGGAGGTAACTTCGAAACCCATGCATTCGAGTTAGCCACTAAAAATATAACTTTATTTTCTGGTCTGTATGTGCGTCAAATGTATAATAATAATTATGTATTTGGATAATTTATATAGCGCCATTTTCGTAAAATACTACCTCAAGTATGTATATTATTGAAATCATCAATAATTATTGTAATTTTTATATTATTTAATGATTCGGCATTAACTTTGTGGAATGACATGTTGATTATTAAAAAAAAGGCGATGACGGAAATTTGACGTTTTCGTTTTATAAAAACATCTAAAGTTTAAACCTTCATATATCCCATATCGCTCACTCCTTTCAAGAACGTCATAAATCAAAAAACTTCAATTTTCAGGAGAACGTTTTTAATGTTTAAAAATATAATACAATGTATTTAAAATAAATATCAAGCCACTTATTAAACTTTTTACTGTGCACCAGATCTTTTAAGGTAGAACCTGAAGGTTTTTTCTCAATTTGAAAAATATTTTGTATGTTTAAAAAAATAATTAAACAATACCTTTTCTTCAAAATGAAAAAAACAACAATTTTTGCCCTGTAGTGGGTAAATATTAAGCTAAAAATATGCCTTCTTTGCTGGGATATAGTACATTTTCTGGGCATTCCGAAAACATGCACAACTGAAAATTTACGATTTTTGATTTATGACGTTCTTGAAAGGAGTGAGCGATGTTTCTCTATATATTCCGATAAGAATGCTACCGATAGTCTTAGTATAGTAAAGTGATTTTTCATATTTATTTATTAGCCAATCATCACACATCGTGATATTTATCCATTCAATCATAGTGAAGCGCTCTTGAGGTAGTATTTTACGAAAATTGCGCTATGCAAAATTATCCAAATTAATTAAAATGATCATTACAGTGACCCAAAATATGAGTATAGATTTGACTCTAGTTTAATATATCTAGAACTTTCCGATTAGTTGAATGATCGTGTCTCATTGACTCAAGTCTAAGTAGGTGTACCGTGCACTTCTTTCTAGATAGATCTCTCATTCAGAATAAAAAATAAACTGGTTTTCTGGTTGGACCAAGCTTCGAGCGACAGAGTCGTGCAACGCACAAGGCGATAAAATTTCTTCATCACGTATTCAGTTCTGAATCAGATAGCGAACCAAATAATTATCCACTATTCGTGAATTACGCAAAAAGGCAGTAGAGCCTCGTATCTTCGCGCCTGTAGAATATTATTACGTAGTTAGTAAAAATACTTAACCATTTTGAGTGTGTCCAAATACTTGTTTTCACAAATCTGGATTATCTCCAATTACAGGAGTTATTTTTCATATTATTTTTTGACATCTCATCAAAGATGAAGAAGAATATGGAAGTCTGGGCATTTACGGGGCTGACGACCGTCATAGGCTGATTTAAGTGATCACTTTACACACGTGTAACAAAATAATGGGTAGAATTGGCGAATGTTACACGTGTGTAAAGTGATCACTTAAACCAGCCTAAGACGGTTGTCAGCCCCGTAAATGCCCAGACTTCCATATTCTTGTTCATCTTTGGAGATGTCAAAAAATAATATAATTTTTTTTGTTGTTGTTGATATTTCTACATACATAGATGGAGAGGAATATGGAGTCTGGGTATTTGGGGCTTGTGACCTGTCATAGACTGGTTAAGTGATCACTTTACATACGTGCAACATTCACCATTCTACCCATGATTGACAACCAAATTACTAAAATTTTTAAACTCATAAATATATAATTTATATTTGAAGCACTAACTTTGTAATTTTCCATTTTATAATTAAAATGTAACTTTGTTATAAATTTACTATAAATATTTTATTATAACTTAATTAAAATGTCTACCGGTTTCAAGTACTTATGTAGTATTAATCAGTCTTGATGAAGAATGACATACTTAATTCCTTCCAGGAGCAAGTTCGTTATGTGAAACGGGTCTACCCATAACAATACATGTTTTAAAAAAGTATGTACTGTAACATAAAAAGGTACTGTAACATAAAAAAGGGACTGTAACATAAAAAAGGTACTGTAACATAAAAAAAGATGATGTTACATAAAAAAAAGATATTGCAATATAAAAAAGGTACTCACGTTTTGTATTTACGTCAACAGAGGACGGCTCTGCTTCTTTATTTTCCGCACTGCCAGCCTCACCATACATAATCACGCTACGGATGCCACATCGTTTCTTAAATCTGAAAAACCACCCTCTGCTAGCTTTAAATTCCTCTTCATTATTTTTACTGCTGCTATTTTCTGGAGAATTTTTCTTTAAATCTTCGTAGATTACTTTGGCTTGGCGGCAGATGATGTCTCGCGTAGAGATGTCACCATTCGCCTGCCTGTCCTTGATCCAAGTCACCAGGTCTCTTTCCATTTCCTCGAGGAGCGAAGACCTGTGCATTTCGTTGAAAAGCTTCGACACTCCCTTGGCCACCATGGCCGCCTTGATGGCTTCCTTGTTGGCCAAGATGGTGAAAATTGTGGTCTTGCCGAGGCCAAACTCTTTGACCAGATCGCACTGTTTGACCCCGGATTCACTTCTTCTGATTATCTGTTGTTTTACTTCGACAGATATGGCTTTCCTGCTCTTTTTAGAAGCCATGACGAACGTTTATTGATTACACGTGCGTGAGATGAACACAGAGAAGAGCGACTGCCGGGCGCATGTTTGTTAAGTTCGTACAAGTCCCATTGGCTGCGTGCGACCTTGGAGCGTTCGAGCGGGAAGATGAAATAATATATCGACCATAGTCCGTTGTGTGAAGCGAGTTTCTATGTGTGAGTCGCGCAATGGACGAACGGAAAGTCTGTTGTGCGCAGGGTTTGTTATGCGAGTAATTTAGGAATTACCGTTAATAAAAATATAAATGTCCTTATGTCTAAAAATAATCTTATAAAATAAAGATCTCGGCGAGTGGTTGTATACTGATATTACCAACATTTTTGTAAAAAAATATAAAAGTAAAAATGACTAACCACAAAGTAAATGCTTTAAATATTAATAATATTGAGAATATAAAAATGTTAGTTTCTTGAATGTTTTTCACATATCTTATAAACTTGGTAGTAAGTTAATAAGATAAAGTTTATAAAATGTTCGTTTGCTTAAAATCTTGAAACTCCTTAAATTATTCGCCGATTGCTTTGAAATTTTAAAATTATTCATATACGCTCTTTTTTATGCAATCGTAACAATTGTTTTTTCTGTGACTGGTAAAAACATATTTTTTAACCGCAATTTTTGGCAACGCCATCTGTTGAAAATATCAACAACGACGCAATACTAGACGTTGGTCACGGAGGAGAGCGTGCGTCTTGACAGCTGCTGTGTCTCGGCATTTTCAATGCTTTCGATTGCATTGTTGTTTTGTTGATTTTAATATTTTCAATGCTTCATAGACATTGTGAATTTGTAATTGTTCTTTCTTGATAGTAAAAAATGAAAGGTTTAAATATTGGAGGTGGAATGAACCGTCGTTTGTATGCTGGCGATGTAGTGCTTCTTGCTGATAATAAGAAGACCTGCAGGCGCTCGTGACAAAAGTGTACAATGTTTGCAAAGTGGACAGCCATTCAAAAAATGTTTGAAAAGACAGAGTTCTATTCTCTCAGCCTACTCCGGAAAAATGGTTAGTTAGCTACGTAATGGCTGTTTTCATATCGCTCACTCCTTTCAACAACGTCACATATAAAAAAAAAAGATTTTTTAGGATCGTTTTTAAAGTTTAAAAATATAAAACAATGTATCAAAAATAAATATCATCCCACTTATTGAACTTTTTACTGTGCAACAGATCTTTTTAGGTAAAACCTGAATGTTTTTTCTCCATTTGAATTTTTTTAGTAAATTAAAAAAAATAATTAAATATCATTTTTTCTTCAAAATGCAAAAACAACTTTTTCTGCCCCGTAGCGGGTAAATATTAAATTAAAAATATGCCGCTTTTGCTGGTATATAGTACATTTTCTGGGTATTCCGAAAACATGCACAACTGTAAATTGTCGATTTTTGATATATTACATTGTTGAAAGGAGTGAGCGATATGTAAATATCATCTGATATAAGAAACAGATTGAAATTTTAAGTATCGCTTTTTTATGCCTTTAGTAACTATGATCTCTGGTAAATGTTTCTACGTTTTGAGTCAACACAGTTTTTTGGGGCCAATTTTAGTTTTGTTAAACAATACAAAATCTTTTTGATCAATTTGTTGCAATACGACTTTTAGCTTTGTACTTATCGAAGTTAAAACAGGCTTTAATGGTATATGAATACCAAGGCAGGGAGCTGAAATCTGTTAGTAGATGAGAGAGGCGTTTCATCGTCTCTGCATATCCCTGCAATAAAACAGTGTGATGGCTGTAGAAAATCTGCTTATAAATGGCCAATAACCGCGTCCTACCCTACCTACTCGTCGATGTAAAGGTCTCGTCCGAAATAATTCAGAAAATGTCGATCGAACCAGTCGCGAAGGTTTGATGTAGCTTTTAACTGCATCTGTTTGAAGCATACTCTATATTCATAACAGGTACATAACGTGTATACGGAATTACAATATGCAGTTTCCAAACAAAGGAACCCCGAGAGAAATTTTGTAATGAAAGGCGTCGGTCGATACAGCCAGCTACACTCGGCCACGCGATCGGGTTTGGTAACTCGAATGTAAGGTTAAGTAGACGAGTGCGAGTAAAAAGGAATGAGGTCGTACTGGGTACTGTTTTTGTAATTTGTACAAATTCTCGAGTCTTGTTTTGAAAGGGAATGTTATGGATGCCCTTTCTCCCCGTCCCGCCGCGTCCCCTGGAGCGGCTTATTTTGGTCCGAGCAGCTGTAGCCTAGCACGTTTGCCCGCACATGCTCGTGATGTAAACAAGGTGTGCGAGTGTGCGTGTCGCGCGTAGGAGAGCGTGTAACGGCGCGTCTGTGTGGGTAATAGTGTGCGTGTAGTAAGTAAGTGTGTGCGTTTGCTGTTTGTTTTGTAGGGTGACCGAGCGCCAAGAATACTTTGGCACTTAAAGATGAACTTACACGTTGAATGCGTAAAAAATAATGTCATACAGCGCGAATTGAAAAAAAAACATAGCTTTGTACAAAATCAAATACTACTTTCTGTTTAAACACCATAAATAAGTGTATTATATATAACATGTATGCCTTCGTGTTTTCAAAACACATAAAACCGACTACGACTCCAGTCTCTGACAGGTCGTAAGCCTTGTAAATGTCAAGACTTCTACGAAATTTGAGTGGCGTGGTTGTAAATCAAGTTTACCGTGCCGAGGGCACATTTTACAATACTCATTTATGAAATTACATGAAAGAAAATTGTTTATGACATGCATCAAATACGACATGGCCGAATGATGCGATCTATTTCAGATCTACCCACTTCCATTGTCCAGTTATGTATAGCTCTTTTATACTTGGTTTGTTTTTATAGTGACTTTATGGATAGTGGAAGCAGGTTATACAAAACTTTATTGGGTAGTAATAAAACTTCTTTTGACCCAAAGAGGTATGTGCTAACACATAACCTAAGTTAATAAAATAAAATAGATTTAGACTCTTCAACGGCGTAGAATATATAAATTTCTATTTGGACTCTTACAGCAATCAAGCATGACAAATAATTGGTCGTTTTTAAACTATGGTTGATTTTGTTAGTAAAACTTCAAAAGTACAAAATATTGACATATCGCTCACTCCTTTCAACAACGTTATTAATCAAAAAACTTGATTTTTCAGGAGATCGTTTTAAAAGTTTAAAAATAAAATAAAATGTATTAAAAATAATTATTGAGCCACATAA
Organism: Brachycentrus maculatus; assembly: GCF_059751285.1. Classification (NCBI taxonomy): domain Eukaryota; kingdom Metazoa; phylum Arthropoda; class Insecta; order Trichoptera; family Brachycentridae; genus Brachycentrus; species Brachycentrus maculatus. The sequence continues at coordinate 231,063 of NW_028280870.1, read as the reverse complement.
TGAACTTTTTACTGTGCAACAGATGTTCTTAGGTAAACCCTGAAAGTTTTTACTCCATTTGAAAAATATTTAGTATATTTAAAAAATAATTAAACAATACATTTTCTTCAAAATGTAAAAAGCACACTTTCTGCTCTGTAGCGGGTAAATATTAAGTTAAAAATATGCCGCTTTTGATGGGATATAGTACATTTTCTGGGCATTCCGAAAAGATGCATAACTGAAAATTGACGATTTTTGATATATGACGGTGTTGAAAGGAGTGAGCGATATGGCAGCTAAAAGGGCATTAGTAACAATATCGCTAATATTAGGGAACACGTTTGAAGCGTAAAACTTATAATATTATATGTTAGGTAGTCGTGTACTTGTACTTGTCCGCCTCCGTGGTGTAATGGTTAGCGTGTTTAGCTACCGTGCTGGAGGTTCCGGGTTCGATTCCCAGGGTGGAATGAAAATAAATAATAGTGATTTTACAATCGTATATTTTTCTAATATTATCCTGGACTGGTCCCTGAAGCGTAGGAGTAATAACTTGTCTTCATGTAAGTAACGATCAAGATAACACTGCGTTAATAAAATGCAGCGCCCTATGCACCACTGGGTGCGGATAAGTGTTAGAAGAAGTCGTGTACATTGAAGACTTCATTCTATTCGATTATCTTTAGAAAAAAATAGTGTAGCAATATGGCTATTTAAAAAAATAAAGCACTTCAAATTTGTTTCGTCCAAACTAGCCATTTGTCACACATCGCTCACTCCTTTCAAGAACGTCATAAATCAAAATCGTCAATTTTCAGTTGTGCATGTTTTTGGAATGCCCAGAAAATGTCCTTATATCCCAGCAAAAGCGGCATATTTTTAACTTAATATTTACCCGCTTCAGGGCAGAAAGTATTGTTTTTGCATTTTGAAGAAGAGGTATTGTATAATATTTTTTTTAAATATACTAAATATTTTTCAAATGGAGAAAAAACCTTCAGGTTTTTTACCTAAAAAGTTCTGTTGCACAGTAAAAAGTTCAGTAAGTGGCTTGATATTTATTTTTAGTACATTGTATTATATTTTTTAACTTTAAAAACGTTCTCCTGAAAAATCAAGTATTTTGATTTATAACGTTCTTGAAAGGAGTGAGCGACATGTCCATAGCTAGCAACACTCGAATTCTTAATAATTATTATTCGTATTATAATATCAGTTAGCGTTTTAAAACGATAATTGACTTGGATTGGCTTGTGCTTTTGTCCATCTTTATTCGGATCGGAGCTCCACTACCTGGAATTTGTCATACGGTATATTTAAAAAAAAAACACTTTTTCTTGGCTGAACACCGCAAATGTCAGTTTTAATCAAATATAATATATTAACAATAGAAATATGTGCATAGTCTGGAAAATTAATCGTACGCTTTGGAGCGATCCATTTATTTTGAGAACATTTACTAACAAAACGTGATCGTTGCACAACTTGCACCGTAACATCGTTATGCTTTACCGGGAAAGGGTCGACATCTATGGTACGCCAACAAAAATATAATCGGATTCTTATCGGAATGTAGATAGAACTAAACACTAATATAGTATATATATATATATATATATATATATATATATATATATATATATATATATATATATATATAGTATATATAAATATATATATATATATATATATATATATATAATATATATATATATATATATATATATATATATATATATATATATATATATATATATATATATATATATATATATATATATATATATATATATATATTTGTGTCGGGTTATGATCCCGTGGTTAGTGTCGCGGACGCAGCGAAGTCAGAGTTTCTCGGTTCGAACCCACTCTACCACAATTTGATACCTATTTCTAATAATGAGCCGCTTAGGCTTATATATTTTCAATAAGAAGTCTGGGTATTTACAGGGCTAACGACCTGACATTGATTTCATTAATTAATTCAGGTCACTGTGTGGTAAAATCGAATAAATCCATCCATTTTTAATTTACATTTTACTTAGTAAATCCCATTATATCGAAATAATGGTATTTAATAAGTGAAACTTAAATTTAAAATGATCTGACATTGGTTGGTTTCAATTGATCACTTAGCAAACTGTGTAATGGCTAGTACGAACACACAAATGACTTCACGAATGCACATGACTGATCAGACGGTATTTTTAGAATTGCAACCTGACAACCATGGATATAGTGAGAATCGTCACCCTGGCAACTTTAAAGAAAGGTTATTTCACTTTATGCTGCCATGATTACAACCAAATTATTTAAATTTCAAAGTACATATGTACAAGTTTTTATTGTGTTAATATTCGTTGAAAATAATTGTTTTGTTTTTCTGGATGGAGTTATATAAACATAAAAAAACGACCCCATTGACATGTTGTTTACTCTTGGATCTCAGCAGATCCATAATAACAAAACCAAATATTACATAGCATTTATTTGTAAGAGATAAATATGTGATTTTATTATTTCCAAAAATACTTGTAATTCCAAACTATTTCTGTGAGCCTTCGAGGCTCATTATTAGAAGTAGGTATCAAATTGTGGTAGAGCGGGTTCAAACTGAGAAACTCTGACTCAAGACTCTGCGACACTTACCATGGGACCACAGCCCAGACACTTAGTTCATTAAGAATAAAAGTACATATAAAGCTATTTCTACACTGGGCAATTATGTCTTATCTTTTCACTGTAATTCCAGCCTGCCTCATAATATAAAAATTGTCCCTTGACAATTGTCATTACTCTGTCATTGGGAACAGATAAGAAGGTTTATGTGTGATTTTATACAGCAATAAAACTCTTATCGTAAAGCCAATTCCTTTATTGTGGTTAAGGTTACCAGAGATAAGATACTTGAATGTGCGACAGAAGGAGAACATAAATAAGTTTGTCAATTTCTTGTTTTTCTTTCTTGGCCACAATCATTTATTTTTTAATATTAAATTTAAGTATTCATTTTCTATCATTAATCTTCCATTTTTTCCTCATTATTTAAAAATCACTGAAGTACGTTGAGTAGGTTATTAATTATGGGTACTTATCCCACATATCGTAGTAGTACAGGAGAAATTGACCAAGTGCGTTTTTTACAAAAACATGATCATTGACTATTTGTTACCTTACTAGCTTAATATTGCCCTGAAAAAATCCCAAAGCGATTTTAAACTGAGAAGTATAATATATTGACTTGGTAAAAATGACTAACTGCATTGATGTTTATTTTTTTGCCAAGCAAAAGTGTCTTAAATGGCCCTCCTGAACATTTTACGTTTTGTTAGTTGGTCACTTTCTCCTGTACGACCACGATATTTATTTTGTGGCACATAAAATATATAAAACCAGCAAATAAGGTGGCATTTATTCGTCCAAGCTTTATCCACACCCAATGGTAAATTGCGTTGTATTGAAGTAGTGTTGTCATGATCGTATAATACTTGAAGATATGGTTATATCAGTCTATCACGATAATAAATAAATAAACACACTAAGGACGGGAAACCTATTTCTACCTGTTCGGTCAATTGATGTGGACGGGAAGGGTATTTTTACCTCCTGCGTCAACCTCATTTCAAAGGCGGAAAATAAAGAATTATTTAATGTTTTTATTTATCTCCCCAGGGATAAAAAACACCCGTCCTTAGTGTTAAACTGAAAAATCTTTTAAATTTATTAAAAAATATACACGTATGTTGAATATAATTGTTCATAATTTTTAAGGAATAGACCCGATTCGTAATTCTCTCCATCATTTTTTCATTGATATTATATACATCCCACTGATCTCGGATTATATATATGTATTTGAAAAAGTGTTTTATAGTAATCAAGACAGAAATATTTTAATGTGTCTTTATTTATATACATTATGAAGAGGTAAGATTAAAACACAAATATTATTGAATTATTTATTTGTAAAGATGGAATACAAAGAAAATAGGACATTAATTATTCCTTTTAAATATAATATGTAGAGGAATATAACTCGATATCATAGCTAAATACATAAATAATGTGCTTATCAAATATTAGTGAGCGAATTGATTTAAGTTACTGAGGCAAGCTTATTTTACAATATATGAATAATAATTATTAAGAATATGAATCAAGTAAATTAATAGTTACTGAAATAGTAGTATATTATCTTTGGTTATTCTTTATCTATGCTATGAGATAAATTGGACTTACAACATATTTTTAATATTGTATAAATTAGAGGAATTCTTAAATACAGCGGTATCCTGGTAATTGTCAGATTTGAAATAATTCCAACATGATAAAGTTCCTGTTTGGAAGACAGCCAGCACACGGGCGTTTTCCACTTTTGAAATACAAATACATGAAACTCAAATAATTTTGAATATTTTTAGTTGGAATGTGTTAAAAAGCTAAATTTCCTGATATTTTTCATGAGAAAATTTGTTTGGTATTAGTTCATGGATCAGATGTACCGGGATATCACTGTACTATAAATTTCACAATGCATAGAAATCCTTCAGAGTGCATTCCATAATTTTAAATACTTTTAGTAAGGCTAGGATTTGTTGAATATCAAAAAATAAATAATTTAAGGTAAAGCAATTAAGCAAATTACATCACTTTTCCAACCAAAAGTTGGCCAAGTGTTCTGAAAAGTTTGAACAACTAGATAAGTAGATTTAAAGGATTCACCAGTCACTTTGTGGTGATATCTATACATTTAAAAAAAACTTTAACTTGATAAATACTCCTTATTATTAAATGGTATTGTGACACGTGTTTTGATGCACTCCATTCACAATATAGTTCTAATATTTTGTGATAAATTATGGTTAAGTTTTCAAATAGAAAAATGTTATAACTATGCAAGGAGCATAGCAATTTTGTGCCAACCCTGCCAAAAAATTATACAGCAAATGTTTGAAGTATTTATTTTAAGGTAAAAATATGTACTTTAAAACAAAAACAAAGTGCATTAATTAAAGCAAGCATCTGGGAGTTTAAAACAGCAAAAATTATGTACAATTAACATTAAGTAATTATTGAATAATTTTTTCTTTTTATTAATTTATATATATTTGCTATTACTAATAAATTGGAACACGACAATTTAAGGCAAAAATGTTCAGAATGTAAATTTTTCAATAAGCTCTCTTATAAGGAAGGAATTTAAATATGATTTTTACAACGCAGGCATTTTGAATATTGAAAGATAAAATATTACACCAATCGGCCATTTATACTAATTTATTTTATAAGGACTTATTGCTTGTGTGAACTTGTGATTAGTGCCTTAAAAGTATTTAGTGCTTTTACGGAAAGCAAGTAAACAATTAGTTTATTTCAATAAATTGTACAAGAGTCAAATTGTTTTGTTATTAATTTAAATATAACAATTTACTGCATTATTTACATTAATTACATTCTAGAGACTTTAATATCTAATTTTGATCTTTAAAAAAGTCTTTGGTTAGTGGTACAATCAGATCATAAATTATTAATCTTTTTAAACGTCAAGCACATAAAAAGTAACTTAAATTAAAACATTACTAAAAAGTTAGTTAAAATGGTAGACATAGGCATCCATTAAATAATAACCTATTTGAAAGAAGTCGTTATTTAATTTGGTATTTGATTCAATCATTTAAAGCTAATCACGCCAATCAGTGCCCAAATTTGTTTGCGTATTGCATATTTCTAGCTATTTATTATACATAAGGAAAAATTTGATAATTTAACATAAAAAACTTATGCTGGAAAGAAATATAAACCTAGGAAAAGTAACAAATACCATCCTATTGGTTAACTGAAAAAGTAACAGCTGCCCCATTAGACATACCTCTAAAAGAGTGTAATACTTATATATAATCTAATGGAATATCTTTACTTATCACCATAAATATTACAAAAATACATATGCATTATTTTATAATATATAATTTTATGTAGATAGCGATGTTATCACTTATTCCGACCCCTTATCGGTGACCTCAATTGTTTCTTTTCTCATTTTCCTCCCCTTTAGTATCTACTATTCTTCCTTCATTCCCTTTTTCGTATAGCAGTAAAGTCCTTCACCTCTAACTTTTTGAGTAACAAAATCCGAAATATCGGCTTTCGGTACTCTTATAAGAAATCATCATGTCGGATCTGATGTCATGATTTATAAAAGTATCAGATACTTTTTGGACAGTATGTAAGGGATTACTTCAGGGTTTTTTCTTCTTCAATAAGTTATACATTGATATTTAAATTTGAATGATCATTTATATCTTACAATGAGTTATATTACATAAATTTAAGTAACTAAAATACTTAAGTTATGTCATCTGTATCATATCAGACATATCGCTCATTCCTTTCAACAACGTAATAAATCAAAAATTGTCAATTTTCAGTTGTCTGTGTTTTCGAAATGCTAAGAAAATGTACTATATCCCAGCAAAAGAGGCATATTTTAAACTTAATATTTACCCGCTAAAAGGCAGAAAATGTTATTTTTGCATTTTGAAGAAAAAGTATTGTTTAATTATTTTTTTAAATAAACTAAAAATTTTTCAAATGGAGAAAAAACCTTCAGGTTTTAACTAAAAAGGTCTGTTGCACAGTAAAAAGTTCAATAAGTGGCTTAATATATATATTTAATACATGGTATTATATTTTTTAACTTTAAAAACATTCTCCTGAAAAATCAAGTTTTTTTTATTTATGACGTTCTTGAAAGGAGTGAGCGATATATGTATAACATAAATTTAAGTAACAAAAATACTCAAGTTAGGTCATCTGTATCATATCAGACATATTATATTCTTATGTCCATGTATCCAGAGTACAGGACTGATGACCCTGCCTTGATCAATCACGATTGATTTGACACCATGTTAAATCGATGCAGTGCCCTACAGAGATAGAGGGCAGAAAAAAGAATGGATGCATTTTGACATCAAATATTCACATTTGTGGTAAATTCTCACCAAATATTAGTTTTTAAATGTAAAACTATTGACTTATTAGATTTTTGATTGATGTATTACTTAGTAAATACCACTTTTTCTTCAAATCTACTGTGACACATGTTTCGACGCATTCTGTTAAAATGATGATTTTCAAACACCATATGTGAAGCCAATTCTAAATTTTAGAGTTGGGTCCTTGGGACGCTGAAGATTGAAGAGGGGGTAGAAGCTGTTTCTTATTTTTATTTATTTGTTTTGATTTTTATTCATCAGTGGGAACATAGACAATAGGGGGAGGCTTTAGTCATGGTCCCCAATTCTTGCTGACATTTTTATAAATGACTTCCCCTACTCAAATTTGTTAAAAAATGGTTTGGGTACGTAGACGATATATTGGTAATTTGGGAAGGAACAACAAGACAACTAGATTCCTTCTCAATTTTATCAATATAATCAATGATAAAATACAATTTACATTAGGAAATAACAAAGGTAAACAAATCAATTTCTTAGACCTTAATTAATAGATAAAAAAAATACTTTTGATGTATATAGTATACCCACACATATAGACACTGTAATTCCCTCTTGTTCAGCCCATTCACTTAATCATAAACTAGCTAGCTTTAACTCCATGATCCATAGAGCACATTAATTAAAAATGGATAGATTTTACCACAAAGTGACTGCCGAATCAATTATAGGAGGGATTATATGTCTAAGTGAGGTATACTAAAATAATTTACTAAAGACTGCTTGTCTTTAGTAAATTGTAGTGTTAAAAAAAAAGAAAACTTTATTTTGCATTCCAAATAAACAATACATTTTATTTTATTATATCTGGTCAGGAGTGATAACATCACTATCATCAACATATTGTGGCAGGAATCATATTTATAAATACTTTTACTAAGCATAAATATTTACTTCACTGACTTTAATACATATAAATGTTTATTTGATCTGTTATGTGAGCTACCGTAAGTGGACTATAATAGTCATATGACATTGACCTTCTGCACCAAAAAAAGCAATAATGCCAATCAATACTATTTTGTTTTAGTTAATATTTTAATTAATTATTGTAACTGCAGACAGTTGGTAGAATTCCATATTGAATTGTTAAGTAATATATCCAAAATTAAACAAGGGTTTTTTTGGTTGAATTCTACATTTATTTATGTATATGTTAATACAGGACGCGTTTCTACTTCTTAGGACATTATCAATATGTTTGATAATGTCCTCAGAAGTCGAAACGCGTCACATATTAACATATACAGAAATAAATGTAGAATTCAACCAAATAAACCTTGTTTAATTTTAGATATATTACCCAACAATATTTAAATATTAAAAATACTTTGGAGCAATCCTGGAGTGAATTTTTTAGTTGTATAAAAAACAACACATGATTTGTATAAAATGCTGAAAGTGAGTGCTATAGAAATGATATTTTTCAAATTGAAAATATTTTTTTTTCGTTCTAAAGAAACTATCCATATAAATAATAGATTTTTTTTAAACAATTATTTAGAAAAAAACACTAAATTAAATCATGAAATAGTTCATGAGTTGTGTGGTTTAAGCATTAAAATATTCAACAAGGATAGTATCTTGCTTGTTAAAAATTGTAATTTGACAAAGGAATAGTCTCTTTAAAAAAAAAGTAACTTGCATTCCCTGGAAGATAAAACAAAAAAAACTAATCTTCCAATCCTTATCCGCACCCAATGGTGCATAGTGCACTACATCTTATTGACATAGTGTTATCTTAATCATTACATTCTTAAAAGCAAGGTTATTAATCCTGTGCTTCAGATATCAGTCCAGGGTAAAAATATTATATAAATATTAGAAGTGAAAAATTAAACTTATTAAATAAAATTAAATTATTACTCCCTGGAAAATGAATCGGGCCTCCAGCACAGTAGCCTTTACTACACTACGGAGGAGGACTTTAAAATTTAGCAAAATTAATTAATTATAATATTAAAATTAAAAGTAAAAATAAATTAAGGAAATTCAGTAACAAATCTATTTCTAAGTATTTTTGGTGATTTGTTAAAAAAGCATTTAAGCCGGGCTTGCAATTAACCCTTATATTTGTATAGAACCATATACATTTGATTTTTTTAATTGACATAAAATAATATCAATAAACTTGTTAGTAGTTGCTTATAATTAGTGACTTCAGTTTGGAAAACTGCGAGATCAGTATGTAGGATTAGTTGATAAAAAGTAAAATAATACTGGAGATTTTTGTTGTCTATTAAGATATAAATTTACTGCAGACCGCAGCGGAATGTTAAGGAAGCAATAACAAATATTATGAAGAAAGAAATATTTGAACAGTTTGCGAGCAACGTACGCGCAACAACCAAAGTGACGCAGAAAAACACAAAAACGTGCAATAAGGTGGTTCAAAAATCATTGATAAAAGCTTAATTTTAAAAATACGTTATTGCATAGTATTATAATTAAATAATGGATAGAATGTGAGGTAATAAAGTGAGTTGACAATAATAAATGCATATAAAAAATATCAATGATAAAACATCTGTAAACATATTAACCGCTAGAGTGCTGAGAATCGATAAATTGACTATGGTATACTTTGCCAAAAGTGCGGCCCGTCGATAAATTTTCGATGACGGCAGCGTATTTTGTCGGTCAAGCTTTTGACTAGTATTCAACCGGGATATTTTTTTTTATAAAACTTTTCATCAACATAATGAAATAAAAGTCCCATCATGTCATAAATACCATCCACATTTAAAAATACTCATTTAACTCTTTATATATAAAACGGCAACCAAAAGTAATATTTAATAGTCATGGTACTGATTATTTTTTTAAAATTAAACACTTGAATATACCACTTTAATGAGTTTTATTTATATATACGACTAGTTTTGAAAAAGGTTAGGTTAACCTATATATATATATACCCCTAAATATATTTTTTGTTTAATTTGTACCAGAAGATGAAAACATCTGTAAGTTTTCGAAACTAGTCGTATATATAAATAAAACTCATTAAAGTGGTATTCAAGTGTATAATTTTAAAAAAAAATCAACATGTCATTCCAAAAAGTTAATGCCGAATCAATAAATAATATGGTATGGATTCATACAAACGTCCAGATTCATGAAATTGTATGAAATTGATAATAAAAAAATAGATTTTGTCATTTTGCTACATCGTCCATGATTCAGCAACTCATGAAAAAAACAGGTAATTAGTAAATAATTGAATGAACAAGTATTTTAAAATGTGTCCTCGGCACCGTAAAACATTTTTGTAAAATTCAAATTTGTCAAAAATAGTCAAATGATCAACTTCTCATATTTTTTTTGGAACATGTTTATATACTAGCATTTTTCACAACCATCAAAGACCGGTTTAATTTACTAGCAGATTGGAACGCCTAGATTCACATGTTGGTGTTTGTAATATGGTTTTTAAAAAAAGGAATGGTGGCCAATAAAAGTAGTCGATACCACCGAGTATATTCAGATCACCGTGTGACTGATTCCGATCAATATTGTTTCGAAAACAACAAAAAAACACTTGACTAGACTGAATTGATAGTAATTGCACGCTCCAACAAATAATATTTGCACTTTACATAATGAATCAATACCGATGGAGCAAACTGTGTCAATGTAATTCACAATTGGTCGGTATACGTACATCACATTGGGTAAACAACTCACAGACCTGTCAGTTCAATTAGGTCATTTGATGTGACCATTGACAAATTTGAATAGTACAGGAAAATGAGTAAAAAAATTGCTTGAAATGAAAATATAATTTTTAGAGTACTTCTTTATACTCTGGCATATGGCTGGGCCGCGAATATATCAATAATGGGGTGGTGAGAGATGTTGGAGGAATGGGAGCGGGGGGGGAGGGGTACATGGTATTTTTTTCATTAATATGCTTTAATGTAAAATAGCGCAATACAACTTGTTTTCACAAGGTAGAATAAGTTCCATAAATTACCAAAAGGTAGACAAACTTGTTAAATAAATAAATAGTACACATCTTTTAGGGTGGATAGCCATAAAAAAGAAGAAAAATTGTATGCTTTGACGACATCACGAAGCACCTAACTTCATGTGAAAATACTTTACAGGAGAATGTAGAAACATTATGATTTTAATTATAAAGTGTGATTTATTAATACTGAAAAAAAAACACTTTGTGTGTTTGTTGAATTGCTATTACAATTGACCTTTTTTTAATTCCTGATCAATATTACAAAAACAAAAATACTCCATGAAAATTTCAAACCTATGATATACCGACCTATGATAAACCTACATATACCGACAATAGCCAAAATTGACACACAAAGACAGAGAATGAAGACGCGTGACAATAGAAATAGGTTTTTAGCTATGCTAAAAATGAATCCTGGTAAATTAGTTCACTGCGTTGATATGACAGTGATTGAATTCAATATTTCGAAAATTTATATTCAGACTCTAAGAAGTATATCAGGCAAGAGTCTTCGAGATAGAATAAGAAACGCCAGGATCAGGGAAATATGCGAGATCGAAGATGTCGTTAGGTGGGGAAGGGAACGAAGGAGACAATGGTATGCGCATGTGAGGAGAATGGAACCATCCAGACTCCCCCACATCGCACTGTACGGCCAACCCCATGGTAGAAGACTCCGGGCAGACCACCAAAGAGATGGGTCGATAGCTGGAAATCAACATCGCAGGAGGCTAATCCCTCTTAGAAATAGGCCACAAGGCCTACAGCAAAAAAAGATGAAGAAGAAGAAGAAGATTTAGAATCTTACATGTCAGATATTTCAAAATTTTCTTATAATTAGATGCTTTTGTAATGAATTGTCTGAATTAAAATCCATTGTATGGAAATACTGGATTTAACACATGAGGGATTATTACTAAGACATTATACATAATCAAAGTTAGAAAAATTTAAGTTAATCGATTTCTATCTTGAGAAAACAATAATATCTTGACTGAATCCAAGTGATTAATTTGCAGGGTTTCGTACCAGGGACTTTGTACAAAATAGCTAGATGAACTAATCACTACTCTATGCGGTGGATAAGATTTTAAATATCAGCTTCAAAATATTAGGTAACTGCACAATTGCAATCTTCTTTGAGAATTATTGAACAAATACATTTGAAAGTCAATTGGCATTTCAATAACTTAATTGCGTTCTAGGAAAAACATTATAAATTCTGAAAAAAATAAATTACTATAGTTATCTAAAAAATATATAGATTTTATCACATTATTATTTCAAATGTTCAATAATATTTACAGTTTCGTTATCGTGGATAAACTCAATGGCGATAAAAATTCAATAAATCATTTGATTATGCTCGAGTTGATAAGAAAAAATGCTCTGGAAAATTCCAAATATACTGCGCATTATTTGCACAAAACATGGTAAAATTACAAAAACATGATAACATAAAGATATGCTAAGGAAATACCAAAAAAAAATCAAATATCATAGTGAAGTTATATATTAGCGTTGGAATGGATAAAATTTGATATTTTATGCATATCTGACAATTGCTTGTCATTCGAATGTCTTCACGAATGGATGTAATGTATACAATCTGTTTTGTCTCTATCTTTTGGTATTGTCTATGGCGTTTCCTGTCAGCTATTTTATGGTAATCCATTCACTGTTGGTTTTTAGTGGTACATTTTTGGCCAAAGTGGCAGAAATCAATATGTTTCTGTCACATTATACAATGTATGTTTTCATGTTTTCGTTATTTTTGTTTACAATTAATCATGGCGGCTCAAAGGAAAGCCACCTTTCTGTTATGTTGCCAGGTTTGTAATTCTCATTTTATCCATGGTCTGTGAAATCTTGAACAGGTTGCCAGGTTGCAATTGTAAAAATACCGGGTGGTGTGCAATATGCATTTGTGAAGACATTTGCATGCGTGTACCAAGCGCCATGCGTACGTAAGGTCAAACGGACATAATGGTTGTGTAATCATTGCTACACACAAAACCGAAATAATCAATTCATAATGTTAATACGGAAACATTCCTCAAGTCATATAAAATTAAATACGTTAAATTTAAACCGTTTTGATATTAAAGTTGTCTCTACTTGATATGAGACATGTATTGTTCTTCCCTTTTTTATGAAAGAAAATGGAAGTCTGAGCATCCCAGGGCTTACGACCACAAGTGTATAAAGTGATCGCTTAAGCCAGCCAAATGCCAGGTAAATATCAATCAATCAATCAAGCATCATAATAAAGGGAAGAACGATACATGTTTCATATTAAGTCAAGACACCTTTAAAATTGACATCTCATCCATAGGGTTATCCAGTGTTCGATATAATAAATAATATTAATATTGTCAACCATTTTAGCTGCAAATGTTCACTTTCCGTATGAATGCTCGACATTGAATGCAAGCCGTGCTTTTACAATAGTTTCTGTGAATGTGCCACCCGCAAATAGAGAGAGATGCCTATATACAGAGCAGTTAGGGAAACGCAAAGCACTGTCTCAGCAGCATCTTGGTGGAGTGATGCAGGTGAAGGGAGGATCAGTTGGCCGCCCAGTGTTCCGCCCTCCACAGCAGGCAGTGCATCACGCTGGGGCCCGGAGATACATTGGACACGACTGCTGACTGAAAACATAATAAATTATATTGTCACCAAAAAAATTTAATTCTTTTCAAATGTGGTATTGTAAATAAAAACCTCTTTTATATTTTGGAAGTGTTCGCCACTAAGAGCATTATTCCGCAAAGTGTGTGCCGTGGTGTACCGTGGGGGTTAGTTGGTGTGCTGCAGAAAAAATGTCTAGTTTTGTGAAAATAACACAATTGCTCCAAATTTTGATTGTTTGTGCTTAGTTAAGTAGGCTCTCATTTCGCATTAAACATAATATGTTACCATAATATGGTAAATATGCACCCCTGAAATATCTTAATTTGGTTGGTGTACCTTGAATAGAAAAAGTTTGCGGAACACTGACTTAAAGAACGGTACTCGGCGTTAGCTACGTTGCTCGTTGGATTTTTAAGTCCTCAGAGACCGGTACAGTGCTAGTTCCATAGTGCTCGTAGTGATTACTTGTCACAATATTCATAATGCTGTCGCTAACAATATTTATATTATAATCAATACATAATGACATTGCTACCATATTCATAATGACGTTGCTAACAAGTCAGTCTAGTTGCACATTTCTGGGTATTTATACCTGAGTGGACGTGTCAGTGTAGCGAGCTAGGAGACTTCTATAGCCTCTCCCAATTGTGGCTATCAGGGGAGGTTCCTCTTCACCCTCCCTGGCGTTGCCGTCGCAGGAGTCCGTGCCGTCGCTTGTGTTGTAGGCCGGCAACGGGATAATAGCACGGACCTGATAAAACCAACAAAATGGTGGTATTTACGAATGCAAGATGCCTCAATGGCCAAGAGAAACAGTTAGCAAACTGATTTGGAATTGAAATAGATTGTAAATGAATTACCTCCTCTTCATAAGGTCTGAATATAGTGACGGGTCGTAAGGTTTCTCTTTCAGCTATGATAATGCATCCCCACGTAGTTCCAATGTAAACATCGTCATTTAGAACAGCTAAAGAAGTAACCTAAAACCAGAACAGCAAATAAAAAAAATATAAAATAAAACTGAAACTTTGTTTTTTACCACTTTTTTGGGTATTTTTTTCCTCTTTTTCAGGGATGGATATGTACTATCCACCACTAGTACATAGCCGCCATCCCTGAAGGTGACAAGGTCCTTGTCAAAACCGGTTGGAAAAAAGTAGTTAAAAATAATAATTTCATAATGTTTATAAAATGTGCCACAAAGTATGTATCAGCAAATTCTTCTTTTGCCCCTTATCACACCCAATGGTCCATAGGGAATTGCATAAGATTGATACGATGCATGATCATTAATTATACGAAATCGCCATGATTAGTCCCGTGCTTCAGGATATAATAATACTTGATGATTAATATTTTAGTAACAAGTTACCTCTCTAATAGAGTGTAATTCCTCGCCAACCCCTCCCTAAATGTGTTCATGTTTTAGGGAAGGAGTGATTTCATGTTATAGATGTCCAAACATGAGATCTATCTTGTTTATACAAAAGAAGTCATAAAAACGATTGATCTTTATCTCAAGTTGAGACACATATAATATTTATATATAAGAAGAGTGTTATATTTATATATCTTCCATAGAGCGCTTGTGCACTGCATTAAAATTTACTTTTCGGCAGTCTGGTTAGTATGAAAAAAACGGGTGATTGGCTTGTGACTTCTTGACTTCTCCGTCTTTCTCCGGATCGGTGCGCTTGATCCGTGCGCGATCACAGTGCGCATGAACTCGATCACGCTAAACTGTCGTAGTCACTTTTATTTGAAAAAATCTGACTGTTGGACAGTAAAATTCCGTGCAGTGCACAAGCGCCCATAGGGCGATTGTCCATTATTCGGAATTTGACCGTCCGGCAGTCTGGTTTTGAAAAATAAAAGCGACTACGACAGTTTAGCGTGATCGAATTTACGCGCAACGTGGTCACACACCGATCAAGAGCACCGATCCAAAGAAATATGGACAAAAGCACAAGGCAATCTTTGTTTTATCGTGCTAACTGAAGTGCCGAGCGGTAAAATTCCGTGTAGTGCACAAACGCCCATAGGGTGAATAATTCAGAGTCTGAATAAATAATAATAAAAAGTTATTTTATGGTTAATAATGTTAGTATTTTATACATGTATTAACTATGTATTTGTAATCTTGAAGAATTAAAAAAAAAGATAAAATTTTATTTCAAATTAAAATAAATCACAATCTTGATAAAGTACTTGAATAAAAGAAATTCCTTTTCGAATTGATCATAATCTTTCTTCACACTCATGTATTATGGTAAGTAATTGAATCATGTTTTTCATGACAAACTTGTAATCTTGAATTTAAAAAATAATAATAATGTTAGTAGAAAAATAGGTGTGATGGATAGGTCTGATTCATTTGATTTTCTTATCAATTCTGTTATTGTAGATAATTATACATCGAATAATTATACATCGAAAGTTATACATCGATATAATTATACATCGATTATTATACATCGAAAGTATATTAACGATAACTGAAAAAATAATGTTGTTTTGGCAGTAAACATATAAAAGTGTTATCTGCTGAAATAAACATTAAGAAATCATCAATAATACTTGATCATAAAAAAAACTGAATTAACTAACTAACTAACCATCACGCCGCTTCCCCGCAGGGGTAGGCAGAGAGAATAGAGCGCCACACCAGTCTGTCCTTGCAAACATTCTTCGCCTCTTCCACGTTCATGCATCTCCTCATACATACCCGCCGATTGTTACGACTCCTAACCTGACCACTTTTAAGTATTTGGCATACTGATCGTGCCATGTTTTTCTCGTTCTTCCTCTGCTTCTTTTCCCACTAACATTCGCCTCATAAATTTGTTTTACCGTTCTTTCCTCACTCATTCGTTCCACATGTCCAAACCATCTCAACACACCTTTCTTAATTTTATCGATAATGCTTATCTCAGCTTTGCATTCCTTCCTTATTTCACTATTCGCACATCTATCATACATCGTTTTGTCGCACATTCTTCTGAGAGATCGCATTTTGACTGCATTCAGTCTACTTTCATCCTTCTTTTGCCAACTCCATGTTTCACTTCCATACATTAGAGTTGGAACCAGGACTCCGTTGTGCACTGCCAGTTTAGCTTCCGCTGATAGGTTTTTATTTGCTATAACTGATTTCAGTGCACCATTCACTTTGTGCACAGTGCACGATTCACAATTATGTATCTGATTTTAATCTATCACTCATTAAGTTCTAAGGATGACAGATAAAGCTTCTTTATTTGCACTCGTTTTTTTTATTTTATTTTTTAAATCTTTGAAATGTACCAATAACGACATGCAATATTTGTTATAAATAATTCTTTCTTTCTCAAGGTTTTCAATGAATGAAATACTGTCCACGTTACAAAAAACGGAGTCGAAAACCCGACCAACTAACAATTCCATTTTTGGTCATTTTACCTCAATCGTAATTCCGAAACCGATAGGGTTTCTGAATTTTTCAATCACCAAACGTCCAAGTGACTGAAATCTAGCTACAGCTTATGCAACACTGCTTATCGTGACCCTACTAAAACTTCAACTTTTTAAGTTTTATAGCCTATGCCTACTCGTGAGTGGATTTACTCTTTATGTTTAAAGTTACTATAATTTCATGCAATTCATGAGTGAATATTCTAGGCAAAAACACTCGCTATAGAGTTTTTGAGTGGTATTACACAAAGTGATTGATGTATGATAAGGAGAGTGTTATATTACCATATCATAAAGTCAATAATACTTTTAAAATACAAAATATGTGTTAGTATTGTTTATATGTTTATTTTAAATATAATTTTAATGAAATTACTACGTTTCGTATGAACACCTAACACGTATGATGTTCAAAAGTCTAGCCATCCCTGCTATAGACCAAACGTGTAATATACATATACACTCGCAGATCTATGTAATATGTACTTTCATTTCTTCCTGCAGAGTGAGAAGTGATAAATTGTTTACTTGACATCGTCCAGGACTGAGGTGTTCTTCGATGGCTATGGATCGAAGACTCTCGGAGCACGGCACCAACTTGGAACAGTCCAATCGGGCAAGCACAGATTTTTTCACAGCATCCCATTGGTAAATTACACAACCTGAGAAAAAATTACAAATTGAATTTTTTTTTGACCTAGATCATTTTTGTAGTGATCTTTGTGTATTTCTGTGGTTAACTAGAATTGGCTTTATTACTAATCAATAAATTAAGCAAATATTTTTTTAAAGCAGCTAAAGTTTTTTCATTTCAATGTCTTGAAAAATCCACTTTTTATTTCACTTTTACTTAGTAAAATGATGTGGAATGCATCAAAATACATGTCACAATAGATTTTAACAAATATGTTAGTATAAGTATGTATTTACCAAGTAAAACTTTTCAATTATCTCTAGTTTAGTCAAACATTCCTTTCTAATATCTTCATTTTAATTTTTGTATAAATCGATTTTCAATGCATTTGTCTGAGGAAATGATACATATTATTAAATAACTTAATTTAAAATTTAATTTTATCACTTTGTAAAAATCATTAGATTTTAGCAAAAATCATTAGATAATAAATAAAGCCTAAGAATCGAGATGTTTACCGGGATATATGTACGTGCAGACGGTGTTGTGCGAGGCCACGGCGTGCAGCACTCGGGCGCAGGGCGAGGCGGGGGAGGCCGGGCAGGGCAGCTCCAGGGCCCCCGCCGCCCCCAGCCCGGCCACCAGCCGGTACACCCACAGCGAGCCCCCGCTGCTGCCTCCGCACCACAACTCACTGCTGGAATACAATGTGGCAAATACATCTATGAATTAGATGGAATATGATGGTCGGCATTATTCTGTAGTAATAGTCTTAATAGTGCATTTAACACTTTGTGTGCTGGTGCCCTTTATCCGCCTAACCTTTGGGTTATTATTCAAAACGTAGGTGGAAAAATCCGGGTCAGATTTCTCAAAGAGAGGTTCTTAACATAAGATGTCGCTGGAATTTTTTTTTTGGTAATGATATTGTATTGAATATTTTTACAAATATATTTTGTATTGAATATTATATAAATCAATTAATATAATCTTGACATATTCTGTGAATGAGGTAGCCAGCAATATTGACCTCGAAATACTAAACGTGTCGTAGACATATTCATATGCGTAGGGCGAGTAAGAACAATTTGACGTTTCACAAATGTCTCTTTGGTTATGGGTATACTTTTGTTGTAGAACATACGGGATACGGCTTGTTGCCATCTGCGATAATATAGCAGATGTATCACGTATATTCGTATGGGTAGTGGCGGTTAAATGAATCAGCTTTTACGGCCGGCCATTTTGCATAATGGTAACAATAAATGTCACAGGTTAAAAAAAACTGTAAAAACTCTCATAAAACGCCTTACACTTTTACCACAACAATGTGTAAAGCTTCTAAACCATGGGTGGCCAACATTTTCAGTAACCGGGTTAGATTTTAGAAATGAGATTTCTAATTGGGCCGTAAAACAAAATTATATTATATAAACTTATTTATTAGGTACTCTTCAAACTTATTTGCATGTTTAGCCTCGTAATGCTGTTTAATATTATACCTTTTCAAGATAGAAACAGAATCATTGCATATCAGGCATGTTGGCTTTGTTTTAAATTCCACGAAAAGCTAGTTTATAGTCCATCTATCATAAAAACTTCTCAATTCTTCTGTTATTCTTCTCTTCTTTAATCCAACGCCTTTACTACTTGACGACATTATGGGTCTTGAAATTATAAGGATAGTGAAATACTCCCATATATGGAATATGATACAAACTACGCACGGTGGAATGTTCTTTGGGTGGTTTTGTGTACACTAAAGGAATAAAATGTGTGATTTGCTCCGCAGGCCGCAAGTAGACACCTGGCGGGCATGCGGCCCGCGGGCTGCGGATTGGCCGCCCTTGTTCTAGACTGAGTAGTCCAAGAAATAGCTCTTAAGAGTTGCAAAAAAGTTAACCGTTGTGTTAAAAAATTAGATGCCAGATGAGCATGTTATTAAATGTGAGTGGTCACCTGATACTGGTGATAAAACTAAAACGAAGTGTTAACAGATAGGAATGTATTTTAAATTTTCTCGGGGGTTAGTCTTACTATTCGTTTGTGGTGACAGCAGCCAGGCAGTGGAGAGCCGTAGCGGCACCAAGTTCCGTCATCACAAATGTGCCTTCTCCCATAGTTGGGCTCAGGGGAGGAGCTACGTTGTCCAAAAGGAATAATCTAAAACGGAAATATAATAATAAATTTAAACTGTTATTTCCAAACAAGACAATAGATGTCACCATTAGTCAGATAAGTATTGATAACTTTGTTTAAAATGGGCAACATCTCTTCCAGTTGATAGAAGTCAGAGAATGGTACTTCTAGATTAAGATCTCCTTGCTGGTTAAGGCTAAGTGAAATAACAAACCTTCCATTGGAAAGGGCAGCGGCAACTCTAGCCAAAGAAGGAAGATGAACCAAGGCGGCGACACGACAGGCTGATGCGGCGCTCTCCAGGGCGTAAGAGAAGAGGTGCAGACAGTCGGAGGCACTGAAAAACCATCAAATTAAACTCACTCATACTGAAAGATATGGGTAAAATATAAAAAAAGCTGTTTGTTCTTTAAGCTCTTCTTACTTGTAGGCATGTATCCTTCCTATAGAGTCCCCGATCCAGACCCGATCCCCAACGGAGCACACTGCCGTGGGGATTATTGGCTCATCAGCGGAAGCTTCTGTAGGGTCAAAAGGAAAAAAATATCCACACTGACATAAAAAATTCTCATTATTGGGTGATCGAATATAAAAACCGAATTGAGTACCTGATGACTTCTTCTGAAGAATCTATCTTATCTTTTGTGCAGTATTCTTTCGTTCTACATTCCCATATTGATATAAAAAATAGTCATTACCGTTGAGTGATCAAATCCAAAAAAACTAACCATCAGACCACTTCACCGCAGGGGTAGGCAGAGAGAATAGAATGCCGCACCAATCTGTTTTTGCAAACAATCTTCGCCTCTTCCATATTCAAGCATCTCTTCATACATACCCACCGATTATTCCTATTCCTGACCTGACCACTTTCAATTATTTGAAATCCTTTATCATGCCAAGTTTATCTGATTCTATTACCGGCCACAATCGCTTATAACTATTCTTTCTTCACTCATTCTATTCACAAATTGAATCTAAAAATAGAATTAAGTAATGACTTCCACTGAATAATCTATTTTATCTTTTGTACAGTAATCGTTCGATCTACATTCCCAAAGTTTCAAAATTATTTAATGAATTTACAAAATTGTACTGAATTTGGCGTAATAAAACGCTTAGAGACAATTTTCAGTGGAGTTCTGTTGATACGCATGTACAATGTTACCTTGCGAGTTAACAGGAGGTGTGGAGAGAGCGTGGTAGTTCAGGAAGCGTGCATTGGCAGTGGCGAGCACATCACACCGTGGCCGACACCTTGTCACCCAAATCTCCCACCCGGGAGTGCCTTCATCTGAAAACAAAGAGTTATTACATGTAGTAAATATAACCTATGGAGTTACTTACAACAGGACACCTTTAATCATAAGGTGGGGGGACTGACCGCAGTCATTTAGTCGTAACGTGTTACGTTACGATGTGAGCATTCTTATAGTCAGTACAGCGCCGCTCGTTCCAAGTACTCCATCCGATGTCGGATGCTCGCCGCGAATGTTACGTTACGACGAAATGCTCCAGTCAGTCCCCACCTTTAGGTTTTAAATGTGAGACATTTAGGGGGGCGGTGTACAGTGTACTTACAGTGTAATTATAAGCTGTTATAATAAATATAAACTATATAGCTTTGTCCACCTTCGTGGTGTGATGGTTAGCTTATTTAGCTACTGTACTGGAGGTCCTGGATTCAATTCTCAGAGGGAGAGGTTAAAATAAATCGCAGTGATTTCACACTCTAATATTTAGTTAATATTACCCTGGATTGGTCCCTGAACCATAGGAGTGATTACTTTGCATTCATGTAAGTAACAATCAAGATTATGCTGCGTCAATATGGTGCAGTGCACTATGCATCATTGAGTGCGGATCAGGGTTAGAATATGGTTTGTATAGTTTATCTTCTTCTTCTTCTTCTTCTTTTAGGACTAGGTCCTGTCATTCTCCGGTCCGCTCCTGGGAGGTGGAAGACCAGCTATCCCTCCATCGTTTAGGTGGTCTTCCTGGGGGTCTGACCCCGCTTATGCTGCTGTCCGCTGCTATCCTCTCTTATAGATTATATTTATAATAATACCTGTATATGTAAGCATCTGTAGCATGCAAAACTAGTCATAATAAAATATAAAACTCAAGTGGTATAATAAATGTGTTTTATTTTTAATTTAATCATGTCAAACACCAAGTGAATGCCGAAACAATAAATAATACATATTTGTGCATAATATTTTTATTATATTATGCCTTTGTTATTGCTTTAGCTACGTTAAAAAAAAAATCATTATCGGACCCAAACTCATAGGGTCAAATGAAAAAATAATTCACGGAAATATGTCAGTTGTCATTGCAATACAAATAAAAATACAGCTTTAATTCAAATTCGCGTGACCAATTTCGTAGCTGTTTCTGATTGTAAGTAATGTGAGTATGTTGCTGGCATAGTGGTGAGAACAACATCCCGCAACCGTGTGAACACCCGCGTAGTCTGGCATGCGTCATTCTATAATAGTCTCTCCTTAAAAGCAGTCACTCACTTAGAGCTCCTAGTAACTTAAATATAGAATAAATCAAAAATTAAAAATTGACAATCTTTAACTGATAATCTTCCATAACCTGAACCCACAACACAAAAAAATGAAAGAAACACCTCCAATTGTTGAAGAAACAATTGGAGCTGTCTCTGTTGAAAGGTCAGGCTTCTAACTTCGTCTTTTGTGTGTCGGGTTGTGGTCCCGTGGCTAGTGTCGCGGACTCTTAAGTCAGAGTTTCTCGGTTCGAACCCACTCTACCACAAATTTGATACCTATTTTTAATAATGAGCTGCTTAGGCTTACAGAAATAGTATGAAATTGAATATTTTCGCAAATAATAAAAATACATATTCTTCTTTTCAATTAAAAAAAATCCATGGATTTACTACCAATTCTTCGATAAATGACCAAATTTTATATGTTTACTTTTTTTGGGTTTTTAATATAGTTAGATATTTTTTTAAAGTTAGAATTTTTTTATAGATAGAATAGAGTTTTATAGATCGAATTTTTTTATAGTTAGATATATTTTATTCAAAAGTTTTTTTTTACATTTTTATTGCTTCTGTTTTATTATTTTGAACTGGACAATTTAAACCCGATATTTAAAGTTCTATTTTTGTAAAACAAAAACAGAGCATGAAGCGGCTAAAAAATATATTTTTCCAAATAAAAAATCACAAAAATTCTCGTTTAAAAAATAACATCATACCTGTGATGTTGGGCATCTGTGTAGCGGTGGCATTGGTGACATCAGCAGCGTGGTACAGCGAGGCTACGTCGGCAAGGTGCGTGAACTCGGGAGCAGACGCAATAGATACTATCTGCGAGGCAGACGGGCGCTGCTCCGGCTGCCCCGACCAGCACGCCACCATGAGGTCCAGCATGTAGCACGGGTAGAGGGTCTCCTGCAATGGAAATGTCACAAGATGGTTTTAATTTTTAAATCATACATTTAGATATTTCTAATTAACTATTAGTAATACCAAAAAGAAATACTAAAAGCAGTTGATATTTAGTAAAAATATTGTTCATTTTGTACATACCAAATAAAAAGTAGCATGTTTGCAAAGTCTTTAACAATTATAGTATGCATACAAGAAAAAATCTCAGCACTAAAACGGTAATTACATACTTATTTAAAGGATTTTAATGTTTTGAGAATACTACCATTATTTCCTGAATTAATGCCACTCTTTGTTTGTGAATTAAATTAGTGGTTTTACAATTACCATGGATAAAACAAACCTTGTGAGTTAAGGGTGGTCTTCCCCCTTCCAAAATACATTCCTTTACTGCTTCATGCCCCTCGAAGGGTTGCCTCAGGGTTAGTAACTCGTACAAGAACATCCCAAAGGAGAAACAGTCAACCTAAGAGAAAGGATAAAAAATTATATTAAGGCAGGGGTTGTCAAAATATGTTCCGCAGAGTCCCGAGGCTTCAGAAAGCCTTTACGAGGGTTCTACCATGACAAGCATAATAAATGTACAATAATGCTACAATAAAAAACTGCAAACAAAACAATTTAGTTTGAGGGAGTAGGTATTGTATTCTTTTGTATTTTTATTATTGTCATTAAAGAAGAACCTGCAAAGCTTCTACTTTTAGAGGCTTGTCTGCAGGTAGGATAGTAAAGACATGGAAGATGAATGTGAAAAATTTATCACAAACACCCAGGCCAGTTGAAAATAAATCTCTATTGAACTTATTTAGCAATTGGCGGGAATTGAACCCGCCATGCCAGTTTCGCAATTGAGGGTCAATCCAACTATGCTACCTCTATGTTGAGTGTAAACCTATATATTTATATATGTAAGCCTCCTATATGTTAACAACATTTTGAGTGTCCAAATACTTGTTCACAAAATCTGGATTATCTCCAATTACAGGAGTTATTTTCATATTATTTTTTGACATCCCATCAAAGATGAAAAAGAATATGGAAGTCTGGGCATTTACGGGGCTGACGACCGTCATAGGCTGGTTTAAGTGATCACTTTACACACGTGTAACATTCACCAATTCTACCCACTTAACCGCCTATGACAGGTCACAAGCCCGGTAAATACCCAGACTTCCATATTCCTCTCCATCTATGTATTATTCTTAAGAATTCGAGTAGTGTGGTTGTCAATAATGGGTAGAATTGGTGAATGTTACACGTGTGTAAAGTGATCACTTAAACCAGCCTGTGACGGTCGTCAGCCCTGTAAATGCCCAGACTTCCATATTCTTCTTCATCTTTGATGGGATGTCAAAAAAAAAAATCCTATATGTTTAGTGTTAACATTAATGCTTAGTGAAATCGGACAATTAAAAAAACCAGGTTACCTTTTCCGTATACTCTTCTTCACCGTTATATCTCATGATTTCCGGTGCCATGAAGCCCTCGGTGCCACCAAACCCTTTGGTTCCGGAAGGAAGTGAAAGACGGCTGATACCTGGTTAAAAAAAATATGTATTTGATTTTATTTAAAGCAATTCAAAATGTAAGATGTGGTAATAACACACAGCGGAGTAACCCAGAAAACGCTAGAGATCTTCTTACCGTAATCTGCCACTTTGATGTGAACCGGAAGTCCAGGATGATCTTTGAATGGTCCAACGGGAGGCGGCATCTCCCATACCAATACATTTTCGGCCTGAAATTTATAAAAATATTTTTTTAAACACATTGTTATCGGGCGGTTTTTTCATCAAACCTGATCCTAATTATACTCAGACAGTCTGCCGTCCGACCCTCAGTATACTGATCACAAGTACTGCAAACCCGATTCCCATCTGTATAATATTTTTTGGCGCCTCTCGCGCTCTACCAGAAGTAAGCAAATAGAACGTTTATAAGCCTCTCCCGCTCTCTACCAAAAGTATGTAAAAGATGCTTTTAAGCGTTTGCTGGAAACAATGTGTTGATATTTTTACAAAAATTATGATATTTTTATTTATTAATTAGACATTTCTACTTATAAAATATCTTATTCTAGCTACGCTGTTCCTCTCCAAAAAAGAGGTTAAGCTCTTGTGCTTGGAGAGGGACTTAAACTCAATATTGATTCATTATAATTTAATTAAGGATATAAAACAATCATTTTTGTTTATTTCTTTTCACACTGATGCTTCAAAGAGTATTTTTAAGAGATAAAATCAATTATGATTTTATTT
This sequence comes from Brachycentrus maculatus, assembly GCF_059751285.1. Lineage (NCBI taxonomy): Eukaryota > Metazoa > Arthropoda > Insecta > Trichoptera > Brachycentridae > Brachycentrus > Brachycentrus maculatus. The sequence goes on along the minus strand of NW_028280870.1, from coordinate 205,541 downwards.
TATTGTCTGGATTTTTCCTTACTACCCTAAACACCAATTACTCTGGATAATCGAGGCTTTAACCGTATAACTTTCTTAACCTTTTAACCGCGTTCACTTTGTTCCTGAGAGACGCCCGTGCGCAGCGGTATTTTGCCGTTTTTTAAATGATTACTTTTATCATGAATTTAGTTAAGAAACGATTTATTTTCCTAAGCAAAAACGTTCAATGAGATTCATTGTGCCTTTTTGGTACTCTATAATACACTCGTGTCACATTATTCTTGAAATATATCGTAACACAAATAAATCAAAGCACGCATCGTGTGTCACTCTTACCCACTGGCGACGCGTAGCGTCGAGAGTGAGACAGATATAGGGCATGATTATGGCGCGGACTAATTACCGACCGCAAAAAAATGAGGGATCTGGTCTTTTATTTATCCTTGTGATGTTACAAATTATTAGTCAGATATTTCAACAGATGTCATAAGGCCAAGGATTGACGTATTATTTTATCCAAAGTTCCACACCATGAAAAAATCCCTCCAAGTTAAACTGAGGTTCGAAACATGGAGTAAAGTAAAAACACAAACGGTTATGTCAGCCGCGTACAGGGAATGTTTTGTGAAAACACATACGGTTATGCGAGCCGCGTGGATCCGGTTAACAGAAACATGTGCAAAAAAATTCACAGCTACCTTGTAATGCTTGTGTGTACCAATGATAATCATAAGTTAGTTACCTTGAGATCGCGGTAGATAACTCTCTGCCTGTGCAGGTACTCCAGGGCTCTGGCAGCCTGTACCGCCACCGCTTGGGCACAGTGGGGCCCCAAGCGCGCTCCGGACTGACGATACCCTCGCAACACACAGTCTAGGGCACCCTATAACGCAATCAAATGTCAAAATCACTTGCCATGTGTTACACAGGACTGGCTTTGTTGGAGGGAAAGTTGGAAATGAAATACAAGTTTATAGTGTCATTGAAAAACTTCGAACAAGGGCACCAAGGAGGCAAAAGTCAGTATTGCTGTAAGATTCCTCTTCTGATCTCCTATCTGCACCCAAGTGGTGCGTAGGGCACTGCATCAGAATAACAAAGTGTGTCCAAATCTTTGTTCAGAAATCATGGGTTTGACTCCACTTGAAGTCTGGATATTTGCAGGGCTTACGACATGACATAGGCTGGTTTACTATACTCAACCATAGATTGTGCTGAAGAAGTAGCAGGTGTCAATCAAAGCATAAATATAACTTCTAAAAATTTGAGTAGTGTGGTTGTCATTCATGGGTAGTAAGTATCATGTATTAGTATCATATTATAGTGTATAACAATTAGTATAATCTATTGAATTAAAAAAAAAAAACTTAAGCATGTGAAAAAAGGTGACACCATAAATATAACTTCTAAAATTTGAGTAGTGTGGTTGTAAATTGTGGGTAAAATGATGAATGGTAAAAATGATCCCATAAACCAACCAGACAGGTCATAAACTCTGTGAATATCATACTATGACTTTCATATTCTCTTTCATCTTTATTGAAATATCTTCTTCTTTTTTGTGCGCCTTGTCAGGTCCTCCAAACGTTGGCGATCACTATGGCAAAGGCTTTGCGGTCCTGCGCCGTCAGGAAAAACTCCTCCACGTATGTTGCGAAGCCACGATGTTCGCTTTCTGATAGGTCCTCGGCGTCCTTCTATTTTTCCCATCATTATAATTGAGATATCAATGTACAAATTTTTAAATGAATCTTATAAAGGGGTTTATGCAGAATGAGTTAAGAAGACACATTGGGAGACCGAGTAAGAAATACAGATGGAGGATATCGTGAAGTGGGGACAACAACGAAGGCGATACTGGAAGGAACATATAAACAGAATGTCAGAAGACAGACTTTCACGTATCGCCCTCCAAGGCAACCCTGAAGGACGCAGACCCCCAGGCAGACCTCCGAAAAGATGGAAAGACAGCTGGGAGTTGACATCCCAAGAGCAACATGCGAAGGCACAAACAGAACCCTAGGATCTACAAAAAGAATAAGAAGAAGAAGAGTTAAGAAGATATTTTTTATTACCATAGGGGCCAAAGCGAGCACTAGTGCCAGGGGGGCGGTGCAGGCGGCCAGGAGGGGGGCGATGTTGGGGTGACGGAGGGGCAGCAGCACCCCCAGCTCTGCGCGCGCGCTTAGGTACGCCCGGCACGCCGCCTGCAGCGGGTCGCGCTCCCAGCGCGCAGCCGCAGCCTGAAATATGGATACAACATTTAAGTTTAACCTGTTGACCAGGCGGGGCGCATAAATACGTCAAACGCAAACAATATCGGGTACGGGAAGGACATATGAATACATCCTTGAAATATATGTTTATTATTTTATATATTTGGAGGTATGTTTACCCAACAACAAAGGTATTAGTCATCCATATATGTCTCTACATGAATTTAAAACATGAAGTGAATCAGTATTCGCGCCCGTTACAAGTTGCGTAATTGGACAGCGGACCTCCCGGTTAACAGGTTAATGCTGGGAAAGAGTTAATGGTGTACGGTTGAATGGCGAAAGGTTAACTGGCAGTACATAACAAAAAAAATTGGTTTCAACCTCAATGTATGGAAAAGAAGCATTGAGTTGGCAAAAGAAGGATGAAAGTAGACTGAATGCAGTCAAAATACAATCTCTCAGACAAATGTGCCAAAAAAAAGAGTGATAGATGTTCAAATGGTGAAAAAGAATGCGAGGCTGAGGATTAGCATTATCAATGAAATTAAAAATGGTGTGTTGAGATGGTTTGGACATGTGGAATGGATGAGGAGGAAAGAACGGTAAAACTAATTTATGAGGTAAATGAAGTTGGAAATAGGAGCAGAGGAAGGCTTAGAAAAACTTGGCATGATCAAGTATGTTAAATACTTGAAAGTGGTCAGATCAGGAGTATGAATAATCAGCAGGCATGTATGAGGAGATGCATGAATGCAAAAGAGGTGAAAAATATTTATAAGACAGGGCCTTTCTGGCTAACTCTGTAGAGAAGAGACTTGATAGTTAGTTAGTTAGAAAGTTAGGACTTTTAGTGAGCCTCTTATTTCACTGATTGATTCGGCAGTCACTTTGTGGTCTAGAAATAGTGGTATTTACAAAGTAAAACAAAAAAAAGCCTCTTACCTTGTAGGCCTGCAGGGCGCTGGCGGGGGCGCGCGGGCCCGGGGGCACGGGCTGCAGCACCTTGAGTGCCACGGGCCCGCGCCCGGCCCACTCGGCCCGGAACACGAGCCCGAAGGCCCCGCGCCCGGCCAGCGCGCCCCGCACCACCTCGCTGCTGCTGGCCAGCCGCCTCGAGCCCAGGTCCAGGAACATCTGCAAAATAATTGTGCAATAAATGTGACGATACTCAAATGTCCACCTCCGTAGTGTTGTGGTCAGCGAGTTTGGCTGCTATGCTGGAGGTCCCAGGTTCGATTCCCAGGGGGGTCAAAATAAATATGGGTGATTTTCACTCTTATATTTACTAAATATCACCCTAGACTGGTGGTACAAGAAGTGCAGGGCTGATAACCTTGCCTTCATGCAATTAACAATCAACCTAACACTGCGTTGCTGCGATGCAGTGCTTTATGCACCATGGGGATGAGGGTTAAAAGATAAAAATAGTTAAATGTAATAAATAGTCTAAATTAATAGTCATCTTCTTCTCTTCTGTTAGATTCAAGAGTCAGCCCTTATAGGAGTTTTCTCTTGGAATGTAGAGGTCCAGCTCTCTCTCCGTCTCTTCTTCAAACCCTTATCCGCATAGGGCACTGCATCATATAAATGCAGCGTTATCTTGATCATTAACACATCAAGGAAAGGTGGTCACCCCTGTGCTTCAGGTACCAGTCCAGATAATCACTTATATTTATTTGACACCCCCTGGGAATCGACCCCGGGACCTCAAGTACGGTAGCCGAGCGTGCTGACCATTACACTACGGAGGCGGACTATGGAGTTATGCTTCAGCTAGGAGTGATTACAGATTTTTTTATTGATATTTCAACATAGATGAAGAAGAAAAGGGAAGTCTGGGCAGTTACAGAGCTTGTCAAATGACCAAAAAGTACCTACCAGGATACTTTTCACTTTTCTGTCTGGAAATTGACCATTGTTTGAAATATTCGTCATTGTTCTATACTCACAACATCGGGTGCAAGATGAATGAGCTTGATCTCTCTATGCACGGGGCACTCCACGGTCGCGTTGTTGTTAGCCTGCAGAATGCACTCCTCTACTGTCCACGCGTGCAGCGGAGGGGCGGGAGACATGTTCCCCCCTCCCACTACCCCCTCCATGGAAGGCATCCGGGACGAACCTAGAATCAAAATATTTTGAGTGGCCAAATTTTTGTTTAATAAATTCTGGGCTGTAATCCATTGAGATGTTATTATTTATAAAGCTGATGTGTTGAGATGGTTTGGACATGTGGAACATATGAGTGAGGAAAGAACGGTTAAACAAATTTATGAGGCGAATGTAGTTGGAAAAAGAAGCAGAGGAAAACTTGGCACAATCAGATATTTCAAATACTTGAAAGCGGCCGGGTCAGGAGTCGTAATAATTGTCGGGTATGTATGAGGAGATGCATGAATGTAGAAGAGGCGAAGAATGTTTGCAAAGACAGAGTGGTGTGGCGTTCGATTCTCTCTGCCAACCTCTGCGGGGAAGCGGCGTGATGGTTAGTTAGGTAGTTAGTTAGTTATGATTTCATTGACATATTTAGTATTTTGAAAGTATTATTAACTTTATGGTATGGTAACAAAACACTTTTTTTGTCATTCATAGCTCAATTTGTGCAATTACTTCACAAAGTAATCTATGAATACATAAAAGTATTACACAAAGTACTTTTTAAGTGGTATAAATTGCATTTTTTTTTTTATACTGGTGATACATATAAGGAAAGAATGCAAGGCTGAGATAAGAATTATCAATAAAATTGGATTGAGAGTCGAATGAGTGATTGAAGAATAGTAAAAAACATTTATGAGGTAAATGTGGTCGATAATAGAAACAGAAGAAAACTGAGGAAACTTGAACAAGTATTTCAAATACTTGGGAGAGGTTAGATTAAGACTAGGAATAATCAGCAAGTGTGTATGAGGAGATGCATGAATGTGGAAGAGGCGAAGATTGTTTGTAATGACAGATTAGTGTGGCGTTTTATTCCCTTTGCCTACTCCTGCGGAAACCAGTGTGATGGTTACGTAGTTAGTTATTACACAAAGTGAATGATGAATGATAGGAATTATTGGTTTGTCAGCATCGATGACAAGGTGTATTGATTTGATAGTGTGAAAGTCAGGGCATTTACAGGGCTCACGATCTGTCATTGTCTGGTTTGAGCGATAAACAACTTACCGGTGGAGTCAGGACCCACTCCGCTGTCTCCGTCGGAAGCGCAAGAGTCCTGGGAGGCGCGGGGGCGCACTGCCCCACCGCCCCCCTCTGCATGCTCCGCCCCGGGGGCCCGCTTGAACGCCTGCGATAAGATAAATAAAACAAGTTATTAAATTTCATTAACAAATAAAGATGAAATAAGATAAGAAACGCCAGGATCAGGGAAATATGCGAGATCGAAGATGTCGTTAGGTGGGGAAGGCAACGAAGGAGACAATGGAGACAATGGAGGAGAATGGAACCATCCAGACTCCCCCACTGTACAACCAACACCATGGTGGACGACTCCCAGGCAGACCACCAGAGATGGGTCGATAGCTGGGAATCGACATCGCAGGAGGGTTTTCCCTCTTAAAAACAGGCCACGAGGCCTACAACAAGATGAAGAAGAAGAAGAAGAACAAATACAATTAGTCAAATACTTGAAAGTGGTTAGGTCAGGAGTCAGAATAATCGGCTGGTATGTGTATGAGATGCATTAATGTGGAATATGCAAAGAATGTTTGCAGACAGGTTGGTGTGGCATTCTATTCTCTCTGCTTACCCCTGCGATAAGCGGCGTTATAGTTACTTAGTTAGTTTTAATTTAACCGTATGTAACATGAATAAAACTTAATATCGTTTTTAAAATACACTTAATGTGAACTATGGGTTTGCAACCGCTTAGAAAGTTTAGGTAAGTCAGGATTAAAAAAAAAATTGTTGAAGGAAAACCCCGCAAACCTTCTATTATAGAGGCTTGTCTGCAGTAGGATAGTAAGAATAGTGTAAGGAATGTAGGTATGTTGCGGACATACCTACATTCCACTTGGGCTTTGCGGGTTATTCCTTTAAAAAATATATATAAATAAAAAAATAGGGGGGAGAACAGCATCCCGCAACCGTGTGAACACCCGCGTAGTCTGGCATGCGTCATTCTAGAATTAAATTTCAATTCAATTCAAACCCTTATCCGCACCCTGATGGTGCATAGGGCACTGCATTATATAACGCCACCCCTATTTACGCTGTTTCATTATAACGCTGTTTTAAGAGCGCCACACCACTCTGTCCTTGCAAACATTCTTCGCCTCTTCCACATTCATGCATCTCCTCATACATACCCGCCGATTGTTACGACTCCTAACCTGACCACTTTCAAGTATTTGGCATACTTGATCGTGCCATGTTTTTCTCGGTCTTCCTCTGCTTCTTTTCCCGCTAACATTCGCCTCATAAATTTGTTTTACCGTTCTTTCCTCACTCATTCGTTCTACATGTCCAAACCATCTCAACACACCTTTCTTAATTTTATCGATAATGCTTATCTCAGCTTTGCATTCCGCTTAAAATAGACTCTGCTTAGTGCTGATTCATTTAGCGCGCCATTTTGCTGGCATGGATTATCCGCGTTGAGCTAATTACTGTATGTAGAATCTAAAAGGGGACAAAACTAGTGTTTGGTGTTCTTATGATTGCGTTTATCATCCAGGTGTTATTAATTATCATGTCATCCTTCTCTGGGTCTTTCAAAGTAGACACTCTAATGTAACAAAGTTCACTTGCTCACTAATATTTCCATATCAGCACAGGGTGTTCGTCGGGCACATTTGTGGCCTTAGAAAAATATCAAATCTAACCTCATTAAAGTGTGCCTGCATTTCTCCCATGTGGTCACCGTTCTTGTGCGCCCCTCCGCCGCCCCCTCCCTCCCCGTAGAGCTCCCCCTCCCGGAGGCACGGCGGGCAGGGGATAAGTCTGGTGACCAGAAACCTGCCCTCCGAAGTATGCACGAACCTTGTACCTGATAGAAAATGCAATAAAATGTATAAGAGGCACTGCATTATCATTCTCAAACTCGGCGGACGTTTTTGAAGCACTCACCTAGAGTTGGGTACCAATCCTCTAACAAGATGTCGATGTGGTCCACTGCCAATACCAACAGTTTGGCCATTGCTTCCATGGATGGTTCTAGGGTTATGTTCTGGGAACAAAAAGCATTTTATTCATAGACATGTGTACATATACAAAATCTTTGACAATAACGCTTTAAAAATACCATGTTGAAATAAGAGAATTTAAATCATGCATAAACCCAAGTAGAGTTAACACGCTAAGAACGGGAAAGGTTTTCTACCCGTTCAGTCGATTGATGCTTAAGGATGGGAAGGGTATTTTTACCTTTTGCGCTGGCCTCATTTCAAAGTCACAAAGGAAGGAATTATTTAATATTTTTATAAGAATATTATGTACCCATCTACTTGTTAAGATCTTAACTATATATAAAAAAATATTGAATCCCATCGCCAGCGGTTCATAGGCGAGAAAATCACCCGTCCGAAATGTGTTAATATTATGTTGCAAAATTGGTTAGAAATGAGGATATATTTTTCATACCTTTTTACCATACCCATAGTTTTTGTACTGTTAGTCTTACTGTAATTGTATATATTGATTTATTTTACCATATTCAATATTACAGTTCTAAATTTACAATAATGTGTCTCAGTAAAAATAATGCGTAAAAGTCACACGCATAATTTATTTATTTATGAAAAGGATGTAGATTAATGCAACAAACTTGATATCCAATAGTGTCTCCTTGCTCATCAGTTATAGGTTTCTTGATGACCATGTCATCGGCCGGAAGAATTATTTCTAGTATAGATGAGGTAGCTGTATCCACGTCACACCAAACTCCCTCTTGTTTCAACTTGAATCTAAAAAAATGCAAACGTATATTAATAAAATGTTAAAGCTCAAAATAAAATAAAATGTTAAAGTCTCCTAAAGTTATAAACAGGTATTTTTTTTTATTAAAATTAAACACTTGAATATACATACCATTTTAATGAGTTTTATTTATTTTAATTTTTATTTTATTTTTATTTATGTTTTAATTTGTACCAGAAGATGAAAACATCTGTCGTTTTCGAAACTAGTCGTAAATATAAATAAAACTCATTAAAGTGGTATATTCAAGTGTTTAATTTTAATAAAATAATCATGTCATTCCACAAAGTTAATGCCGAATCAATAAATAAAATAGGTAATTTTTTTTAAAACTGCTTTTTTATTGGAATTGCACCACCAACTGTTGAACGTAACAGAAAAATACACAATACCAAACATTGCTAATGGCAGACAGTATGCATCTTAGCAGCTGGTGTCACTTTCATAAGCATTTTCAATGTTTTCAATTGAATTCTATTTTGAAAGATATTTTCATATTTTTATTATTTTACAAAATTGTGAAATTAAATGTATGGGAAACGTATTCTTTCTACTTTATTTATTTTCCATTTATCGAGACTGAGCAATGACACAGCAACAGTAGGTGGGTACAGCATCACTACATGATGCCTTATGTACCATTCGGTGAGTATAAGAGTTAGAAGAAGAAGATTATTCTCTATACTTCAAGAAACATCTCAAATCTAGAACACATCCAAAGTGGTGACACCGACGTTCAGATCATCTTCTTTATCTAAAAATAAACCCAACGTACTTGGCGTATCTGTATATATTGTGTTCCTGGGGCAGTTCCTTGATGGAGAGCAGGAGAACTCCGGAACGAAAGAGTCGGACACCGGATTGCCACACGCACCACTCTCCGCCGAGACTTAGAACGCGATGAACTGCGCTGTCGCCATGCAACTAGAACATTAACAAAATTGAAAGAACATGATAAAAACATTTGTCCGATTACCGTATTAACCTCTCCGTGCGTACTGCTCTGTGGAACCATAAAATACGGGGTCAGATAGCGAGTGGTCCCATGTTCGGGGTGTAGTGATCGTTTTTTTTAAATATTTTTTTTTTAAAAAAAGTCAATATTAACTTGTTACCAAGTAAGTTATTGCAAATTAAACTGTGTCTGAGGAGTGAGTGTTATTTATAATGATTTTTTAGCTTTCTGTTTTCACAATAAACATAGATTAACTAAAAAAATTAACGGATAGCATATATTATAGACCTGAAACTAAAGTAAAATAAAATCCATGTTAATTTGTATTCTTATAAATTTAAATATAGTGGGTATAGTGCTAAAAAAAAATCAAATGATGATAAATTTATATGAATGAAACTGGCAGCTAGATTTTTAATTATCAGTGTTGCCAAATCAAAGAAACAAAACATGAAAAATTCTGAATTCAAATTATGTAGATAGTATTCCACATAGATATTTAAAAACTTGAAACGAACGTTTTGTGAAATATAAATTCAACAGCCTTTGAATTTTAAGTAGGAATGCAACATTGTTATCTATACTTCTTAGGGAATTATCTTTATCTATGGTTAAGATTTACTATTTTTAAAAAAGTGCAATGCGTTCCATTCAATAATGTGCACGTATAATAGGTTGTAATGAAAGTTCCATTGTAACATTTTACCTATTTTTATAACTAAATGTCAACTAAGGTTTTTTGGTTTTCACCTCATCAGGGAGCAAGTAGAAATGATCTACAATGTCAGGGACCGTGTCGTCTGCGAGGAGTCGGGTGAGCAGGCGCGGCCAGAAGCCGCACGGAGAGTAGGAGGCCAGCAAGAGGCGGCGGAGGCAGCTGTTCAGGCCGGGCCGGCCGTGAGCCAGGCATGCCGATGTGGAGGGGCCGCACGGGACCGTCGTAGGTACTATGGTACCTAACCAAAGAAACATGAATGATCAAAGAAATGCATCTTTATTCCAGACTGTTATAACCTTTATGGGAGTGCAAAATTGATGTCCGACTTACTCCGGGGAGTGGTTTTTTTTACATTATGTTTTTTTTTAGCACAGGGCCTCCAGCATGGTAACCAAATGCACTGACCACTATGTTGCGGAGGGAAATCAAATCTTTTATTCAAATACCTTCTTCACAAAGCATGTAAAATGGTTAATGTGTGGAGATTGCGATCAGAGTCACACATTGTCCAAGTAAAAATTGAGAAAATTAATTTATAATAGTTAAAAAAAAATATACCTGAAGGTGCCAAACCATCCGCCGTTTGATTGAGAATTGATAATGGAGAAACAGCTATTTTTTTATGGCCTCTTGCAGTCCAACCCCGAGACTTTAGAGGGATCTAAAAGGAAATAAATAAAGATTAATATAATATTCTCAATATTATTAATATTTAAAGCACTTACTTTGTGGTTAGTCATTTTTTTTTTTTTTTTAAATGTTAATAAAATTAGTATATAACCACTCACCTGGTGAGTGGTTATATACTAATTTTATTAACATTTTTGTAAAAAAAATAATTAAATAAAGATTGATATCTCAACATAGATGGCAAAAGAATTTGGATTCTGGAGTTTACAGGGAGTACGACAAGTCATTGGCTGGTTTAATACACTGAATACTTTTTCGCATGCCAAGTTAAGGACCAGTGAAAAGCGTGAACCAATGTGTTTAACCACTTAGTGAAGATGTAAAAAGAAAAGATTGTAATAATCTTGACAAATGTAACAAAATGAAAATACTGTGCGTAAATGATGATTGCGAAAAATGTGAAAAAGAAAGAAGTATAACAAATCCAGATGAAAACCGAATGACAGAATGGCAGATGTTGAAGCGGCGCAATGGTTAGATAGTTGGTTAGTTAGTATAGTGAGTAATGTACAATGCGAGGTTTTTATTTTGTTTAGCATCACCTTGACAGAGTTGTTGGAAGAGCTGTCCATAGGAGGCTCCATGGCAGGAAGAAGCGGAGGTAGTAGAAGAGACCTTCCATCCCAGCTGAGAGCCAATTCGAACTTGTTCAGCAACGAGACGACATAGTCTCTGCTGTCTCCGGCTCTGGACGACTTGAACAGGAGCTGCATGTCTTCCAAACGCATCACACCTGAACAATGGATTCAAGCAATAGGTCAGTCCAAAAGTTTGAGCACATTTAAAAAAAAATAGTGTACATAAAACGCAAATTAATATTTCAACTATTAGAGAGTTGAGAATCGATATATCTACTCTGGTGTACGCAGTCAAAAGTGCGGCCTATCGATATACTGATCATGACGCTAGTGTATTTAACCAGTCAAGTTGGGAGGTTGATGGCAGCGTGTGCGTTTCTCAAGTTCCAATGGATCATTTTCAGACGGGAGGAATATCTAATTTAACATACTCAACCTATAAAGGATTGTATTAGACTCGTTTTGTGTTTACATTTCGCTCACTCCTTTCAAGAATGTCATAAATCAAAAAACTTGATTTTTCGATAGAATGTTTTTAAAGTTTAAAAATATAATACAATGTATTAAAAATGAATATCAAGCCACTTATTGAACTTTTTACTGTGCAACAGATCTTTTTAGGTTTAACCTGAAGGTTTTTTCTCCATTTGAAAAATATTTAGTACATTTAAAAAAATAATTTAACAATACCTTTTCTTCAAAATGTAAAAACAACACTTTCTGCCCTGTAGCGGGTAAATATTAAGCTAAAAATATGCCTCCTTTGCTGGGATAAAGTACATTTTCTGGGCATTCCGAAAATATGCACAACTAAAAAATTGTTGATTTTTGATTTATGATGTTCTTGAAAGGAGTGAGCGATATAACAGCCGGTATAATCAATATTTTCATTCATCATTTTCTTTTGGAAAATTCGCCCAATTGTGATGTTGAAAGCAATTCTTATAAAAATATTTGTTATACTCAAAGTAGTGAGGTAATGATGAAATTATGTGATGGTTTGGCAGTGCTACCAACTGCACATCCTGTCATACTACAGACTTAAAATAAACAGTTGCATTCACCAGGGTTCATTTGCTACATAGCTTATTTTGTAGATAGCTAGCCCATCATGAGAGTATAAAAAAGTACAAATTACCAGATCGAGCAAAAGGATTGATCTCTCTCACTGTCACAACATGAGCTAACATGTCACAAAGCCACTGTGGATCCAAAAAGTATAGATCTTTCAATGTTGCATCGTCATAGTGTAGCAGAACACCTGAAACAGAAATCACACCGTAAAGATATCATGCCACATTGAATTCATCCAGAATTATGTGTTTAGAATAATTATATTTAAGAATTAATCCCTAGTATTCATTGTGAGCCACCGTTCAGACCATTTTTTGAAAAATTCACTATGGAGTTAACATATGGGTACAAACGAAACATTCGTTTGTACCCACCCATATATATTTTTTTTAATTAAAGGAATAACCCGCAAAGCTTCTACTTTTAGAGGCTTGTCTGCAGGTAAATGTGAAAAATGCATCACAAACATCCAGACCAATTGAAAAGAAATATTTCTTGAATTTGTTTTGCAATTGGCGGGAATCGAACCTGGGACGCCATTAAACATTTACGAAAAATGTTGGCACAGTAGAGAGTTTGAATATAAAAATAAAACAGTTGTATAAGACCGATTCCTTGAGTTTATTTCTGTAAACACATCTAGGTTTGAGAACTACAGATGTGCCCATCAACAGAAGAAAATACAAATTAACAAGCAATAAATAATGTAGTTGACAGTTACCATTATCATGTAGGAACATTGTAGCTTGATGTAGTTCCGCTTGATCTCTGAAGGTTCGGTGAAACTTTTGCATCATATATTGGGCGACCTGCAATAAAAAGCATTAATAATACAAAGTAGAATCCACATTTATACAGTAAATAATACATAATATGTCCTGTTTTTAATAGTGAAAAAGGGTATCCAATACTATGAAGTAAAATTCAATTAAAATTAAAAGCAAACATGTTAGACAGTGTCTATTATTTCTAGGTATATTAAATACCAGTTCTGAGGTAAGCAACATTTACCTATTTGCAAAAAAACAGTATATTTAGTCTTAGTAATGTCTAGATTACAGGTTCTGGACCTTATTTTTCCCACCGCCGCCTTTGAGAATATTTTTTTTCTAGATCCCCCCAATTTATTTTACTAACTATCTGTGCAAATTTGAAACAGCTATTGCCACAACTATTTAAAATACAGAACTGAAACTTAATTAGCAAAATAAAATACATTTAAATCTACATCTGTCCTTGCAAATTTAAATAAAGTGGGTAAAGAATAACAAGAACTATACTATTCAATAAACTATTGTTAAAGAAAAAAATAACCTGTGTTTTGAACTGATCATGCGTGAGCACCGGATCCAACCCTCGGGTACGCCTATCGGCTGCCAGAACCCCTACAGCATCTTCCAGCGCCAGATATGAAGCTGGGACTCTCTGTTCCAGAAGTAGTTCTTTGCTACCTAAAATTATTCACAAAATATTAACATACTTGTACATATGTAAAATATTTTGTGTGGAATAACCCCTACATAGAATACAAATTAAAAGTAATTGGGAGAAGTTCCCACAATATAAATAACATGCAATGAATAGGCAAGTACCTATTGAGGTGTAATTTGTTTCCAAGAACAGAGATCTAAATTCGAAATTAAGAACTGGCAACAATTTTAACAAGAATGGTAATTATTTGAAAATAACAACAAAAAATTGAGAAATATGAATTCGATTTATAAAAGAAAATAAGTGTGTGAATAAATTGTTTTTTTCTTCTTCATTTATTAGTTAATTATTAAACTAATTTGATAATCCTTTATATAGGTACCTACCTAAATAAAGGCAAACATTTGGGTAGGTACTTATCTTTAGATTCAATCACAAATAGAACATGAAAAATTCAAATTTATTTAAACCATTCCGTTTTTGTTTATTGTTTGCTTTGTGGAAGGCAGGTTCGTGAGAACCATAGATAAAACTTAAATTATGTCATATCAAGAACGTGTGAAATATCTGTGCATTATATATAATTTTTGGTTTGCCGCTCTATTTACCCATATCATTTTATCTGTCAAGATTTTTGGGACAAATAAACTCTAGATATATTTCACAATGTAAGATAAAACATTTCTGTGCTCTAAAGCGATTTGATTGATGGCCAGTGTACCTGGTTGTCTCAGACTGAAGACATTGTCGTATATGAGGTTAGCCAGAAGGCGGATATTGTGCCGGGTGGAGCAGCTGACTTCCACGCTGTCCAGCACACGAGGAAGGCCTCTCTTCTCCGGGTCCGCCACGGAGATGAAGCGCTCCCGGATCATTCTCTGCAGCTGTTCCGGCGAGTGTTCGCCCGACATCTGTTGACAAAGAAAATCATCAAATATTTGGTTAGTTGCATTATTTTATTACTTAATTCTTTACAAACTAACACTTTATAACTAACCATCACGCTGCTTTAAGAGAATAGAATGCCACACCAATCTGTCTTTACAAAAAATCTTTGTATCTCCCGCATTCATGCATGTTCTCATGCATATACCCTTTGCAAACAATCTTCAATAAAAATAAGAAAGATGTGTTGAGATGGTATGGGCATGTTGAACAAATGAATGAAAAAAGAACAGTAAAACAAATTTAGTTGGAAATAAGAGTAGAGGAAGACTGAGGAAAACTTGGCATGAACAAGTATTTCAAACAAAGTGAATAATCAGCGGGCTTTGAAGATTGTTTGCAAAGACAGAATGCTGTAGCGCTCTATTCTCTCTGCCTAACTATGCAGTGAAGCGTGGTGATGATTTGATAGTTATATTATAATTATTATCAATCATACATAGTGAACGGATGGATGGAAACTACTGTTTTGAAACGGCAGGGAGATACCTACAAGAAAAGGCATCATGGATGGAGATGAGAGGAAGCAGACACATACCTCATTGGCAACGTCGTAATGCGTCCCTACGATGATGACGGGGGAGTTGGGGGCCCGCGCCTGGATGCTGACCAGCCAGTGCTGGATGCCGGCCAGCCCCGCCACTCCGTCCGGGACTCTCCACACCACAACGTACAGGGACCGCCGCGAGAGGAAGTACTGGTGAGTGGAGTAGTACCTGCACATGCCAAATACAATCTTCATTATGTGGACAGCTATTGTAGGAGTTACACTTAGATGGCTTGACTCTGGCCAATGCCTGTACACGACGGATTCTTCAATTCGTGGCAATGAGGATAGCCTGGTATGATTGGTTGTGATTGGTAGCCCGGAGGGGAAGAAAGGGAGAGGAAGATTCCCCAAACAACGGACGTATCAAGTTAAGACAGCAGCAGGCACCTCGGTGGTTGGATCGCTACGTGCAGCGCAGTCAAGGGATAACTGAAGAAGAGTCATTGCCTCGTCAAGGGTCACAAACCTCAGTAATAAGGAGTACAACGGAGAAGAAGATTCAATTGTAAATGAAACTACATGGAGAGAAAAAGCAAACCCTATCGTCAACAAAATTATCTCGAAAAAAGTAGAATATGGACCATGTGAAAAATGGAGAGCACTTGATTTATAAGCGTGAATGAAACATTTCATAAATAAGCTTTAAGACTTATTTTGCTTGGATATTACAGTCCATACTCTCCAAAAGGTAAAAGTAATCTGTTTCGGGTTGAATCATTTTAGTACTGAGATTTTTAAAAATATGTATGTATGTTAAAATTGCTGAAGACTTTTTTTGGCAAAAATGCTCCATTTTTATTGGGTGTGTATAAAATCAACAATATTTTATCCAAATTTTAATATTTCTTTCGGGTATTGGTGGAGAACATATCAAATTACTCAAATAAAACAGTATTTTGTAATAAACTTGATGTGTGGCATTTTTAGTCTGGCCGAAAATTCAGTTGCGATAAAGATAAAATTAAATTATTTTGTTAAAAATAAATATTCTGAAACAAAATGCAACGAATATACCTGAAGCTTGAAGTCACGGTCAGCTCAGGTATCAGGCCATTGTCTGGAAGGACCCACGAAGTCGAGCCAGACGGATGGAAATTTCCATGCCTGGGGTCGACCTAGCAACTATCTTCCCCTTCCTCTAGACGTTTTTATGGCCTTCAGCCGGAGACGATCCTCGGGCTTGATTGCAAAAAAGTTGGCGTCCGGAGCCCTTGGTGGCGTGTTGCCTCGCGAGCTCCCCGGTTTTAAACCGGGGAGGCTAAGTTTAAATAAGAAGGTCGGCGTCCTTAGCCCCTTGCGGCTGGACGTGTTGCCTCGTGAGCTCCCCGGTTTTCAACCGGGAGGTTAAGCCACAAATAAAACTTAATTGTTAAAGTTTGTCGTGTGAGTGAATTTTAAATGAATGTTGTGAAGTGACGACGGGGCGGTGCATCATTGTGGTTGATTGCCGGCCTCTTGCGGACCGTCAGGAGGACGCTCCGCAGCGCATCACGTAGGTGACCTGGGGCGAGTCATCCGGTATTTCCTCTTCGATACGCGGATTACGCCCAGCGCCTTGACGTGATCGCCGCTCTTCAGCACAAGGGATGTCACACCGCCCCCCGTGTTGGGCCACTTTCGCGGCCTCGCACACGGCCCCTTGCGCCCCCCTTCCGCGGGCCTGTCTCCAGGAAACCTTGGCCGCGTCGTCCTGCCGACGCCGCCCCGCGAGTGTTAGTGTCGTCGATGTAACATTAAGTGATTTAGATATAAGGTAATTTTTAAGCGTTAATTAAGTTAGTTATAATTATGTTTAGTGTAGGTTAAGTTATATATAAAGGACAATTATCGGGTGTTTAGTTTTTAAGGTTTTTTTGTGTTTAAATAATAAATCGATGAAAACGAAGTGTCATAGAGTTTCAATTAATCCTGGTTTACTTGACCCCTTCCTCCAGCATCCCTTTTTCTCCGTTTTTCCTTTATAAATATCTCATAGCTGTTGAGGGGGGTGTGTCAAACTTACTGATATACAAGTATATTTAAAATAAATGCAATTTGAGAAAAAAACTAATGTAAAGATCTTGTGAAACGCTCGTCCTCGGAGTTTTCACTATCGATGTGCATCCTCCGATCAGTAAACATTTTAATTTCATCGTCACTATTACTAGTTAGAATATAACAAATATTTTTGTGTGATGTTTGATAATCGTTTTCAACATAACTATTGGACGAATCCGAAATTGCAAGAAGGAAAACAATAGGTTTTAACAAAAAAATGTATTTCTAGTTTCAACTAAAAATTTGTTAAATTAGTTTATTATTGATGGATAGGAACTTTAGTAACATGTACGCTGCGACAAAATTTCCCAACTCCACCGCCAAAATAAACTGGCTTCTTCGTCGGTATATCAACAGGCCACGCTTTCGGGAAAGTATACCAGAGTCTCAGCACTCAAACGGTTAAACAAAATTCTCAAAAAATTTAATAAGTTCATATATTATTAGATTGAAACCAATATTTTAAGCTTTTCCACTTTATTTTTGTTTGACCAGCGACCGGGTTTCGTTGTTACCGACATCTTCAGACTGGTTGACCAGTCTGATGATGTCGGTAACGACGAAACCCGGTCGCTGGTCAAATAAAAATAAAGTGGAAAAGCTAAAAATATTGGTTTTAATCTAATAATATATTAAAATGCAATTCCATCACGAAGTGTCAGTGGATAATATAAATCTATTAATAAGTTCATATCAAACTCACTCTTTCTGACCACCGAAGTCCCAAGTCCTGAAGACGACAGGCCCGTGGGATCTCTGAGCATTACGTGAGGGGTGACGGTCATACACCCAGTCTCCGATATCCACACCGACAGTGGACATGTTGGTTCCACGCGATGTCTTAGTGTTCACATTCTTGTTGCCCATCCTCTTTGCCCAATGCTGAAAGGTAAAATAAGGTAAAGTAAATAACTAACCATCAAATCGCTTCCGCAGGGGTAGGCAGACATAGTAGAACACTACACCACTCTTGTCTTTGCAAACAGTTTTTCGTCTCATCCATATTCATGCATCTCTTCATATATACCCGCTGATTATTCTGATAATTCAATTATTTTTCCCGGACTCAATGTTGAATTAGAATATTCGTGTGTTTTTATTCTGTGACAGGTGAAAACATGTTTTTTTTTTAAAAAAAAAATTTCTTGCTACAGTGGCAGCGCCATCTATTGACCCTAACAATAATATACGTAATATTTAATTCATGACAGAGTGCTTCTTTACAGCCTAAAATATTTTATACCGACAAGCATTGTGAATTCATTATTTTCCATTTGAACAGACTGAGGCACAGCAACAGCTAATTGCAAACAAAATTTTGAGTCCAAAGTAACTATAGTAAGTCAGCGCCTCCCGAAGCCTAAACTATGTTTCAACAGTCACCCTAGCGCGTATTGTATATAAAAGTGTGGAAAAAAGTAAACCTCTGGTCCTCTTCTGCGATGAGCTGGTGCACTTTCCTGCCTGAGCCGTTCCAGTAAGCTGGTTTTACCAATTCCTTGTATGCCCACGACCATCAGCTTCATACGGGCATATGGCTTTGCATCTTCCAGTACCGACTTCAGATAACCTGCATAAATACATCACAACTATAAACTAAATGAAGGTCAATGGGTCATATTTGTATGTATCATGATGATTGTGCAATTGTTACCAATGATATCCATGGTTTTATATTTCTTAGATTCGATCATAGATCTGAGTGGCTCTTGCAGTGAGCACCCATTGGTGTTCAGATTCCATAGTCGACCCAAGAGACCCATTTGTGGTGGTAGCTCTGTAATATCTGCAATTTTAAAATGGGAATTATAAATAAATTAATAAAATGTTGGTACCGGGACTCATGACACGGGTTAAATACGGCTAGTTTAGCTTCCGCTGTTAGGCTTTTGTTTGCTACAACAGATTTCAGCTCACAGCATTCACTCTGCTTTCTATATGTTCATCAATTTTTCCATCTCTAGAAAACATACCAAATCATATCCCAAAATTTCCTCCTTTACCCCTATTTTGTACTCAGATCTATATTCATCTCTTTCGAAAACCATAACTTTGGATTTGTCATTATAAAGTTATAAAACTAACTAACTAACCATCACGGCACTTCCCCTTGTCCTATTGTTTTTGCAAACAATCTTAATTCATGCATCTCCTCATACAAACCCACCGATTATTCCGACTCCTGACCTGACCACTATTGGTATTTGAAATATTTGATCATTCCAAGTTTTCTTCATTATTAAATTATTAAAAAATGATATATCTGACCTGCGTTCCCGCTAACATTTAGCACGGAAAGATTGGATAGCTCATGAATAGCTGGAGGGATCGTCTTTAGCAAGTTATTTGAAATGTCGAGCATTGAAAGGTTGGGGAATATCAACCGTGTCCGGACTACAGGAACGAGATTCTGAAACAGTCGTAAATTACAAATTAGATGTTGAGTTTTAGAAAACATTAAAATATCAACGGAATATGACTAACCCAATCCTCGTCGTCCTCTGTGGAATTGCTGCTGGTGCCCGACAGTCGATCAGATACTGAACCCTTTTCCCCGCCATCCAAGAGTTCTCCACCATCATCATCAGTAGTTAGTTGAATCCGGGAGAGTAAGTTGTCAGCCAATACCTGGAAACAGATGAATGAGTAAAAATTACATCTTCTCCGATACAAGTTAGGTTCGGTTCGAATGTTTGTGACTTTAATATATCGCTCACTCCTTTCAAGAACGTCATAAATCAAAAAACTTTTCTCAGGAGAAAAACTCAATTTTTCAGGAGAACGTTTTTAAAGTTTAAAAATATAATACAATGTTTAAAAATAAATATCAAGGCACTAATTGAACTTTTTACTGTGCAACAGATCTTTTTAGGTAAAACCTGAAGGTTTTTTCTCCCTTTGAAAAATATTTAGTATATTTAAAAAAATAATTGAACAATACCTTTTCTTCAAAATGCAAAAACAACACTTTCTGCCCTGTAGCGAGTAAATATTATGTTTAAAATATGCCGCTCTTGCTGGGATATAGTACATTTTCTTTGCATTCTGAAAACATGCACAACTGAAAATTTACAATTTTTCATTTATGACGTTCTTGAAAGGAGTGAGCGATATATTAACAAACAAGAGAAGGAGAGGAAGATTCCCACTCGATGGATCGATCAAGTTAAGACAGCAGCAAGCGCCTCGGTGGTTGGAGCTCTACATGCAGCGCAGTCAAGGGATAACTGGAGAAGAGTCGTTGCCTCGATAAGGGTCACAACCCTCAGTAATGAGGAGTATACGTGTTGATTTAGCATACTGCATGAAGTTTTAATAAAACAATGGCTATTATTTTCACTTATACAGTGGAACTCCTCTCGTCAGCCCTCGGCTGGGCTACCACTCCGGTTGATCCGACATTGTGTCAACGTGGATGGGACAGTTTAAAAGTTAAAGCAATGTTTTATCATTTAATGCTCTATACATGAAACTAATCGTTTTCACTTCTGCTGATGTGCTGACCTTTTAATGGCATTTATCATCTAGGCTGATGAGAAGTGGAGATGACACCCAAAGGAATACAGCATTTATAAATCGAAGTTAAAGAATATGTAGGTATTAAAAAAAAAAATGGGAGTTGCGTTTATTATTTACCTTGCTTATTATGTACAAGGTTTATAGATCATTAAGTGGATTTTTGTTACTTCTAACTAAAAAAAATGTTTTATTTTAATCTGTGAGGGATAATCTAGTGTGGGCCAGTCAGGAACTTCTCAGCATTTTCTTATTGCTAGGAGGAAACCATGTGAAACTCCTCAGGAGAAGCCGGACTGTTGACTGTCATCAACAGACCTTACGTTCCACTAGAAGAAGGTACGACATTTTGCGTGCATAATAATAATTGTGTATATAATAATAAAAGAGTTTCACATGAAAGACCGGAATGGTGAACGAGATGTCATTTGTAGCTGCAGATCAATCTACAGGATTGAGACCATTAAAAATAATATGCAGGGATTATTTTGATTAATTTCATCTTACCAGTGTTCGGAGTCCATCTAGCCGAAGGTGTCTCCGGGCGGGGCACAGAGCAGCGAGCACTGCCTTCCTCACCCCTCCCGCGGACCTGGCGCGAGAGCGGGGGGCTCCCCCGCTGCCCGGACAGTAGCACCACAGGTGGGCCTGCTCCAGGGGACTGAAACTGTCCACCTGCAAGGAATGCATTAAGTCAACACATCGGTGTTGGGACATATACAAATGTTTTTTCTTAACCTTCCCCTCCTGGTGATATGTATTTACGACAACTCGACTTTTAAAATGAGAATATCAATATAAAATATAATAGATATGGGCTCTGAATTCTTGTGTTCCTTTTAATACTTTTACGTGTTACATAAAAGTATTATAATATAAAGTTATTCATTTGCAGCGACGGAAATAAATAAATTGCAAAAAAAAACGGGGATAGAATCACCAATACACAAACGTTTCAGTGTGTGCATGCGTGGCGTGCTTTGTGTACCTATACGTGCATGTTGTAACGTGTTGACTGCGTTAGTAGTGCGCAGAACGTCTTATGTGACAGTCGTGTCACTATGCTAGCTATTGCAGCTACTTGCGATGTTTTTCCCCTTTTTTTTAGATAATTACCAGAGCTAACATTACAAAATCGTTACATTTGAACCTCAACTATGGTCAATAAAAGCAACATTTAAGAATATTCACATTTTTCCGATTTTTATACCATTTTTTAAACTATTTTTAAACATTTTCATATAGCGTACAAAATACATAAAACTGGTGCATGCGGAAGTTTTTAGCACCGTTAGGGAAGGTTTAAGAGGGCGTGGCGGAGATGTCTCAGACAGAAAAGGGAGACAAGTAGTACCTGCGGCAGGCTGGGCCAGCAGGTGATCTGGTTGTGGGAGAGGTCCAGCTGGCGCAGGCTGTTGGGGTAGCTGGTGAGGTGCGACATGGTGCGCAGGTTGTTGTAGGCCAGCGAGAGGCGCTGCAGGCGCGGCGCGAGGCAGGGCAGGCCGGGCGGCACGCGGCGCAGCTGGTTGTGCGCGAGGCTGAGGCACGCCAGGCGGGGCCGGCGCGCCGCCGGCGGCGGGGACGGCGGCCGCTCCGCCACGCGCAGCCCGCGCGTCCACAGGTGGTGCCGGCGGAGCTCCTGCTGCCTGCAAGGAGGAATGACAATCAACATGTGCTGATATTCTCAATTTCCAATGATTCATTTTGAATATAACTTGATACTTGTTAATTAGTCAGCTAGATCCGATTCCGACTCGACGTTGGCCGGACCTAGCTGACTAATTGAACTAAACACTAATCCCTTTCACTGCCTACACTGGGGTACTTCCAGAAAATTTGGTGATGGACTTACAATCTTGTATTTATTTAGATTGACAGTGACAGGTATATTGAAATCTTTTAAATGTAAATTCACAGTAAAATCAGGATACAATTTTATATTGTTTCACATTTTCAATAAATTTCGCAACTTAGTTAAAAAAAAAAATTTTGCTTAGCAAGAGCATATCTGTCAGGAAGATGCTTCTGTATCAGATCTGGGCATGCGGTGGGACAGCTTTCAATGATACTTGTTAATGTATGGAAGTGAAGCATGAATTTGGCAAAACAAGGATGAATGTAGACTGAATGCAGTTGAAATGTGATCTATCAGACGAATACGTGGCAAAACAATGTACAATACATGTTCGATTTGTGATATAAGGAAAGAATGCAAAGCTATGTATTGTGTTCTTACCAGTGCCCTTTATTATAACCTAAAATAAAATGTATACTCACACACAGGCTATGCCTTTGTGGGATCTTTTTTGTGTTGATATTGCATGTTTTTTTTGCACTTTCAATTTATAATATATTTTGAAATGTACAAGAATAAAAAAAAAATGCAAAGCTGCATTGTTGAAAAAATTAAGAAAGGTGTGTAGTGATGGTTTGTGCAATATGGAACAAATGACTGAAGAAATAATAGTAAAACAAATTTATGAGGCAAATGTAGTTGGTAATAGAAGCAGAGAAAAACTGAAGAAATCTTGACACAATCAAGTATTTCGAATACTAGGCTGGGGAAAATTCTTGATATTCACCGTTCCCTATTTGCAAGGAATGTAAATCCTGGATACACCAAGAGACAGCTGAGCATCACTGAAATACTCACATAACGCCGTCAGCCTTCTTCCCTCCGGCCAGCCCCTCCTCGTCCAGGGTCCCGTCAGCGCTGAGGCTGTCCCGGCGCGAGTCGGGTCGCAGCGCCCGGTCCACGCTCCAGCTGCGGCGCTGCACCGAGGGGTGGGGGGAGGCGCCCCCCGCCAGCTGCCCCGAGGAGGAGGAGGACGGCAGCGGGGAGGGGGCCGCCGAGGAAGGGCTCGTGGGGGACAGGGCGCTGCTGGCCGCCTCCTCTGCCAAGGAAACCTAGAAATAGGATGATATAATGGTGAGAAGGTGATATCCATTCAGGCATTGCATTATTAACCAGTTTATGCGATTTCTAATACCATACTCACTATGCTGGCCTTACAAAATAAGGATGTAATCGCGCTCATCTTTGTGCTCGTTTCTTCGTTAAGATCTTTTTTTACCCATTTAAATATGGGCCACATATGTACATATTTAACGCCGCACAGTGAACATATTTGATAAGTCTTCATATATATGAAGACTTACCAAATAATTCCCCGTTAGCCGTTCAATAAATAAATAAAAAAAATAATCACTTGCAGAAGGCTCTAGCCAAAATATACCTATGGACGACATCTTCCTCTAACTTGCTGTTTTTTTTAAGCCAAATTTTTTTTGTCATTATGATAAAATGTTTATTGCAGAAACGACACAATAAATGGGTTAGATTACATGTTCAGGTCGGGTGGGCAGGTCCTTGAGCAGGTTGAGTGAGGCGTTGAGGTCTCGGAGCCGAGGGGACCTCCACATGGCGTACGGGAGCTTGCGCAACTTGTTGTTGGACACGTCCAGGGTCGTCAAGGCGGGCAGAGAAAACAAGGCGTCCGGCAAGTGCTCCAGCCTGTTTTCCTGGAAAACAATATCATAACATGTTCAATATTTGAAAAAAAAAAATTATTTCAATACCCTCCTTTTACATTTTCCCTCCATTTAGGTTTTTCTAGTTCCTTAAGAAGTGTAAAATAAGGGTTTCACTGTACAAAGTGACTTTACAACAGATACTTTTTTACAGAAGCTATATATATAAAATCAAAAATCACAATGTTAAAGCTTCAAATATTAGTTTTCTTCACCTTATAGGTCTTATCCGCACCCAATGATGCATGGGACACTGCATTATATCGACAAAGAGTTATCTAGATCGTTAATTGCCAGAAAAAAAATTTTTTTCAAGCTTTTCTATAAAATACAGAGTTTAGTGTGTTTGACGAACTTATTATTTATTCTATCAAGGCCTCAATTATTCTATGGATGATTTAAAAAAAAAAAAATTATTTTAGATTTTCTTTTCTAAAAAATGTATGTGAAATAATTCGAAATGAATGAAACCTATGTTCAAATGGTGTAAGCATATATACTTCACTAATGTCTTATCTAATGGCGCCACAATCAGTCATATTTTCAAATCTATTAAAATGATACCCAAGAGATCCAAGACCATTGCATATAAACAAGTTCCAAAAATGAATGCAATATGGATATTTAATAATGGGCAGCGTCAATGGTCAGGTCAGGAGTCAGAATAATCGGCGTGTATGTATGAGAAGACGTATGGATGTAGAAGAGGCGAAGAAGGTGAGCAATGTGGGATTCTATTCTCTCTGCTGACTCCTGCGAGGAAGCGAAGTGATGACTAGTTAGTTAGTAATACATAATGGGCAGAATGATGAACGCAAGCTAGCCAAATGCCAGGCGGTAAGCCCTGGGATGCTCAGACTTCCACCATCTAGGTTAGATGTTCCATCTCAAGTTGAGTATTTGAACATTTAAGATTACCTGAAGGTACACTTCCTCCAAGAATGGTGCAGTGTAATACTCCTCGGAGTCAACTAACTGTCCGTTGGAGCGTCGACTCTTCCTCCCGCGTACAACGACAGACTCTGCCGACTTTTCTTCGGCATCTGAACTTGTAGGAAGCCGTTCCATTTTGTTTTGAGCCACATTTAAATATCTGAAAATAAATAATAAATAATAAATGGTTTCTTAACTTTCTTCTTCATCTATGTTGAAATATCAATAAAAAATCTTTAGTCCCTCCTAGCTGAAGCTTAACTCCATAGTCCGCCTCCGTAGTGTAATGGTCAGCACGCTCGGCTACCGTTCTGGAGGTCCAAAATAAATATAAGTGATTTTTTCACTCTAATATTTATTTAATATTACCATGGACTGGTACCTGAAGCGGAGGGCTGATCACCTTTCCTTCATGTGTAAACCATCAAGATAACACTGCGTTTATATGACACAGTGCCCTATGCACCATTGGGGTGTGGATAAGGGTTTTTATTATTATTATTGTTATTGATATTGTGATATTATTTTATTTGTGAAGCGTGACTTGTTCTATTTAAATATCAGGAAAGAAATATATTGTTTGGTTGATGTACAGATACACACGCTACTAATTAAGCATGCTTATCAGCATTCTTAAGATGAGAACGCTCTCTAGCTGTACACATTTGCTCAAAATAAGGATGCTAGTTTACATACATCGATACTAGCATGCTCATAAGCAAACCTATTCAAACGTGCTCAGAGCAAGCCCCTCCCACCCCCTGCATAAATAGCATGCTTGAAAATCGAGCGCCTGTCGATTTTTGAGCATGCCTATTTCTAGCTAAGTTCGTACACACATGCTACTAAGTAGCAATTGCTCAATAATATAATGCTTTTGTGCTAATAATAAACATTTGTATCTAGACATTTAAATATTAATATTAACACATTGTTTTTGGGCGGTTTTATACTCAGCCGCCAACCTTCAATCTTATCACAAGTAACCTTCTTCTTCTTCTTATTATAGGCCTTGCAGCCTGTTTTTAAGAGGGATTAGCCTCCTGCGACGTCGATCCCCAGCTATCGGCCCATCTCTTTGGTGGTCTGCCCGGGAGTCGTCTACCATGTGCGATGTGGGGGAGTCTGGATGGTTCCATTCTCTTCACATGCGCATACCATTGTCTTCTTCGTTGCCTTCCCCACCTAACGACATCTTCGATCTCGCATATTTCCCTGATCGTGGCATTCCTCAATCTATCTCGAAGACTCTTGCCTGTTATGCTTCTCGGAGTCTTCATTTCTGACACTCTAAGCGCGTTTTTTGTGGCAGCGGTGTCTGCTCTACTTTCGATTCCATACGTCATGATGGGTAACAAGTAACCTGCTGAATATTTTTTTGGGTCTCTTGCACTCTACCAAAAGTAAGCAAATAGAACGCTTATAAGCGTCTCCCGCTCTCTACTAACAATATGTTTAAGACGCTTTTAAGCGTTTCCCGCAAACAATGTGTTAAAAGGAATTTTCATTATTTTGTGTATGTGCCACAAAAATAGTCTTTTCTGTAAATATTGCATCAGCATTTGTTTGGCACTAAAACGGTTAAAACGGTGGAATTGTGTAATTGGATTTTTTTTATTAACCCTTATAGTGCTGAGCTTATTTTTACATAAATTTCTAATTGCTTTTCATCATCACTACTTGACGAATTTGACATTTTGTAAGTAGAAATAAAAAACTTTTACTTAAAAAAATACAAAAATCAATGTTAAATTCACAGCAAAATAATTTTAAATGGTTATTTATAAATGTTATTAACTTATTAACAACGTTATACATGCGCGCGCTAAGACACGTCCGTACAGGTCGATACCTAAAACAAATTGCGTAATACATAGTCGGTATTCCGACGCTCCGCATTTTATACGCATCAATAGAGAGTCCATCTATAGACGGTTGGCACTCTAAGGGTTAATGTGACTATTTTTCATTATACACTTTTTTAAATGTAAAGCTGTACAATTCCTGAAAAAATTAAAAAATGTTTTTTTTTCAAGTTTGGATGTATTTACAAAAGATGACTGAAGAAATTTACCTAAGACTAGTCATTTGGAATATTTCCAAAGGAATGGATGTGAGAGCGTTGCCGGAAATGTCAATGCGGGTGACGGCGTACAGTGCCACCGCTTTTCCACGAGGCGACGTCTTGAGGCGAGGGTTCACGTGCATGGCTGCCTCCTGGATCCAGGACATTCTAGAAAAATAACATTAAAATTTAATATATTTATACCATTTTCAAAGTAAAATAGGGGTTTCACTGT
Organism: Brachycentrus maculatus; assembly: GCF_059751285.1. Taxonomy (NCBI): domain Eukaryota; kingdom Metazoa; phylum Arthropoda; class Insecta; order Trichoptera; family Brachycentridae; genus Brachycentrus; species Brachycentrus maculatus. Next base: position 178,163 of record NW_028280870.1, on the reverse strand, counting down.
ATGTTAAATAATTGATAGATGGATGAATAATGGTCAGAATGATCAGCGGGTATGTAGGAGTCCTCCTCCGAGTATGTATAAGTCCGCCTCCGTAGTGTAGCTCGGCTACGTTCTGGAGGTCCCGGGTTTGATTCCCAGGGGGGGTAAAATAAATATAGGTGATTTTTTCACTGTAATATTTATTCAATATTACCCTGGACTGGTACCTGAAGCGGAGGGCTGATCACCTTTCCTTCATGTGCAAACGATTAAGATAACACTGCGTTTATATGACGCAGTGCCCTATGCACCATTGGGTGCGGATAAGGGTTTTATAATTTTTTTATTATGTTTGAGTAGGTGTTTGAATGTAGAAGAGGCGAAGAATGTTTGCAAAGACAGAGTGGCGAAGCGTTCTATTGTCTCTGCCTACCCCTTTGGAGAAGTGGTGTGATGGTAAGTAATTTAGTTATTTTTTTGACATCTTAACATAGATGAAGAAAAACATGGAGGTCTGGGTATTTACGGGCCTTACAAGCGTCATAGGCTGGTTTAAGTGATCACTTTACACACGTATAACATTCACCAATTCTACCCATGATTGACATCCACACTACAAATGTTAGTTTGTTGATAGATTAGTAGATTCTCACTTGAGAGTGGCAAGTTTGGAGCTCTGGTTGTGCCAGTTGAGCATGGCCGGCGTGCTGGGGAACATGGCGCTGTAGGTGAGGAGGGGGCCGTGCGGGGAGGCCACCAGCGGGGGCACGGCCAGGCCCGGGGGGCTCGGGGCCGTGACGCCACTCGACGGGCTCAGCAGCCCGCCCAGAGACATGCTCTCCGTCATCCCGCGCTTGTTGATCTTGTACTCGGGATCCGGGTAGGCCTGAAAAATTTGAATTATAAAAAATTCACCGAGATTTTAGTCTACCGGTTTGGAGATATACCTGTCTCTTCGCCAGGTCATTCACTACATCAGTACGTATGAAGCTTACTTATGCAAGATCTACATACACACGTCCGCCTCTGTAGTGTAATGGTCAGCACGCTCGGCTACCGTTCTGGAGGTCCCGGGTTCGATTCCCAGGGGGGGGGTCAAATAAATATAAGTGATTTTTTCACTCTAATATTTATTTAATATTACCCTGGACTGGTACCTGAAGCGTAGAGCTGATCACCTTTTCTTTATATGTAAACGATCAAGATAACACTGCGTTAATATGATGCAGTGCCCTATGCACCACTGGATGCGGATAAGGGTTTGAAGAATATTTTTTTACATACACACAAGGTAGATAAATAGGTTGAGGAATCTATATATGTGGAGGTCCTAACCAAAACGTTACATTTCCATTATAAATGATTTTAAGTTATCAGGAATTCTAGCTTGAAAAATTGTTTAGTTTTGGTGCGATTTAATGATTTCATATTGGTTTAACACAGGATTGTTTTGTAGCAACTTTAATTAAGACTTCAATAGAATACAGTAACAGGTCAGATTTGCATTTAAAGGATTTTTGTGCAATATCGGAAATATAACTTTTTAATGAGGACTTCCACACACATGGAAGTTAATGTTTCAACTACTTAGTGTAGATATCTTTAATGTTAGCCTTATTTGGCAAAAAAACAAACATTCATTATTTTCTTTTTGGTATAATTAACTTCCTAACCAAAGTCATGATAAACAAAAGTCCAAAACAAAGTTTCAATTATCTTTGCTACGTAGTACATTATATTTTAACTTTTTTTTATCATCATTCTGTCAGACACTGGATTATTCATCCTATGGAGGATATATCAATATTATAGGTGCCTCAACTTGAGATGAAGCATTTGCTGTTTTTATATGAAACAAGAAGGATGACTTAGCAACTTAGAGCTTACGACCTGGCATTAGGCTGGCTTAAGTGGTTGCTTTATACAGTCGTGTAGCGTTCACCATTCAGCCCATTAATGAATATCCGTATTGTATAATTATTAGACGATGCAACATTTAAAAATATTTAGTACACGTTAAAATTATTAAAGAAAACAATAGTTTTTTTACCTGGTTTCGGAAGCTAAGCTTCCATCTTCAGGTCTAAATGTAAACTCTTAGACATTTAGAAAGCTTAGCTTCCGAAACTGGTTATCATAAATAAACTCAAGTGGTAAAAAAACAAGTGTTTTCTTTAATAATTTCAACATGTCTTACCACAAAGTAAATGCCGAAACAATAAATAAAATAGTACACACGTAATAAAAAAGTAGCATTTTTGCAAAAAAATCTTCAGCAATTTTAGCATACATGTTAGAAAAAATCTCATAACTAAAACAGTTAAGTGAGTAAGTACCTTTATTGCCAAAAGACGAGCAACTAGCGCCTCATCACCCAGATCTGCTGCTTCTCTCAAGGCCAAGCAATTCAAATCCAAAGCGCCATGCTTCAGTAATAGGTCAACCAGGGGTATGTTTCTAGCCCTGTCAATGAAACCCAACACAAAAGCGTTAACACAAAATATTCAATTCAAATATAAAAATAGAACACTTGTATACGACCATTTTTGACTTTATCAATGTAAACATGATTGCTTTTGAGAACTACAGATGTTCTCATCAACAGGTGTAAATACAAACTAACAAGATATAAATAATTTAGGTACTAATAAAGGTGGGTGGGGTAATAACTGAATGGTTAGAGGGTGGGGTTTGGTTTAGTGGGAATATAGAGAGAATGGATTATAATTCTATTTTAATTGGTACTTTAATTCATTAACTGGACATTTCTACTAATAAAATATCTTATTATACGTAGTTAAAAAAAGAGACTAAGCTCTTGTGCTTGGAGAAGGATCAACATTTATTTATTGTACTTAATCAAGAATATAATACATTTTGAAAAAATATCATATTTAGAATAACAGAATAATAGTTTGTATTTTCACCTGTTGATGAGAATATTTGTATTCTCGAAACTAGTCCTGTTAACATTAATTAACTCAAAAAAGTGGTCTTATATATAAGTGTTTTATCTTCATATTTAATATTTTTATTGTTTTATTAGTATTTATTATATTTAAAGTCATCATGTTATTCCACGAAGTTAATGCCAATCAGTAAATAACAAAATATTGCAATTATTAGTGCAGCAAAATTTATGAATTAGACTGCAATATAAAATAAAATGAAAAATGGTTATTTTAAATAATGAAAATTGAGTAAAGACCATACACGAAAAAATCGCAGTCAACTAACAAGCACACTGGTGACCTTCCTTTGGCTATATCACAAATTCTTCTAATTTCTATTAACCTTTATCTGCGCCCAACGGTGCAAGACTTTATGGATAATGGAAGCAGATTATGCAGCTTTATTGCGCAATACTCAAAGTTCCTTTGACTCAACCAGGTATAAGTTTTATATTGTGAAGTGTTTCAGTGTTTTTGATCTTGTGGTTCTATGTATGTTTTCATACAGTGTGTAATTGGTGATTTGTGTGTTGTTTTGCAGGGATGTACATTCCTGTGATTGGTTTGAGTAATTCTTAAATGCATAAGTAAGGATTGCTTTAGCATAAAGTTTAGCTGTAATTAGATTTGTTGAATATTTTCTGTGTGGAAGTATATTTGTCTCTTATATTTCACCCATACAACTCAGATAACCTGATTATATTGTGAACCAGGCAATCGCCAATTGCCTTCCTCTGAATCTTCTTCCTCGAAAGACATCTAGAGGAAGACCAAAGAATTCATGGATGTTGCAGAGAGATAACATGATTCGAAGGCATGGCTTAGGTAACATTGTCCACGATAGAAGGACCTACTTGAGGACGAGGACAGCTGACCCCAACAGTCAACAAAGACGATAAGTTGGGATGGAACCAGGAAGAAGAAGATATACACTATTCATCATCCATTCAATCTGTGCCTCAAAACCACCAAAATCTACCATTAAAAATGCAAATCTCGCATGGTTGATTAATCAGTCAAACAACAAACTGAAAATGGCAAATTTTAATTAAAAACTTCAAACACCAAGCTCAAAAAGGGATAAAAAAATTGTAAAAATTGGACAAACAAGTTTATTTGTGGTATGAATACGAGTTGTTTTATTACTGACTTGCATGCTTCAACAAGGGCAGGAATACTGATGGGGTCTGACGATGGGTTGGCTCCTCCGGCGGGGGTCATTCCTCCGGAATTAGCACTGCCGGAAGGGTAGTTCGGGGTCTGGGATTGAACCGAATTAGCTGAAGCACGGACTGAACTGGAATGCTGAAAGAAAAATAAATTTTAATTTCATTCAAACAGATTTTTTTTCTTCTTCATGTGCCATGTCAGGTCTCCCTGACCCGGACTATCACTTGAGAGCATCTATCCCTGACTTGGGCAGCTCTAAACAGCGCATCAACTGTTCTGATCCCCATCCAATCTCGTATATTTCATAGTGTGGTGAGCCAACCAGCCCCGACCACCATAGACAAGTACACCGCGAATGAGCGCGATGTCGCCGCGCCATCGCGGACCAGCGTGACGTCACCACGCGAAGAACGACATGGAATCTTTAAAAGGACTGACAACTGAAGGTACATTCTCTCTCGTCCCCAGCCACCAGAGCGACCAGACCTACCTTTAGTTACCCATCTACCGCATAGTCGTTTCAATAAACTATGTAACATTAAAAGTGCAACGTAATCAGTTATCATTTCTTTTACATAAATATAAGTATTATGTAATAAGCATTGTATACAATTGTTAATATTGCAGAATAAATGTGGACTCGAGCAAGTGATTAATTAATTTAATTTCCATCCTTATGTAAATGCAGCTTCTGAGGAGCAATAAATGGTGGATGTGAGCGCATAATAATTTGTACGATCAATCAGATTAGATATATGAAAAATACATAGACTTGATCCTAATCACTAAATAATATTTTCTATATATAATAAAAAAATATTTACACCAATGAACAATAGTAATATGAAATTAATAGATTATTAAAAAATTATACACTTGTATTAGACCACTAATTGAATTTTATTTCACACAACTAGTTTTAAAACTACAGATGTTTTTATCGACAGGTGATCACAAAAACTATCGAGCAAATAATCATTCAGGTATTGGTAGAGGTGGGTGGGATAATAACTGACAGGCGTGGGGTTAAGGGGCGGGACTTGGTTTAATGGAAACGTAGACAATAATGGTGAGGAATTTTGGAAAAGCATATTGTCAATTAATGTTTTATCAGTATTAATTTTTTTTATATAATCATTTTATAGAAATTGATGTTGATGAAAACATCTGTAGTTTTCGAAACTAGTCGTGTGAAATAAAACAAATTAATGGTAGGTATAATACGTGTCTTTTCTTTGATAGTGTCATTTTCACCTAAAGAGAGTAAGAGAAAAAGTTCCTACTTGTATATTGTTTGCATTGGGGGCATTAGGATCAGCTCCGGCAGCCAAGAGGGCCTGAGCTATCTCAGTGTGTCCCCCTCGCACTGCAGCCCGGAGGCACGAGTCGCGAGTGACGCCAATAACCGTGTCCAGGTTCACGGGACGGAAACGGAACTCCGACGGCGACTCCTGGAAAATTAATTAAAATATCAAATACACATTTCATAACATGCGAGAGCCTGCAAAAGTGAACCGTATTCAAGAACATTTTAAATAATCATTCAATCATGCATTGTTGGTTCTCTGAATATGAATATAAAGCTTTTAAAATAATTTTTCAATGACAATTAAATTTGACACTGATTTGAATTCTGCAAGACTCATGTGGCAATGGGCGGGACATGTTGCAAGACAGGACCTAGTAAGGTGGACCCCAAAAATGTTGAGATGGGGGATGAGACCTTCGGAAAGTAAAAAAGGGCGTCGGAAGACCTCAAAAAAGATAGTCAGAAATTGGATAGGAATTGGCTACAAGCAGTAACAGACAGAAAACTGAAAGTACAAATTTGAGAAAATCTTTGTACTATATTTTAGTATTTTCTCTTTCAGATTTCACACCATACAAACATTTCTTTTTAGCCACTTCATGCCCAGGTTTTTTTCACAAAAATAGAGCTTAAAATATACGGTCACATTATTTTTTTCTTTAAAAAATTACATAATTTAAAAGTTGTCCAGTTCAAAAAAAATTAACAAAAGCAATTAAAATGTACAAGAAACTTAAACTTAATAAACAAAATAAGCCTAACTATAAAAAAAGTAAAAAGATAAAATTCGGTCATGATTTGAATAATTATTAATACATTCACGGAGTTTGTTACGGAGTTTTGTTCTAATACAAAGGAAGTCTGAAGATCCAAGGGCTTCTTGTTGTTCTATGTACATTCCCATAGAGTGTGTTAATTATGATTCTTGTACTCTGCTGGGAGGTGCTTTGATTGGTATAAAATAAGATATTGATTGATATGACACCCTTACCTGTGTCTCCACAGGTTGTTTGCTACTAATGTTCAGTCGCGACATAATGGATTGTATCCCGACAGAAATTCTCCTCCTGGTGGGACTGACTACAGTTTCAGGCTCAACTTTTGGAATGCTGGGCGCGGAAGGATCGTCGTTCGGTTCAGATTTCTAATAAAACCAAAATGTTACATTACAACGTGCAAACTAAATTCAAACACAAAATAAAACGACACCTCAGCTTCACGGGGTGCGTATAAACGAAAAGGAAATAATAACATTTATGAAAGTGCTGTCGTAATATGCACTTTTCTTAAAAACTAAAACATAATAAAACGACAACGATTTAGTTTTTCTTCTTTTATTTTATTTTACTAGTGACTGGGTTTCGTCAATACCGACATCACATCTAGACTCCCGCCAGTCTGATGGTGTCGGTAATGACGAAACTCAGTCACTGGTCAAATAAAATAAAAGTGGAAAAACCATATTAGTCCACAAAGATTTGTCAGTACTAAACTTAAATGTACTAAAACTAAAACATCAAATACAATATATACAGTCCCTTCTTCTAAATTTATAAGGCGTTCGGAGAATATAAAACATGACCCTTTTTTTGGAGATTTTTTTAAATCTATTAAAAATATATTCATATATCGCTCACTCCTTTCAACAATGTCATATTTCAAAAAACTTGATTTTAAAGTTTAAAAATATAATAAAGTGTATTAAAAATAAATACCAAGCTACTAATTGAACTTTTTACTGTGCAACATATCTTTTTAGGTAAAACCTGAATATTTTTTTTCCATTTGAAAAATATTCAGTATATTTAAAAAAATAATTAAACAATACCTTTTCTTCAAAATGCAAAAACAACACTTTCTGCCTTGTAGCGGGTAAATATTAAGTTAAAAATATGTCGCTTTTGCTGGGATACAGTACATTTTCTGGGCATTCCGAAAACACGAACAACTGAAAATTGAAGATTTTTGATATATGATGTTGTTGAAAGGAGTGAGTGATATGACATATACACATTTTTTGCGGAGGCCCACCAAGTCATCTTAGGTGTCCTTGGAGTTCATTTTAGATACTTTTTAATATTATTTTTACCAATTTTAACATAATATACACACAAGAAAAGAAAATATATCAGGTTATGTGCCCGATAGTTACCTAAGACAGCGTCGGCATAGATTGTTTCACATTCCTATACACAGGACCAACCTGCCGATGGTTATGCCTGTAGGAAGAGCTATCGCTGTGTTGAACAATATCTCATCGGATTTTGATCTGTTCATGTGTCTGAAGGCGTTTTCTGAAGCCGTATTCTTCTACACCTTTAGCAATAGTATTCTAACATATTTTCGATTTTAAAGTATACGCTTCAAATTTTAGTTTGTAATGTATATGTTAACTGAAAATAAATAAATTGAATTGAAAAATAAATAAATTGAGGTTTTTACTTTTTGACATCTCATCAAAGATGAAAAAGAATATGGAAGTCTGGGCATTTACGGGGCTGACGGAAATATGAAAATAACTCCTGTAATTGGAGATAATCTAGATTTTATGAACAAGTATTTGGACACACTCAAAATGTTGTAAATAAAAGTTATTTTATGTAAAGATTACACAATTATCTAAGTCTTTACAAGTGCCCTTGAGGTAGTATTATATGAAAATGACGCATTAAGTGGTTAAAGCAAATAATATGAAAAAAGACGTATTGACAATGCATTTAAAACAGCAATAAGTTGAAAGGAGGGATGCTGAACGGTGAGTGTTACCTGCGATGAGACTTTTGTCGCTCTGACCATGTGATGCAAGAGGATATCTACAATGGGACGGTTCCCGAGGAGGCAGGCCACGTACAGAGCTGTTTGTCCGCTGACATCTCGATGGTTGATATCGAAGACAGCTCGGTACTCTAGCTCCCCAGTCGGATCTCTGTTCAAATGACATAACTCCACAATGATTAAATAATTTTTAATTTAAGATTGTATAAGACTACTTTTGAGTTTATTAATGCAAACATGACTATTATTTTTTGACAACTTATCAAAGATGAAGAAGAATTGGGCATTTACGGGGCTGACTTATTTTTACTGATCACTTTACACACGTGTAACGTTCACCAATTCTACCCATTATTGACAACCACACTATTCAAATTTCTGGGAAGTTCTATATATATGAACCAATTTCGAAACGTTCTCGAATCACTAGAACTTCATTAGAGACATCTATTGGTGAGATGAATGCCCAGACTTCCATATTCTTCTTCATCTTTGATGAGATGTCAAAAAATAATATGAAAATAACTCCTGTAATTGGGAAATAATCCAGATTTTATGAACAAGTATTTGGACACACTCAAAATGTTGTGAACATGACTAGTTTAGAAAACTACAGATGTTCTCATCAATAGATGAAAATACAAACTGATTTATTTTATTGATTTATTTAAATTATCATGTAATTCCAGAGTCAATGCCAAATCAATAAAAATATGATAATTTTTTTTTTAAAAATTATACCTTTAATTGTACATGATATATGAAAAATACACATACCTTAAAGTTGTCATCAGTCTTTCGGGATAGGGAAAATCTAAGAGTAATGACACCAGCTCCACGTGGCCATTTATGCAGCACGCGTGCAATGGAAGCCATCTTTCTACTGTTTGTTGCTGGAAATATGTAAAATTAGAAATAAGAATTAGAAAAAAACACAAATTACAAATTAGAATTAGAAAAAAAAACAACTGAGTGAATTCATCACATTATATCACAATTTTAATAGCACATAGACTGTTTTTGAACGGCTATGAAAATTGAAAAACTATAAGTGCAAAAATGTAATAAAATAAAATGTCCTATTAACCCTTTGACTGATGAGTTTTAATAAAGATTTTATTCAGAAAATGGGCAGTTTTTTTAAATTTCAAATATATGATATTAAGATGTTTGAAACATAGGAAATAATACTAACATTGGGCCATAGAGTCCACTACAGTCCATACACATAGAGTCACACTATGAGAATACATTCAACAAAACCTCAAAAACACATATGTACCTCTTTAAGTCAAAAGAACTATGATTATTACGCAATAAAGTTGTACAACTTGCTTCCATTATCCACAAAGTCATTAAAAAAATAAACTAAGTATAAAACAGCTATTCATAAATGGATAATGGAGGTAGGTAGATCTGAAATAGATCATTCAGTCATGTCGTATTTGATTCCATGTCATAAACAATTATCTTTCATATATGTTGTTTTATAAATAAATATTGTAAAATGTGATCTCAGCATAGGAAAAGTTAGTGAAGGCACATTACTGTAATTATATGTAATGAGGTGCAGCAGAGGAAGACTGAGGAAAACTTGGCACGATCAGGTATGCCAAATACTTGAAAGTGGTCAGGTTAGGAAGTCGTAATAATCGGCGGGTATGTATGAGGAGATGCATGAACGTGGAAGAGGCGAAGAATGTTTGCAAAGACAGAGTGGTGTGGCGTTCTATTCTCTCGCCCTACCCCTGCGGAGAAGCGGTGTGATGGTTAGTTAGTTAGGTAGAGGTGCAAAGTATGTGTGATATTTATTTATTTATTGAACGGCTGAAGCCTTTAAGATAATACATATATACAGTTTCTAATATAAAAATACACTAATAGAGAAACAAAAAGTCTTATAAGAAATAGTCTTATAACATAAAATCATAATAAAATAACAAATAGTACTGCAATAAGCACTGGTAAATGCATGTCTCCTTCAAACACTATCAGCGAGCAGCAAGAGAGAGTGAAACACAACGTTTAAATTTATCCATTATAATACGAAGAAGAAATGCTGAGAAAGTACAGATTTCAAGGAGGATAACAATATATTAAATAAATCTATACTTTCAAAAGCATTGGCTAACATGTGAAGCCGCGGAATTGGAGAGAACATGATATGATGTATAGCTAGCTCTGTTAGACTCCAGGCTGATTGTTTGGGAGGTTTGCCAGTGCGGATAATTTGGCAGGTTTGCTTGTTCGTAGCTGAGTCAAGAGTCACCGCAGTATGATGAAGTGAAAAATTAAAATAAATATATATGCCTAGGGATTGAACATGGGGGAAGAAGATTAAGTGTTGGTAATGCACCTGCACCATCTCCGGGAAGTGCAGCAACAAGGTCTCGGCGATGTCCCGGTTGCCGTGGTAGCAGGCCACGTACAAGGGGGAGTAGCGCGTCACAGGGTGCGAGCGCCCGTCGGCCCCCGCCGCTACGAGGGCCCGAACCGCCTCCGCCAGCCCCATCTCTGACGCCCTGGTATCATTACAATCACAATTTATACAACCATGGCTGACCGGGTACTGAAATGAAATTATTTAAAAATAATCAACGCTTAATGCTTTTTAAAGCCTGGGTGAGGACCTATCTGACATCAGATTTGTGATAGTTCATAAGGAACTGTCACGAGAGGTGGTATCGTACATGATAAAAATAGCGAAGGACATTGGTACCATAAACCACGCTAGGACACAAAAAGGCCGAACCCTCTTCTTGTGGTACAGAAAGCCTGTTGACGACAGTCAACAGTCCGGCTTCTCCTGAGGAGTTTTTTAAGTGGTTTCTTCCCAGCAATGAGCAAATGCTGAGTTCCTGATTGGCCCACACTAGATTATTCCTCCTGTTCCCAACACAGATTATAATAAAACATCATTTTTTTTAAAGTAAGAAGAAACAAAAATCCACTAAATGATCTATAAACCTTGTACATAATAAGCAAGGTAAATAATAATATAAATGCAACTCCCATAATGACATCATGGACTTAGTATATGCTCCATTGGAGATATGGAGAGAAAGATGCTAAACATATCCACTAGGGATCGAAAAATGAATGTTTGGATAAGGGAAAAGACCAAGGTAACAGATGTGGCTCAAAGAATTGAGGAACAAAATGGCACGTATGTCTGACGGTAGATGGACGACAAAGGTGCTTGACTGGAGGCCTTGAATAGGACGCAGAAGGATGGGTAGGCCCCAGACAAGATGGTCCGATGACATTAAGAAAGTGGCGGGCCTGCACTGCAAGATAGTCGCGTCCAACAGAGAACTGTGGAAGTCCAAGAGGGAGGCCTTTGTTCAATACTGGACATAAGAAGAAGGCTGAAGTAAGTAAGTATATGCTTTTATGATGGCAACACAATTGAGTAAAACTCTTTATTTTTAACAGTAAATCGTAGATACTTACGTAAAGAGAAGGGTGTTGGCTCCGGCGGGGGCCATGTTGACTATGAGCCCCGCCTCGGGCCCCAGAGCTGCAAGAGGCCCCTTGAGCAGGGCCCCGCTAGCGAGTGCAACCCGCAGTTCAGCGTGTCGTGCTGCTCGCGACCTTTCACATTCATCTGCAAATAATAATAAAAAATAATTAAAAATACAGGATGCAAAAAATTTTACCATTTCTGAGATTTGCATGTCAAATTACTTAATTATTAATAAGTATATATCAGACAAAGAGGGAGAAATATCAATATGACAATATGAAATCATTGATTTTTTGGATTTTTTATTATTAAAAACACATTAAAATAAAAACATAGGAGGTTGAAACTGCTATAGCAAGGCGAAACAATTGTCACAAATTTTATTTTATGTTTTTCCATAATAAAATACAATTAAGTAGACTCTAAAAATCGGTGTTTGATTTTAATATTTAATATCGAAATTAAAATAGGTTTCTACAAATTAAACGCCAAATCTTGAATTCATCATTATTAGAGGAAAAAATGGGTACATAGGACGTAGAAAACCTGAACATATTGTAAATTGGGCGATTGCCATGGAATTTCCTCGGAAGACATATATGGATATACCTTTCTGTAGAAGTATGGCCGATTGTGACGCCATCAGTTGAGATATTTGTGAAGCTTATATATATATATATATATATATATATATATATATATATATATATATATATATATATATATATATATATATATATATATATATATATATATACACATATAGTCCGCCTCCGTAGTGTAATGGTCAGCACGCTCGGCTACCGTTCTGGAGGTCCCGGGTTCGATTCCCAAGGGGGGTAAAATAAATATAAGTGATTTTTTCACTGTAATATTTATTTACTACTACCCTGGACTGGTGCCTGAAGCGGAGGGCTGATCACCTTTCCTTCACGTGTAAACGATCAAGATAACACTGCGTTTATATGACACAGTGCCCGATGCACCATTGGGGTGCGGATAAGGGTTTATTATTTTTATTATGTTATTAAGTTTTGCATATTATTATTATTATAGGATATTGCTTCATCTATGTTTAAAATAACATTGTTTTGTCGAACCGAAAATACATAATGTCAAATGAAAAAAAAAACATAACGGAAATACGCGAGCTGTCATTGCCATACAATTAAAAATACAGCTACAATTCAAATTCGCATGACCGATTTCGTAGCCGTTCCTAATATCATCCGACAAGAGTGATTAGTTTCGGCGATGACCCTATTATCGAGCGGTCGCTAACGAACGGAAAACGCGCCAACGCTACGTTGCAACGTAGAGCGACCAGACGTTAATGTAAGTAGATATTTACGTGTCATACTTCGTCAGGATGTTGGATTATTGGCTAATAAATTAATATGAAAAATCACAAGACTATCGATAGCATTCTTATCGAAATCTGTAGGGAACTAAGGAAGATATTAAAGTTTAAACTTGAAATATTTGAATAAAACGAAAAATGTGCGTTCGCATACGTCATCGAACGTTTTACGACGTCATATGGTTTATTGTCTATTGGTTATAGAGCTATAATAGTAGTAGTATGGATTGTTTGTTTACCACCACACTACCATTTATGTTATACAAATATGAGAGGAGGGGGTGGTGAGCGGGTGGACCATAGACATCTACAAATAGAGCCGCCAATAATTTAGCAATGTTACCGATATTAAAATAATCGTTTCTGAGATGTCATTCATTACCAACTTACGAAAACAACGTTTTTACGAAAGCGAATTTTTCAAGAGAAAATGATCAATGAAAATGTTGATTATATCGGCTGTTGTAAATACAAAAAAGTCTAATACAATCCTTTATAGGTTGAATATGTTAAATTAGATAACCCTCCCGTCTGACAAAGATTCATTATCATGGTTATTAAGATGCTGTAGATAATTTTATTGGTTATTAAGTCGCGTTTCCATTAACTTGACATTAGCAAAAGCAATATATTTTATATGCAACGCCATTATATATTAAAAAAAGTCGCGTTTCCTTATGATGAACGCTACACGGCTGTCCAAACACAAAACACAGTAAGGGACATTTTTTTTGTAGTACGTTTTTTTTTGCATTTTTGGACTAAGTAGATTCTACTAGTCCAAAAATGCAAAAAAAACGTACTGCAAAAAATGTCCCTTGCTGTGTTTTAAGTTTGGACAGCCGTACAATGCGCTACAGTTTAAACAACACGCGGCACGAAAACCCAGAAAAACACATTTGTATTTATTTTTGACATCCCAACATAGATGAAGAAGAATATGGAGCTCCGAAAACCCGCGGAAATAAAAGAATATGGGTCACCCCAGACTTGCAGACACACGGACAGTCGTCTTCCTGCTATTTACCTCGGATCGTATTGCACCAGCTGTTATACGGACGGCAAAACTTCTCACGGTTATACTGGCGAGTTTGCGGCTACGGTTATGCAATGTGCAATTTAATATGGCTACACGATATTATATATCCAAATCACCAAAATTTGGGTTTATATCAGGTGGACCAGGAATTAAACCATTATTTTATGGTGTCGAAAAAAAATATTAAAAAATGTTACTTACACGATAAAAGGTAAAAAAGAGCAGGATACGCCCAAGTTATGAGGTGAATGTGGTTGGTGATGAAGCAGAGGAAGACCGAGGAAAACTTGGCATGATCAAGTGTTTAAAATATTCGAAAGTGATCAGGTCAGGAGTCGGAATAAATAGGCATAATGGTGAACGTTACAATGCGTATAAAATGATCAGGTAATCCGGCCGAATCCCAGATGGTAATCCCTGGAATGCTCAGACTTATATTTTCTTTCATATTAATGCTTAAACTTACATCTTTCATATTAATGCTCAAATTCCCATCTTCTTTCATATTAATGCTCAGACGTATATCACTTTCATATTAATGCTTAGACTTTCATCTCCTTTCATATTACACTCAGACTTCCATTTTGTTTCATATTCATATTTAGACTTTTATATTCATGTTCGGAATTTCATTGCCTTTCGTATTAATGCTCAGACATCCATCATCTTTCATATTCATGCTCAAACTTCCATCATCTTTCATATTCATGCTCAAACTTCCATCATCTTTCATATTCATGCTCAAACTTCCATCATCTTTCATATTCATGCTCAAACTTCCATCATCTTTCATATTCATGCTCAGACTTTCAAATTAATAATCAGACTTCATCTTCCGTATTAAAACGAAAGATGCTTCCATATTTACTATAATAATATTATCGTTTAGTAAATAAACACAGCACATTTGTTGTTACTATGAATCGGGATTTTGCGCAGAGTGACAGGGTCAGGTAAGGTCAGAGAGAGATATGAATTACTATTGGATTGATAAGGTGGAAATGGTAATTCATATTATATTAATAAATGTTTCATCAACAAGTGACAATCGGAATTAATAGTGTTTAAAATCAATAGAGCATTTGTTTCTTCCGGGTACATCGACTTATTTCAACCCTAAATAACTAAACTATATTTGCAGATACAATGCCATTTGTGGATCGCACAATATTGACATATCGCTCACTCCTTTCAACGTCACATCGCTCACTCCTTTCAAGAACGTCATAAATCGAAAATCGTCAATTTTAAGTTGTGCGTGTTTTCGGAATGCCCAGAAAATGTACTATATCCCAGCAAAAGAGGCATATTTTAAACTTAATATTTACCCGCTACAGGGTAGAAAGTGTTGTTTTTGCATTTTGAATGAAATGTATTGTTTAGTTATTTTTTTAAAATATACTAAATATTTTTGAAATGGAGAAAAAACCTTCAGATTTTATCTAAAAAGATCTGTTGCACAGTAAAAAGTTCAAAAAGTGGCTTGATATTTGTTTTTAATGCATTGTATTATATTTTTAAACTTTAAAAACGTTCTCCTGAAAAATCAAGTATTTTGATTTATGACGTTCTTGAAAGGAGTGCGCGATATATCAAAAATCGTAAATTTTCAGTTGTGCATGTTTTCGAATTGCCCAGAAAATGTACTATATTACAGCAAAAGCGGCACATTTTAAACTTAATATTTACCCGCTACAGGGCAAAAAGTGCTTGAATCACTAGAATTTCACTAGTGAAATGTCAAAAAATAATATATATATATTATTTTAAATTCTTTATTTATCTTTATTTATTATCTAATTAATTCTTTATCTTTATTTTAAATTCTTTTTCGTTACATAACATAAATTAAAAAACAAAAAAATATTAATAAAATATAAAAATGAATACAAAAAAAGATCCCACAAAGGCATGGCCTGTGTGTGGGTATACAATATAATTTGGTCATAGTAAAGGGTATAAGGGTATAGGTTTAATAAGTAGAACTAGAATAATAGTGTTAATATATAAAAATAACTCCTATATAATTGGAGATAATCCAGATTTATGAACAAGTATTTGGATACACTCGAAATGATGCAAATAAAATATTATGTTTAAACTTGCCCAACTCTGCCCACGGAACGGTGACATCGTCTGTGAAGTAGTCGCAGGCGTCGAAAGCAATCTCAGGAGAAATGGCTGACGAGGACCCACCTCCCCCTCTCTGTCTCTCCAGCATCCCGACTTCATGTACCACAAACTATCGTCTTGACACCTGACGTCATGTGTCACGAATTATCACGTTCATTTGCACTTGGATTCATATATCACACCTGACATCATGTATAAGACTAATCACTTTAATTGATACAACTGACTTTATATACCACTTTGTTAATACACCTGATTTTATGAATCACGACCTATTACTTGTTTAATATACCTGACTTTATATATCGCGACCTATTTCTTGATTAGAATACCTGACATTATGTATCACGACTAATCACTTGATAATACAACCGATTTTATGTATCACGACCTATTACTTGATTAATACACCCGACCTATATATCACGACCTATTACTTGATTAATATACCTGACTTTATACATCACGATCTATTACTGGATTAAAACACCTGACTTTATATATCATGACCTATTACTTGTTTAATACACCTGACTTTATATATCGCGATCTATTGCTTGATTAGAATACCTGACATTATGTATCACGACTAATCACTTGATAATACAACCGATTTTATGTATCACGACCTATTACTTGATTAATACACCCGACCTATATATCACGACCTATTACTTGATTAATACACCTGACTTTATACATCACGATCTATTACTTGATTAAAACACCTGAATTTATACATCATGACCTATTACTTGATTAATACACTTGACTTTATATATCACGACCTATTACTTGATTAATACTCTTGGCATTATGTATCACAACCTATAACATGATTAATACACTTGACTTAATGTATCACGACATATTATTTGATTACCACGCTAAAAATGTATTGTAAAATATAAACAAAATGCTTGTTTAAAAAAAATATATATGTCACAGATAAAAACAAACATTGAACCAAGGAATAATCAAATGTTTGTTTACGTATACAGATTTAATCAGTGATGGGATTCAAAAAATTTAAGAACCGGTTCGCCCTTTAGATACTGCCCCTACCCCCACCCCTATATTAAAAAAATATTATTACATTAAATTATTATTAGAAACGGAGGGCTGATCACCTTTCCTTCATGTGTAAGCGGTCAAGATAACACTGCGTTTATATGACGCAGTGCCCTATGCACCATTGGGGTGCGGATAAGGATTTTATTATTATTATATTTAAAAAAATATATTATATTTATAACTTAGTAGATCCTAAAAATAATTGTTTGAAATCAATATTTAATATAATCCAACTTCAGCACAAAACTTCTGAGAAAAGGGACCCGTATTCACAGCACTGCGTTTGACTATAGAATAATATTTCAACTATGCAGTATCTGAACCTTACACACTGTATATACACATAGATAATAATAATAATTGTATGCAGATATTGATATGAGAAATACGTATTATAATTGTAAAGTACGTGGAGTCGTAATGTCAACTGGTTGTATAAATAACAGAGAGATGTCGCGACGCAATTGGCGGGAAAATGAATAGTTATTTCGAAAGCGAATACAGTGGAACCTCTCATAACGAGTCATTCGCATAACGAGCAAAAAAAATACGAAAAAGTTGATCCCTTAACGAGTGACATTTCGCATAAAGAGTTACAGAGTAACTTTTTCACAACATGCACTTGTGAGCTGGACCTTCCGCGCCAGCAAAAAATGTTTCGCTTAACGAGTAAGATTCTGGAGCGAATTATTTTATTTTATTTTATTGGAAGGAAGAACAACAGTTACAATATATGATACATACAGAATACAAAAAAATGAAATCATGAGTACCAATTATAGTTCTTCACAACTATGCATAAGAGAGGTCTTTATAAAGGAAGAGACATGAGACAAGGATGGGATAAAGAGAAAAGGAGATGGCAGTGATAGGAAAAGAAGAAAAGGAAAGGACAGGGAATAGAATTACCTTTTTAGGTTTATAAGATTTCGAACAATTTAGCTTTAAATTTTGAAAGATTGGAGTAGAACATATCAAGGTGGGTACAACATTCATTCAATTTCCCACAACTTAGATAAATAAAGGATTTTTTTAAATAGTTCTTTGATGGTGCTGGATTATAAAAAGGATGATTTTGTCTATTGATTCTAATTGCACAATGAAAAGGTATTATGCTCATTATGAGAGGTTCCACTGTATTACATTCCAAAAATGATATATCTAGAAACACTGTAGCATGTGATAAGGGCTAAAAACTAACTAACCATCAAGCCGCTTCCCCGCCACATCGATTGGTATTTGCACACAATCTTCGCCTCTTCCACATTCATACATCTTCTCATACATGCACGCCGATTATCCCGACTCTTAACCTTTCAAGTATTTGAAATACTTGATTATGCCAAGTTTTCCTCGGTCTTCCTTTGCTTTCCTTTTAAAAATCGAGTGGACCAAACTCCTGACAAGCTTGATCACATTTTATTAAAGTTCTCATAAAACATATAGCACTTTTTGAACGTTTTTGGTAAAATGTGAGTTTTTCTTATCGTCGTACATTTTACGATAGTCCCGTATTAAGGTACATTGAGACAAGTACTGTGGTTTAGGGTTAATAAAATAAAAAAGTACAAATAAAGATTTCCGTTACTTGAAATCATTATTTTTTGTTTAGTAAAAAAGTTATTCAAAAACAAAATTGGATGCTTAATTTTGCGCCACCCTAAATTTGTTTGTACACTGCTAGTTCACAAATCGCTCACTCCTTTCAAGAACGTCATAAATAAATAAAAAACTTGATTTTTCAGGAGAACGTTTTTAAAATTTAAAAATATAATACAATGTATTAAAAATAAATATCAAGCCACTTATTAAACTTTTTACTGTGCAACGGATCTTTTTAGGTAAAACCTGAAGGTTTTTTCTCTATTTGAAAAATATTTAGTATTTTAAAAAAATAATTAAACAACACCCTTTCTTCAAAATGCAAAAACAACACTTTCTGCCCTGTAGCGGGTAAATATTAAGTTAAAAATATGCCTCTTTTGCTGAGATATAGTACATTTTTTGGGCATTCCGAAAACATGCGCAACTGAAAATTTACGATTCTTGATATATGACGTTCTTGAAAGGAGTGAGCGAAATTTCGAATATGATTGACGTACGACGCCATTTGCAATAAAAAAACATCTTCCGATAGGGTGATTCATTTTGCGCCACCTGTACGAGGGTTTTATTTTAAAAATTAAATCAACATTCTACAAAGCTGATGCCAAATTGATAAATAATACGAAATTTTAGATGGCCAATTGTTTTTAAACCGTTAGGTCCACTAAAGATTCACGAATGAACGAAACGATTACGAATCCATGATCGGATATGGATTAAACAGACCGGGAAATGAGGAAAATCAAACTATCCGAACGTAGCCAATGTCGACGAATTGAATAAGAACTCGGAATGAGTGGTTCAAATTGAACGTAGGCTGTTTTATTTTGATGACGACGGAGATAAGCTCAAGCAACGGCTCCGTAAGCAGACCTATTTGTCGAAAATGCTTGTGTAAGGTTTCCCGGGCTGCTGACGTAAAAAAAATATACGAAAGCTTCGATCGGATAATACCGTCGAAATAAGATCCTACGCACGTCGAATTTTGATAAGGCAGAAATGGATAATGACACTACATTTTGGGTACTTGGCCCAATAAAAAAAAATGGATAGTGAATATAATTTTTGAATTATTTTAAATTAATTTTTTATTTTTTCGGGAATTGTACAGCTTTATATTAAAAAATATATGGTAAAAACAGTTACACTAACAATAATAAACATTACATTACATAAACAAAAATAGTTACATTAATAGATTGTCCGCCTCCATAGTGTAATGGTCAGCATGCTCGGTTACCGTTCTGGAGGTCCCGGGTTCGATTCCCAGGGGTCGGGGGTCAATTAAATAAAAGTGATTTTTTCACTCTAATATTTATTCAATATTACCCTGGACTGGTACCTGAAGCGGAGGGCTGATCACCTTTCCTTCTTGTGTTAACGATCAAGATAACACTGCGTTTATATAATGCAGTGCCCTTTGCACCATTGGGGTGCGGATAAGGGTTTGAATGAATAGATTCAGCATTTTGCGTCGAGAAGATAGCAATGAATGTTCCCTCTCGGCGATTAAGGAGGCACAACACATTTTCTCTCCCAGTATATAACAATAATATGGCACACTTTAACTCCATTTCTAGGATGCTAAGATTGTATAATAATTTAGAAAATACTGATAATGTGACCATCGACATATTTAATGATGGCACGGAGAAATACAAGAGGACCATTACCGGATTGGTGAAATCAATTTCAAATTGATTTCACCAATCTGGTGGAGTCTTGAATTTTGTACCTTATGTAGCGTAGTTTAATTTCACTTTTAATTTTTACTTTTAATTTTAATTTAAATTTTTCTTACTTCATTACTTTTAATTGTTATTAATTACCCTTTTTTCCAACCTAATTTCTATTCTTTATATATCGCTCACTCCTTTCAAGAACGTCATAAATCAAAAAACTTGATGATTCAGCAGAACGTTTTTAAAGTTTAAAAATATAACACAATGTATTAAAAATAAATATCAAGCCACTTATTGAACTTTTTACTGTGTAACAAATCTTTTTGGGTAAAACCTGAAGGTTTTTTCTCCATTTGAAAAATATTTTGTGTATTTAAAAAAATAATTAAACAATACCTTTTCCTCAAAATGCAAAAACAACACTTTTTCCCTTTTTCTCTGTAGCGGGTAAATATTATGTTAAAAATATGCCTCTTTTGCTGGGATATAGTACATTTTCTAGGCATTCCGAAAACATGCACAACTGAAAATTGTCGATTTTTGGTTTATGACGTTCTTGGATTTATGACGTTCTTGAAAGGAGTGAGCGATATGTGTTTAACCTGCACCTTTATTATTTCTGTAAGCTTGTTGTGTTTTCATCTAATTGATGAAAAACATCAAAACTATTGGTATTGCACTGTATTTCGTTTACTGTAATATGTTTTTCATTGTATGTGAACCGTAAATAAATAAAATAAAATAAAATAAAATAAAATAATAATAACGCCAATTAAACAATTTCACATTTATGTTATATGTATTATTAAAACATTAAGAGATAAAAAAATAAAAAAAGCAAAGAGTGGGAGTGTGTGTGTGTGTGTGTGAGAAAGAGAGTAAAAGGATAAGGGTATAGTATAAAAAATAAAAAAATAAAATATTTTTTTTGACACGTCAACATACGTGAAGAAGAATGTGACCAGCGCATTTCCCAGTATGTAAAATAATCCGGTTAGTATCTTGCATACGTCTTAATAAAATGGTCTTTACTAAATAAATTCATTCTCAAACCAACTGTAGATGGCTCCAGTGAACACACATAGGCGTCATGAGATTAATTATGTATGAAGGATTTTGAAAAACTTGAGTAGTGTTGTTGTCAACCAAGGGTAGAATGGTGAATGTTGCACGTGTGTAAAGTGACAGCCCATGGACAGGTCGTAAGCCCTGTAAATACCCAGACTATCATATTCTTCTTCATCAATGTTGAGATGTCAAAATGTAAACTTTAGTTTAATTCAATCTTAGAGTAACTAATGTTGAGATGTCAAAATGTAAACTTTAGTTTAATTCAATCTTAGAGTAACTAATGTTGAGATGTCAAAATGTAAACTTTAGTTTAATTCAATCTTAGAGTAACTACCTTTCATGAAGGTCTCGCGGATAACGTTAAAAAAAACAACCAATTTAAAAATGCCAATGTCATAAGAAACAAAAGTCCGGAAGTACAGTTAAGGCCGAGATCTCAGACGACCAATTTCAAAAGCGAACGGCTGCGCTGAGAGCCGATCGTGTTACCGCGCGCGATTTTTTTGTTTAGAATATGTATTGGAATGATTTTTTTTAGGAAATATATTATTTTTTTTTTAAACTCTTCATCATTCAATAACTTATTTCTTTTCAAAACTAGGCTAAAAAATAATTAAATGAATTTTATATATGTTAATCTAAGAAATAAATAAAAAATCGAAAAAAAAAAATTTGTATTACAAAAAAATAAATTGTATTACCTATAAACATAATTAACAAGTGTAAGTCCCTCTCCAAGCACAAGAGCTCAGTGTCTTTATTGGAGAGAACTGTGTTTTTACTTTTGAGATTGTAAGTATAAATGTTTAGAAAATGAAAGAATGAAAATGAAAAAAAAGTTTTGTAACCATATTAAATAATAAAAAATAAATTATTTCGAAGAAAATCTTATTTTTACAATACAAAAACGGTATTTTAAGAAAAAATTATAAATATTTTATCGTCATTTTTCATTCTCTTATAGATTTAATAGTTTTGTTACAAGAAATCTCGTTTTTTTTCTTTTTCAATACGATGTTTGCTAACTAAGCGTAGGCAGTCATAACAGTAACTAAAAACCATCTGGCTTCATCGAAAAAATACCGTTAATTCGATTTGTATGTAGGTCAATAGCAATTTACTTGTGTTTTTATTTTGATCAATGTTGTATAGCAAAACACAACATTTTGAGTGTGTCCAAATCCTTGTTCACAAATCTCGTCTATAGATTAAGACACACGCAAAATGTTATGAATAAAATAACTGGTCAAATTATAAGCGTGATAAAAATTTTAACTCATATTTTCAGGCGTCTCCTTGTATGTGAAACAATTCGGCAAGGGTCTCTGCTAAATAAAAAGTTTACTCAACTCGACTAGAGATGCTGCCGAGCACTCACATATCGCTCACTCTTTTCAACAACGTCATTTCTAAAAAAAAAAGATTTTTCAGGAGATCGTTTTTAAAGTTTAAAAATATAATACAATGTATTCAAAATAAATATGAAGCCACTTATTGAACTTTTACTGTGCAACAGATCTTTTTAGGTAAAACCTTAATGTTTTTTCTCCATTTGAAAATATTTAGTTGATAAAAAAATAATTAAACAATACCTTTTCCTCAAAATGCAAAAACAACACTTTCTGCCCTGTAGCCGGTAAATATTAAGTTAAAAATAAGGCGCTTTTGCTGGGATACAGTACATTTTCAGGGCATTCCGAAAACATGCAAAACTGAAAATTTACGATTTTTGATATATGACGTTGTTGAAAGGAGTGAGCGATACGAAGAACGTGTCAACGGGGAGACAAGTTTGATAAATTTTTATTTACAGAATTCATGTCATCCTGACTGGTACACAAAGCGTAGGACTGGTCACCTTGCCTTCGCGGAATTAACGATAAATATAACGCTACAACTATGCTACACAGTGCCCTATGTATTGGGTGCGGATAAGGGCTAGAAAAAGATTTTTTTAACAAAAAAAGTTTTTGCGAAGACAGAGTGATGTGGTGTTCTATTCTCTCTGCCTACCCCTGCGTGGAAGCGGCGTGATGGTTGAGGACTCAAGTGTTTTTGACATACGAGGTTGCATATTTGCACAACGCCAGTGTAAACAACATTTTCTGGAAAACCTTGATATGAGAATAATTATATGTAATTTTTTAATATAAAATCTAATTATTCATTGTGAGGATTATGAACACATCAATTAATATACACACATATACCTACTCACGAGTAGGTAAAGGCTATAAAACTTATAATTTTAAGCACTAACTTTGTGATTTTCCATTTTATAATTAAAATGTAACTTTGTTTTAAAATCACTATAGTGATTTAAAAACAGAGTTAAATTTTAGCTATAAAACTTATAAAGTTGAAGCCTAAGTAGGGCCATGATAAGCGGTGTTGCATAAGCCGTATCTAGATTTCAGAGTCACTTGAACGTCAGGTAATAAAAAAATATGTATATTTGTTTTATATCATAAAAATAAAACTTTGTTTTTAACCTATTTTTTTTTGTCATCATCGGGGTTAAATATGTACTCTGATGAAAACAAGGTTCTTGTTGAAACCGGTTGGAGAAAAGTACTAATAAAAAAGTGGTTAAAAACAAATTTCTAGTTTTATTTTAAAAGTTTATAAAATGTGCCACAGAGTATCTGTGAAAAACATCCAAGAAATTATACGGTTGTTGTTTTATCATATAAAATGCAGTTCCACCAAGAAATGTCAGTATAAAATTTAAACTTAATAACAAAGTTTGAGTTTTATTCACTATTTGTTTTTTTAAAATGTATTAAACACGGACTTTTTATACAGCCGGCACTCGCTATAAACAACGCATGCCGGCTTGCGTGCGAAATCTAAATAACAGCTGTTCGTTGAGCAAAACTTTAAATAAAATAAAACATATTAAACGACTAATATCCTAATGTATAAAAAATAGTATGTGTTTATTAAGTTATACACTAAACGATGTATAATTTCGGCATACTGTTTAATAACACTGTTATAGAAAATAATGTTTTTGATATCGTAATAATTCGCACGTTGGGCGTCTCGTAAAAGCGCGCGCACACGGTTTTCTGTGTGGCCAACCCTAAAATCGATATACAAAATAAGTGTGAGGGGCGTTCGATATATACCCGGTACGGTAAAAAAAATCGTAACTTGTGAAAGGGATCCGTAATAGTGTCGATGGATAATGATTGAGTGGGGAATGCGATGTGTCTGTGTACCGGCCAACGTTGGGTCGGAATCGGATCTAGCTGACTAATTGAACTAAATACTAATCTTTTTCACTGCCTATACCAGGGTACTTCTAGAAAATTTGATGAAGGGATTTACAAACTTGTATTTATTTAGATTGACAGTGACTTGTATATTGAAAGCTTTTAAATGTAAATTCACAGTAAAACCGGGAGACAATTTTATATTGTCTCACATTTTCAGTAAATTTCACAACTTAGTTGTGAAATTGAAAATGAGCAGATCTGTCAGGAAGCCTAGATGCTTCTGTATCAGATCTGGGCATGCGATAGAACAGCTTTCAATTTTATTCAACAAAAAAAATACATACATAACAAACAATATTCAAGGCGTATATATTAAAAGTAAGCAAGAAGACTTAAGAGTGTAGAAGAATCCCGCTTCAGAAAACTCCATACATGGAACAGATCAATATCCAATGTGATAATGTTCAACAAAGCGGTAGCTTTTTCTACGGGCATAACCATTGGCAGGTTTGTCCTGTATACAGGAGTGTGAAACAATCTATGCCAACGCTGTCTTAGGTAACTATCGGGAACATACAGACCAATGCTCAGGATAATTTCAGGAGTATCTATCATACCGTAACAATCGATAAAAATGGGTAGTCAAATACACATTCCTTCTAGTATCTAAACTATTGTAGCCAAGCATAACCTGGATAAATAATCCATATAGCTGTTCTTTATAATCTTCATCTTATTCCTCATTACTCAAGCAATGACTGTTCTCCAGTTATCCCTTGACAGCACTGCACGTAGCGTTCCAACCACCGAGGTGCCTGCTGCTGCCTTAACTTGGTCCATCGTGCGGGGGAATAGGTCTTTTACATTTAGTTTCGCTATTTAATGACTTTACAGGATAATAAAAGCAGATTGTAAAACTTCATTGTATGAAGCTCTTGTAGCTCATATTCTCAATATTATTAATATTTAGTGCATATTGGTCTTGGGGTTGACTAAAAATTGCATGTGTTAAACATCTTGTGTAGTTTTAAAGTGTAAATAGTGCTATAGTAGTGAAGGGTAGTATTGTTTGCATGCTGTGGTAGTTATTGTCCTGACGAAGAGACGGGTACGTCTCGAAACCGGTAGACTTGAAAATCTCGGTGAGTGGTTATATACTAATATTAACAGTTTCTTTATTGGAGAGAACTGCGTTATTAAATTTAAGATTCTAAGTAGAAATGTCTAGAAAATGAATTAAAATTAAAAAAAAAAAACTTTCGTAACCATCTTATAAAAATAAAACCCTTATCTGCACCCCAATGGTGCATAGGGCACTGCTTCATATAAACGTAGTGTTATTTTGATCGTTTACATATGAAGGAAAGGTGATCAGCCCTTCGCTTCAGGTACCAGTCCAGGGTATTATTAAATAAATATTAGAGTAAAAAAATCACTTATATTTATTTGAACCCCCCTGGGAATCGAACCCGGGACCTCCAGAACGGTAGCCGAGCGTGCTGACCATTACACTACGGAGGCGGACGAAACCATCGTAACCATCTTAAATAATAAAAAAAAATCAGGAGTCAACTGTTCATCGTAGTTGCGCGTTTCATATTGCTACCGAGAATATATTGAACGCCCCTCGTAGGTAGGTAAGTGTGTCAACGCAGCCGCATTGGGCTACGGGAGTGAGATGAGTTTCAAATAATAAAAATGAGAGAGAGAAAAAAACAATTTAAAGGTATAACGAGAAACGTGAAGAACTTTGAATGAAAAGTTCGTTTTAACTTTTTTTTTAATCACCGTGTAGAATGTCGGTTTTCAACATTCGAAATTATTGGCGGGAACCTCAGTGTTACCAGCTGTTGTCATCCTTGTGTAGGTACCCGAGTTAATTTTTTTTAACAATAAAAAAGTTTTTTTGACATCTCAACATAGATGACGAAGAATATGGAAGTCGGCTGGTTAAAGTAATCACTAAACAGGTGTAACATTCCCCATTCTACCCATGATTGACAACCACAGTACTCAAATTAAAAAAAAAGTGATACATCCTAAAATTAAAATTATTTTTGTAAATAATAAAAACAAAAATAATTCACCTAAAAAAAAAGATTAAGCTCCACAAACCTTGCGTGTCTTTGAGTAATTTGGCCGTGGGGGTGTGTCCCGCGAGCTCTGCCAGCAGCAGGGGCGTGTGTCCCGCAGAGTCCCGGAGACTCCAAGAGGCTCCGGCAGCCAGCAGTTCCCTCACATTATCGGTATCTCCTCGTTCTGCTGCTATATGCAGTGGAGTCTGTGGATATACACAAATATAGAAGTCTTAATAGTCTAATAATCCTGTAAAGCCTGGTATTATGACTTCTCCGTCTTCTCCGTCTCAGCCCTCATTACTGAGGGTTGTGACCCTTGTGGAAGCAATGACTCTTCTCCAGTTATC
This sequence comes from Brachycentrus maculatus, assembly GCF_059751285.1. NCBI lineage: Eukaryota > Metazoa > Arthropoda > Insecta > Trichoptera > Brachycentridae > Brachycentrus > Brachycentrus maculatus. The sequence continues at coordinate 150,903 of NW_028280870.1, read as the reverse complement.
CCTTGACTGCGTTGCACGTAGCGCTCCAACCACCGAGGTGCCTGCTGCTGCCTTAATTTGATCAGTCCATCGTGTGGGGATCTTCTCTCTCTCTTCCCCTCCAGGCTACCAATCACAACCAGTTGTTCAAGGCTATCCTCATTACCACGCGCAACGTGTCCAAAGAACTAAAGAATCCATAGTGTACTGACATTGGCCAGAGTGGTTCCTGATGAATGGACTCGTTGGTGAGTCTAGCTGTCCATGGAATTCGGAGCATGCGCTATGAGTCAAATGTCTAGCGCATTTTTAGCATAGAATATAGAATACATTGGAACAGCGTTCAATCATAATTTTTTAATAGATTTTTTTTAACCATTTTAACCTAAAATACACAAAAAAAGAGGGAAAAATTGAAAATATGAAAATTTTACAATTTTCATAAAATGAACTCTTGATCATTCACCCATTCCTTTATTTTGCCTTTGCTCCATATGCGCTTCAAACCGATGTATGATCGAGTTTGAATGGTGATATAAGGAAAGAATGCAAGGCTGTGATAAGCATTATAGATAAACTTATTTATTTTTTTACAAAAATGTTAATAATATTAGTATATAACCATTCACCGGTTATATGGTTATATACTAATATTATTAACATTTTTGTAAAAAAAGAAATAAGTGAAAATGACTAACCGCAAAGTAAATGCTTTAAATATTAATAATATTGAGAATATTATAGATAAAGTTTAAAAAGGTGTGTTGAGATGGTTTGGACATGTGGAATGAATGAGTGAAGAAAGAACAGTAAAAAAAATGAGGCGAGTGTATTAGACATAGAGTAAAGTAAAGTAGAGGACGATTGAGGAAAATTCCACAGACCTTGCAATTTCCACGGGGGCCGCATGCCTTGTTAGGGTCGGCGCCTGCCCCCAGCAGTATGGGCAGACACCGCGAGCGCTCGCAAGCCGCCGCCGCGTGGAGGGCGGTCCTCCCCCATCCATCTGCCGCGTCCACCAGACCATTCTCACTGCCCACAAGGTCGACCACCAACTCTGCGTTGTCCCATAGTGCTGCCTAATGAAAACATAGGCAACCTTTTTTACTAAAAGGGCAGACAAGGGCATTCTTCCTTTAGTTGTAATCTCTCAATCTCCATCTGAGCAAGGGTAGGATTTACTAACTAACTAACCATCACGCCGCTTTCCCTCAGGGGTAGGCAGAGAGAATCGAACGCCACACCACTCTGTCTTTGCAAACATTCTTCGCCTCTTCTACATTCATGCATCTCCTCACACATACCCGACGATTATTGGAAGTGTTGATAAATATAAATTTACTTCCATTCAGGAACTCCGTCTCTTGCATCCATTGTATCCCATACAATATTTACCATTCCTGAATTTAAGAATCTGGAGCGCAGGACTAATCACCTTCTCTTATCCGCACCCAATGGTGCATAGGGCACTGTATTGTATTGATACAGTGTTATCTTGATCTTACATGACGGCAAGGTGATCACTCCTGCGCTTTTTAAAAAAAAATTATACCAGTCCAGGGTAATATTGAATAAATATTAAGAGTGTAAAACCACTAATATTTATTTTAACCCCCCTTGGGAATTGAACCCGGGACCTCTAGCACGGTAGCCATTATACCACGAAGGCGGACTGAATCACACATGAATGTGGCCAAAGAAAGAAGACATGATTTTGAAATATAAACCACTACATTTTCATTAATTGTAGATAATTTTAACTTACTAATTCAATAATGTTTAAATAAATGGGTAATTTATGGTACATTTTACAATGGACATAACATAACGTCGACATCGAGGGCCTATTCTTCTAAATACTAGGGCATTCAGAACAAAATCCATTATACAAGAACATAACGCTCACTCCTTTCAAGAACGTCATAAATCAAAAATCAACAACATTTTGAGTGTGTCCAAATACTTGTTCACAAAATCTGGATTATCTCCATAATTCGTATAATATCTTATAATTCGGGATTCGGATCTCACATACTAATATAAGAGTTTCTGCTTAATAAAAAAGCTTCTTTACATCTCACCAATAGATGTCTCTAGTGAAGTTTTAGTGATTCATGAACAAGGTTTCTAAATTGGTTCATATATATAGAACTTCCAAGAATTTGAGTAGTGTGGTTGTCAATAATGGGTAGAATTGGTGAATGTTACACGTGTGTAAAGTGATCACTCAAACCAGCCTATGACGGTCGTAAGCTCCGTAAATGCCCAGACTTCCATATTCTTCTTCATCTTTGATGAGATGTCAAAAAATAATACAAAAATCAACAATTTTCAGTTGTGCATGTTTTCGGAATGCCTATAAAATGTACTATATCCCAGCAAAAGAGGCATATTTTTAACATAATATTTACCCGCTACAGGGGAAAAAGTGTTGTTTTTGCATTTTGAGGAAAAGGTATTGTTTAATAATTTTTTTAAATACACAAAATATTTTTCAAATGGAGAAAAAACCTTCAGGTTTTACCCAAAAAGATTTGTTACACAGTAAAAAGTTCAATAAGTGGCTTGATATTTATTTTTAATACAATGTATTATATTTTTAAACTTTAAAAACGTTCTGCTGAAAAATCAAGTTTTTTGATTTATGACGTTCTTGAAAGGAGTGAGCGATAAGGAAAATCAAATAAACAAAAAATATTACGTACACCTAAATTCTTAGAAAAAAGCTATGATTGATTTCAGATAACACTTACACAAATAGAGTTTAATATGGATTTATATATTTATTACAGCAAAGGCAATCAGAAACATTATCTTGGAAATATTGTCAAGCAAATATCTAGAATACTTCGATAAAATTGGTGAATAATATCCTTTAAAGATAAGCAACTAAATATTATAATTTAAAAAAAAATATATATAAATCAGATGGAAAAAAACGGACATTGCATTTCATTATCATAAACTTTCATTTATACATACGTTAAAAAATATTTCAAACAAGGAAATAATAAATATTTATGAAATAATTTTAAATCAATGATTTATATGAATTAAATATTTGATAATCTAAGCTCTAAAAAGAGCGAAAAGCATATTAATTTATTTAAAATGCACAATATGTTAGAAAATATAATCAGACGAAAAAAGGGATATTGCATTTTATTATCATAAACTTTCATTTATTCATACATTAAAAAATATTAAAACCTGCAAATAATAAATATTTATGAAATAATTATAAATCAATGATTTTGTATGAATTAAATATTTGATAATCTAAGTTTTAAAAAGAGCTAAAGAAATGCACAATATGTTAGAAAATATAAATAGTATGGCAGGTATTTTATAACATGGAAGTTAATATACCCACACCTTTCGGTATTACATAAAAAGAGAATATAAAGTACTGTGGAAAAAAGCAATATGGTAGGAACCTGGTGCAGTAATCTTCCTTGAAAATTGTCCTCTTCGGGAGATAAATCCATGACATCAGGAGGGAAATTTAATTAATGAAATTTCTTAATTAAATTCAGCGATGTTAGCATGCATAATTCACTCATTATCACACACCAAAATCAACACAGACCGAAATCATGAGACAAGAAGCTATTGAAAATGCAAAATCAAAAAATTACTTTCAAATTTAAATATTAAAAATTGAAGAAGTGAACGGTAAGTTTCGTTATTTAGTTCGACGCAGCAACTGTGTTATTTTCACCTCCATTCAAGTTTGACAGATGGATGCATTTGACAGATGCGATACGAATTCATAATGTTGCCAGAATAAAAATAGAACTACTCTATAGGTAGGTAAAACGTTTTTTTTAAACAATTGGAGGTAAATTTGAATTTTGAGAATACAAATAAATAAAACGAGTGAATAAATCAATTGAATGAATATGAAAATACTATACAGTTCAGAGGATATAAAATGGTGTTGGGCTGTGGTTCCGTGGTTAGTGTCGTAGACTCTCGAGTCAGAGTTTCTGGGTTAGAACCCACTCTACCACAATTTGATACCTATTTTTAATAACGAGCCGCTAAGGCTCGCAGAAATAGTATAAAATAAAGTATTTTTGTAAATAACAAATACACAAATATTTGAAAAACACAAAAAAATGTTTCGAATAATTTGACTTACTTATTAATCCTCATTAAAATTGAAATTGTGCTACGAGGCAAACTCTTCTCTATATTTTTATGTTGAGAGGACCCAGGTGGATTAAACTATTTAAGGTAATTTAAATCTCCTAATGGATTCTTACAAAACGGATGTTTGCCAGAATCTTTTAATTTGTAACTGTTACTAGCACCTAATGGCGCAAAGGGTACTTATACCAGATGACTGCAGCTTATTACAAAAAGAACGGTTATAGTAAATATTGAAATCATACATGTACTGCATCTTAAATTTACTATTCTATTAAAATTTAATATTGATTAACCTATGTAAATTCAAATTAGTTCATTGGTTTGGTTTCCATTCCTTGAGATTAGGTCCAATTAAGAAGCTGCCCCGATAAACGGAACAAAATGATTTGAAACTAATGCAAGGCTGAAATAAGTATTATTGATAACATTTAGAATGTGTGTTGAGATGGTTTGGGCATGTGAATCGAATGAGTGAAGAAAGAATAGAAAAACAAATTTATTAGGCGTATGTGGTTGGTAATAGAAGCAGAGGAAGACACAGGAAAACTTGGCATGATCAAGTATTCCAAATACTTGGGCGGTCGGAATAATCAGCAGAAATGTATAAGGAGATGCATGAATATGGATGAGACGAAGATCGTTAGCAAAGACAGACTGGTGTGGTGTTCTATTTTCTCTATTTACCCCTGCAGTAAGCAGCGTAATGGTTAGTTAGCTTGTTACAGAAATGAATTATCCTGGGATGGAGAAATCTTAATATATGAATGCATTGATTTTTATACATATCAAATTAAATATAAACTGACATTCCTTCATCTTCAAATGACCAGAGTAAAATGAAACAATTTTTATGGAAATCGTGAGCCACTCAAATCATTTTATTTATAAAACGAATTATTTTTTTGGCGGTATTGTAAATGCGTATGTTATCGGAACCCACGATAAAACCGCTCCAACACCGTAATCTTCTATATCAATGATTCCATTTCGACTTATGATGCTTCCATCTTGCGCTAACACAATCAATGTCGGAACACTCGTCACTCCATGCATGTACATAAGATCAAGTATTTTACATTCTCCATGCTTAATTGCTATCCAATCTCCGTGACTTTTAAATGTTTCCACCATTTCCTCTTCAGTATCATCCATCGAAATGAAAATAATTTCGACTGGTAAACATCTGCTGTGCACTTTTTCATATATATCTTTCAAGGTTTGCAATATTTCCGTCCTGGGATCAAAAATAGCGCTGAAAAAATATACATAAACCGTTTTTTCTTTGAAATGATCAGCCGATACATTTTCACCAGATTTATTTAATAGATTCGTTTGAAGTAATTCTTCCATTGTTCACATAACAAAAAATTGTGACATAAATATGTCAGATTTTAAATTTAGGGTAAGGTTGTTTTAAAGTTTATGAAAATCAGTAGGTAGGTAAGTAGGCAACTAAAAATGGGATTGAAATAAAACGAGGAAGAATTATTAAATTTTTATTTTCTTTATCTAAAATACTTATGTTCAAAGGAATCACACAATTATTGCAAGTTTTTAGGTGAATGATGTTAGTACATACTTAATATTATGAAGGAAATAAGACAAGAATAAAAATTTGCATATGAGATCTGTGCGGAAAGTACCGTAGAACGGGGCTAATTGAGCCCAGTACAAAAGAATATTTAGATCTGTATTTGGTCTACAATAATGAACGTATCGACATGATTGATTGTTTCCCTGACAGGTGACACTTATTGTCACAATACTTTTTATTTTTTTTTGCACTGGGCTTAAGTAACACATCAAAGTTCAAGTAGCCCCGTTCTATGGTATCCGATCTCATACTCTTAAGTAATATATTTTTTGGATAATTTATATAGCACCATTTTCATAAGATTCTACTTCAAGGGTACTTTGCTGTGATCTGATTATGAGGAAAAGAAAATTATCAAAATGATTTGGTAAACAAATGTGTATTGGTTTTTTTTTTCTTAAGATCATCTCACTCACTGTTTCTGACTGCTGGCAGAAGAGAAATCCATGCCATGGGTTTCACAAAGCATGCTTGACAAATTTCACAAGCTGGTAAGATAACTTTTTACCCATGGCAGATTCTGTATCTGATTGAAGCGTGATAGTTTAAAAGCTTTCTCTTTTGAATACCTATTTCTAGCCTTAGAACCGTATTATGCATTGATTTACACATAAGTAAAGTTCATACTTTACCATTTCAGGAAAGCTTAAGGGTGTACTCTCAAATACACAGCTCAGTGCGCAGCAATCTGAGCGAGAAGCCACACATTTTATTCGCGCACATTTTGTTTTAGAATAAATATTGGAATCTTTTTTTTTTAGAATATATATATATTGGAGAAATATTTTTTTCGTTTTTTAAATTTCTTACCTTTCAATAACCTTTTTCTTTTCAAAACCATATATTTATTTTGAAGAAAAACTTATTTATTCAATACAAAAGCAATGTTTTAAGAAAAAAAAAATGTTATATCCCTCACTCCTTTCAAGAACGTCATAAATCAAAAATCGTCATTTTTCAGTTGTGCATGTTTTCGGAATGCCCAGAAAATGTACTATATCCCAGCAAAAGAAGCATATTTTTAACTTAATATTTACCCGCTACAGGGCAAAAGTGTTGTTTTTGCATTTTGAAGAAAAGGTATTGTTTAATTATTTTTTTAAACATACTGAATATTTTTCAAATGGAGAAAAAACCTTCAGGTTTTACCTAAAAAAATCTGTCGCACAGTAAAAAGTTCCATAAGTGGCTTGATATTTATTTTTAATACATTGTATTATATTTTGAAACTTTAAAAACGTTCTCCTGAAAAATCAAGTTTTTTGATTTATGACGTTCTTGAAAGGAGTGGGCGATATGTTACCTGGGTTTAAAGAAAATTAAGTTGCGGGCTATCGAATATCCCACCTTAAACATAAGTATGTATTTTTTTACTCAGATATTACTATATTAAACATCACCAAATTAAATAAAAATACAACTTGCATTCAAACATCTTTATTTAAATGCTTTCTAGTTTCATAACATATTGGTATGAATCATTATGAACAATTTAGATAACAATAGTTATGTATTTATTCCAATCCATGAGGTAAAGACTTGCTTTAAATAACCTAATTCCAAGTGACTTTGAAATATAGCTACAGTTTATGCAACACCCTACTTAGACTTCAACTTTATAAGTTTTATAGCCTATACTTACTCCTGAAGAGCGCAGTCCTTTAAGGTTCATATAGCATATACATTATTTAACATACAGAGAAAAACGTAGCAAAATGATTGATGACTGGGACTTAAAAATTAAAAGCTGAAATACATACATATATTTTAGTGTTGTGAAAAATGGCACGCCATAATTAAATTTTACTATATTAATATTAATATATCGTAAATATACTGCAAGACTTGTCAAAGTCAGTTGATGTAATTTTTTGAGTTAAGTAGGTTCATTTGAATGCTAGAAACTGCGCAGGTTTCTTAAACTCGTTTCTTTGATTCAATTCTTTACTCTGACATTCAAGTATGAGTTGAATTTTGTTCCTGAACCTAAGCATTATTCAGAATTTGTAAAATGCTTATGAACTTAATCATTCAGAGTGCGGAGAATCGATATATCGACTCTAGTACACTTAGCCAAAAGTGCAGCGGTCAATATTCTGACGATGAAGCCAGTGTATTTTAGCGGTAGAGCTGGGAGGTGTTGTCGCAGCATGCGTGTTTCTTAAGTTCCGGTTTGTCAACGATATTAAGACACTTCAAACGGGAAAGGTATTTCTACCCATTTGCTAGATTGATGCTGAAGGATGGGAAGGTATTTTTACCTTCTGCGCCGGCCTCATTTCAAAGGCAGAAAAGAAGGAATTATCCAATGGTTTTATATGAATATTATTTACTAATCTCTTTGTTATGGTCTCAACAATATGTAAATAATTATCAAATCCCGTTGCCAGCAATTGGCAAGCGTAAAAAATGCCCATCTGAAATGTGTTAAATGAAAGAAATTAAACTAATTTAAAGTGAAATTTTTGTTATTATAAAAACTTATTGTTTTCGCATTTACAATTTTCACTTAATTTTGGTATACATACGGTTAAGTATTCTTCAGATTTTATTAAATATTTAGTCATTTCGATTTCATTCAAATATCAACTGTTTTAATATTATATTGACTTAGTTTTCGCAGTACACTTATGATATATTTTATGAAATAAGCAGACTAAAGTGTCATTATGCCATTTATCATATCAATGATGAAAAACGTATCTTATGTTGATTTCAAGATTAAATCATATTAAATATAAATAACGAGACATTGTGGTAAAATAAAGATAATGTATTAATAATATTTTTAATTATAATTGATATTTTTCCTCCAACATGCAAAATATTTGATAGCTGATTTTGACATGAAGCGACAATATATTTGAAACAAAAAAATAAATAAATACTGTACCAATATGATTCCATTATAAAGTAAATCTTTGCAAACAAAAACTGTAGCGCTTTCCGAGAAAAAAAAAACATGAATAGTATTTTAGTAATGTGATGTTAAATTAAAGGTAAGACTTGTTTATCTATCCCAACGTATTCAATTATACATAACTATATTAAGGATATGTATGAGGAGATGCATGAGCGTGGAAGAGGCGAAGAATGTTTGCAAAGACAGAGTGGTGTGGCGTTCTATTCTCTCTGCCTACCCCTGCGTGGAAGCGGCGTGATGGTTAGTTAGTTAGTTAGTTATATTAAGGATATTTAAAAAAATTAAATTTAAGTTTTACTTAGTGACTGCGGAATCAATTAATGATATTTAAATATTTTAAGATTGGGAGAATTTCATCGACATGTATATGATATGGTTAAGATCATGAATCCAGTTAGTATCAATATTAATTTGGTAAGGGCGCTACACAGAATTTTACCGTCCGGCAGTCCGGTTAGCATGAAAAAACGGATGATTGGCTTGTGCACTTGTCCGTCTTTTTCTGGATCGGTAAACGCGTGTAACACGCTTAACTGTCATAGTCACATTTATTTAAAAAAAAAAAAACAGACTGCCGGACAGTAAAATTCCATGTAGTGCAGAAGCGCCCTAAGTGTGCCTTACAATATTGTCGTAATTAACCATAACATATACAGATACATAATCCAATACGGTACGTGTAGTAGCTACTCAAAATGCTTATAAAATTTATCAATAACGTACTATTTTTAATATGCTAGTAACACATTTTGTGCGGGCTTCGCGGCACACCGACTGGTGCGTGCAGCGGCCGAAAACCAGCGGAAAGTAAACCAAAGCCAAATTTTACAAAAATAGCTTCATCTGATTTCTTCAATAACCCAATATCACATATCCGATCGCTAATGAACTTTTGTCTTCTCATTCATTCATGTAAGGATAATAAAGTGACAGAAGAAGGCCAATATTATGTTTTTACATTAAAATAAATACTTGCTATACCGTATTAGCAATCCATTGAACAAACTATATGTAAAAAATGCATTCTGAAAATATTGCCATTCTGTTCACCCATGAAAAGATAAAAACGTGTGAAAAGAAGACAGGTATAATTTGAGCATTATTATTGTCAACGAAAATTATTTCACTGACTTTAATAACCTTCTTACGCAGTAAGCCACGCAAGAGTATATGTGAATGTAAAATAAACGATGGCCTGTCTTATCTTTTTGTAGATGTGTGTGTTTGAAACGTCTTCAAGTGTTGACATTAAATACTCGTACAAAATAATCAATTAGAAGTACGTTACCCGCCTTTAAAATGCAGCTGGCGTAAAAGGTAGAAAAGTACTAGAAGTACCGTCTCTTCTATTCTACCATTTTTGTAACAGTAGAACAGAACTACCCGTTCCGGAGATAAGCACCAATTGGCCGCGCGGATAGAAATACCCTTCCCGCACAAAATGTGTTAATTTATCCCAATCTTTCGAACACTTTAGGTTTCAATGGTTTATTAATAGTAATATTTTTTGTTTGACCTAATCGGGCTTTAACGCTAGTTTTAGAATAAGATATCGGTGAACGTTTGATGACTTTTTTCACTTGTGGAATATTCGCATTGACTTTTGACAGCGTGACAGTTCGCAGCAACGGTTGCGTCGGAACGTGCGTTGAAACCTCCGTCGAGGCGCGTTTTTCTATTTCTTTGTAATGAATATGCGGAGAGAACTGAACAGACTTCCGCTGATGAGAAGGTGGTAATTTGTCTTTGACATTTACAGGTTCTTCGTCCGCTCTCATAGTTCCGGACTTTTTGACAGGTTTAACGGTTTCTAGGGGTGCAGGTCTAGTGAGGATAACTTTTTTAGGAGGGGAGCTTTTCAAGATTCCTTCATATTTAAGCGGTTCATTACTATCGGTAGAATAGCGTCTCAAGCTGACGGCATCCTTGTTACCGAGTCTATCAAACACTCCTATGGTACTGTTTGATTTGGTTATACTTTTTTTAAGACCTGTAATGGTTATTTTGGAGGCAGTCGAACTGAGGGTAGGTTTCACATCGTCGTTAAATCCTAAACGTGAAAACACTGCGGGTTTTCTTAGAACTGTAAAAAAAAAGAAACAAGGTCATGTTGAGGTTATCAAAATAAGATATTTGAACAGTTGTCGCCAATAACATACGACATATAAATTTGTGTAAATAAAGCAAACATATGTTAGCAACTTACGACGTTGGATGGATGTATTTAATTTTATTAAAATATGTTTTTAATACCTTTGGATTCAGAAGATACATTCTCATCATGGATGTTTTGCTGGGAGATGGTTTGTCTTGTGTGTTTAGTTGGTACTGCGGTGTCTGCTCGTAAATTAGAATCAGGAGATGAGCTGAAAAAATATATCACAATCTAAAACATGAGAAAAATATTAAAGATATTTTTTATTACTTTATTCGGGAAATACTTTATGTTGATACAAAGTAACCTTCTAAGAGTCTCTAATCTACCTACTGTAACCATATACCAATGCATATACATATTGAATATTCACACCATGCTGTTAACATAAATGATGGAGTTAAAGCATCTAGAGGTAAGAGATAGAGCAACCATCACAACTTGAAGCTGTCTTGCTTCTAACAAATTATTACTATAATTTATACAATAGCGTATTTAAACTTCAATCACTATAATAAAAATCATATTTAAGTTCTTTGTACAGTACCCTTGAGGTGATAACCATAAAAACGATAAAAATGGCACTTAACGAAGCATTAACATATTGTTTTTGGAAAATGCTTAAAAGCGTCGTTTTAGGTGGGGACTGACCGGAGTCATTTCGTCGTAACATAACACGTTACGATGCGAGCATTTGTAAAGTCAGTACAGCGAGGGCTGCTCGCCTCTCGTTCCAAGTACTCCATCCGAAGTCGGATGCTCGCCGCGAATGTTACGTTACGACGAAATGCTCCGGTCAGTTTGCACCTTTTAACATACTGTTGGTAGGGAGCAGAAGACGCTTGTAAGCATTCTATTTGCTTACTTTTGGTAGAGCGCCAGTAGCCAAACAACATTGTATTGATCGTAATTGGGTTTGCAGTTACTTGTGAATAGTATACGACCCTATTTATAATACTAATTAGAAAAAACTGCCTGACAATAATGTGTTAATCATAATAATGATTATTAATCTGTCTTTTAAAAAGTAACCAGGCATAGATTTTACCACATATTAAAAATACCTTTGGTCAGCAGGAGTAACAATTTTCCTCTTCATTCCCGTAATGTGAATAGCTCCGAGCCTTTCCTTAACACTGGATATGGCATTGGCCGGAGTGGGGCTCACAGGAGAGTTGCGTGTGTAGTGCTCCAGCATTCGGGTCGCTGCTGGAATAAATTGCAAATCTAAAATTCTGACAACCAAAGGAATGGGAATCAAGGCACCGTATGCAATTTTATTTGTTATTTTAAAAACTAGAATCAGTGATATAGTTTTACTGAGTGTTATTTTAAAAACTAGAGTCAGTGAGTTTTTACGACAATTTATGATTTTTGTTCTATTATTTGACATTTTTAGGAAAGGAAAATGTGAAAAATACATCACAAACACACAGACCAATTGTAAATAAATCTTTTTTGGATTTATTTAGCAATCGGCAGGAATCAAATCCGCAACGCTGGTTTTGCAGTCGAGCATTTACCCACTACGCCTGTTTAATTGAACAATTTGTCAAATTTTTTGGAATTTACAATTCTCAAAATTTTTATGAAAAATTAAACGTGTATTAAAAAGTTAAGTTTTCCTGACGTATGAGCTGTGTAAAAATCTGAAGTATTAAGGGACCCGCAAACGGAAAAAGATTGGGAGTCTCTGGTCTAGTGAGTAAATGAAGGTTAAACTAATTACCATTATGTGAAAAAAATAATGTTTTGCCTTTAAATGCAAAATGTGTACTAACGTGTTGGGAGCTTTTGCTGACCGGGGCGGCCAGCCACCGCCGCTATAGGGACTTTGGGGCCATTTATACTCAATACTCTGTCTCTAGCTGTTTCCTCGTGAACTTGTTTTGCATGCCTGAAAAATTCAATACTTAAATAAGTAGTTCAATTTTACAATCAAACACTGATTTCTAGGGTCTACCAAGTTGTATATTTTATCAATAAAAAACTTAAAAATAAAAATTTGTCATGACAATTGTTTCGCCTTGTTAGGGCATTACCAAACTGCTGTTACAAATCAGTAGTTTGATAATGCCCTAACAAGGCGAAACAACTGTCACAATGAATTTTATTTTTGTTTTTAAAAAAAAAAATAAAACATACAACTTAGTAGAGCCCAAAAATCAGTGTTTAACTTAATATTTTAATATAAATTATGGAGATTTGAAAATTAAATGCTGAATCAATGAAAGAATTAAGTTGTAAAGAAATAAGTTGTAAAAAAAGCCATATAACTTTCTCACTAAAGTTATAATGCATACGGTGAATCAAGGTCGGTCTCCAGGGTTAATATTGCTCGAAAATTTAATATATTATATTTATATTACACTCATTATCAGATTATTGAGATTGTTTGACGCAAACGAGAAGCAATTAAACATTTTGGATGGGTGTTTTTTTACGCCTGCAGACCACTGGCGACGGGATTTGATAATTATGTACATAAAGTTAAGACCTTAACAATGATATTGGTACATAATATTAAAATAAAAACACTAAATAAATATGTAATTCCTTCTTTTCTGACTTTGAAATGAGGCTGGCGCAGAAGGTAAAAATACCCTTCCCGTTCTTAAGCATCAATTGACCGAACGGTTAGAAATACCTTTCCCGTTCAAATTGTGTTATGGTATCATAAATTAAATCTGCAGTACATCAAATGATTTTCTCACTCTTCTAACACAATTTGAAATTGATGCTTAGCTATTTCTAAGGCAGTTATAATCGAGTTCAATATAAAATTAATTGAAAAACTTACCTTAAAATCGCGATGACATCTCCCATACATGAAATCCCCATTTCTCTCAGGTACTCCTTGTTTAAATCCAGGAGCATGTTCATTTGAATTCTGTTGTCAGTAAAGGTCAGAGCGTAAGTAGCTCCGATACCAGCAGGGAGACCAGCATCAGAGAAAAATTTGATCCACATAGCTGGAAACGTAGACAAACGTGGAGTTACGATACGCGAAACATACCGACGATAAAACAAGAATTAAAAATAGCTTGTTGTGAAACAAGGCGTAGGAGTAGAATGAAATATTTGTACTAAGATTGACTGCATACCATTCCTCTACTATTAATTAAATTAACATTTTAAATGTTATGTAAATAAATCCAAAATATTTACCTATTTTTAGGTGTCAAATGACAGATCGCGGTAGGCAGGAATTAAAACTAAAAATGGAATAAAAACAGGAACAAAATTTTACCTTCCGGTGATGAGTGAGAAGCCATTTTGCAATATTATTGATGTTGAAAATAATAGAAAACCAATTAATGTTTCATAGTAATATTTGTGGTGAATTAATCAAACAGCGGAACAAAAACAGCAACCGGAGGCAAGGACGCCATATATGAATTAGTGTTACCAGATATCCGTATTAAGAGTTACGGTAATAATGTTGCCAATATAATATTATGAAGAGAAGTAGGCACCTACACAACACTTTCAATAACCGGTACTGAATGTTTTTATTTTATTTTACAGGTACATGCATTTAAAATATGAAAAGTATATATTTTTTTACTTATAAACGAAAGAATTTAAAAATCAACGCCTGAATAATGAAAAAGAATCAAACCGTATATGATTGTTCCTCTACTTGGTGTCCAGAAAAGTATTCACAGAGTAGTGTTTTCACGTTCGCTGTGTTGCGAGCCATGAATTTGCTCCTTATATATTCATTCAAAATTGCAACTAAAAAAATCAAAACTAGTCGTAGTCAGATGTGGTGCGAGTAAAAAAAATATGTGGATGTTAGTAACAAATTTTATGTGATTTCTTTTTAATTTATTTTTAATTTTATCAAACTCCGTGGACGATTATTTTTTTTACGAATGGTTTTTCGGAATGGAAACAAGCTTACGATAGTTATTTGGCTACTCTACTAGTTTTTACTATTAGAAATAAAAATAAATTAAACCAAGTTTAATAATAATTTTCTTTTATCCGCATCCAATGGTGCATAGGCCACTGCATCGTATTGACACAGTGTTGATCGTTACTTACATGAAGCGAGGGTGATCACTTCTGCACTTCAGGGACCAGTCCAGGGTATTATTGAATAAATATAGCGTAAAATTAATAATATTTATTTTCACTCCCCCCCTGGGAATTGAACCCGGGACCTCCAGCGCGGTAGCTAAACACGCTAACCATTACACCACGGAGCGGAGGCGGAAATTAATAAAAAAGGTAAATAATTCTGTAAACTCAATAAAAAAAATACAAGTAACCAATGTATTTATTTAATTACAACATTTTGAGTGTGTCCAAGTACTTGTTCACAAAATCTTGATTATCTCCAATTACAGGAGTTATTTTCATATTATTTTTTGACACCTCATCAAAGATGAAGAAGAATAATTCTTTACATCTTACCAATAAATGTCTCTAGTGAAGTTCTAGTGATTCAAGAACAAGACTTCCATATTCTTCTTCATCTTTGATGAGATGTCAAAAAATAATATGTATTTATTTAAATTTAACTAGGTACGAATTATTTCAATGTATTAGATGGATTATTTTCTGGATAAAATGAATACTGGATGATACATAAAATGACTTTAAAAGTTTTATCACGAGAAGCTAAAAATATTTTTTCATACATTCTAGGGTAGGATGACAAACTGAAGGTAGGTTTTAGATGACATGCTATTTCAACCTTTATCACAAACTGATTCTAAGCAGATAGGCAGTAGGTACCAACCTTTGGAGTGGAGGGGGGAGGAAGGATATGGGGGATGAGGAACTACCTACCAGTCGTAACATCTAGGCAATATCCAGGGCCATTTTAGACATCAAACAATATATGAAAATAAAATTCTGAGAACCATATAAAAAAGTATCTCTTTCGTCGAATTCGGTTTTGGAATATTTGATTAGTTTCTTGAAAAAATTGAAAATCATAATAATTTTGGGTGCCGACGACCCTTTTATCATATTTTTATATTGACTTCCACGTATCGCCCTTCAAGGAAACCCTGAAGGATGCAGACCCCAGGCAGACCTCCAAAAAGGTGGAAAGATAGCTGGGAGTCAACATCTCAAGAGCGACAGGCGGAAGCACAAGCACATCTTTGGGATCTACAAAAAGAAGAAGAAGAAGAATATTAAATTGTTCTTTATTTGAACTATTGAAAACAGGTGAGGCGCCAAAATCGGTACTTGTCTAGCTAAAAAATACTGTAGTAAAAAATACGTAGGTACTGGTCTTGGATCGAGGTTGTGCAACGCACCTGAGTGCCTCATTTTAAATGACATTCTAATGTGCTTCATATTCTTGGCATTCTGAAAACTAAAAAAAGTTGAGAGAATTCCCCTCCTTCGTTGCCAAAAAATTTGGAGCCCCGTAAGCTTCTTGAAAATTAGAAAATATTAAGATTCCCGAAAGTTCTGAAGATTTGTTCTTAAATTGGCGATAAAGATGCAAACTTTATGGCAACGAATTTATTTTAGTTTAAATGGAATATATATGTCAAAGCTAATTCAGCCACGTTTTTCTTTATGTACCTACTTACAGAATGATAAAATAGGAAATGCAGAGATGTATCGACGTGCCCTACGTAAAGTGCTCTACCTACATTTTTGTCAATTTTGAGATATTTGGTGTATGTTATCAACTGACCGTTATCTACAAATATAAACAAACAAAAAAAGAAGTAAAATAAATTACGCCTAGTTTTCAGGCGTATCCATTGAATTTTCGAAATGAACTGAACTCCTAAAACGCTAACTACTTAATTTTGACAAAGCATTAAATTTTTAAACGATTTAATACATTATTTTATCGTATTTTTAAATGTTAAATACTAGTTTAGAATTTCAGATAAACCATTAATTAATAAAAAAAATACGTTGAAAAAAATCTTCCAAGCTCTCTCCTGTAAAGTAACAGATTTGCAGATAGAGAACTTTACGTAAGGACCGTCGGTATTTTATCTTATTGTGATGTACAAAGTTTATATACATTTTTATTATTTTAAAGTGCTAAGTTACATAGCTAAAAAATATGAAATAGGTAAACTAAGGAATGACGCTAGTAGTGAGTGGGTGGAGCTGAATTTTCCTGCATATTTTGAACTGAACTCGAATATCAAATTTAAAGTACAATAAAGCCTCGATATAACGAATCTCTATTTAACGATCTTTGAATAAAACGGACGAAAAATCCAGTAAAATACAAAAAAAGTCCTTTTAATATTACATATGCAAAAATTACATATAAATACTGCACATATACTTTAAATGTACATATAAATATTACACATATCACTTTTACATGGCAATAATATTGCATTTACATATCATAGTCATACAAGAGAAAGTGACCAAGTGCATTGTTTGACAAAAACGTGATCATATCTTACTAGCCTAATATTGCCCTGAAAAAATTCCAAAGGATTTTAAACTGGTAAGTATAATATATTGATTCGTTAAAAATGACAAACTGCATTGGGGTTTATTTTCTTGCGAAGCAAAAGTGACTTTAATGGCCCTCCTGAGCATTTTACGTTTTGGTAGTTGGTCACTTTCTCCTGAACGACTACGATATAAGCAAAGACGATTTCGTTTAAATGTTTGTCGTACCTAAATTAACACATGCAATGTTTTTTTGTTTTTTTTTGGTATTTTTCTACCTTAATCGTTACGGCTATTGTATTTTTCCTCTCCTATAGTAGCTATTATTCATTATACATTTTCTTATAGGAGTTATGTCATTTACTCGAGCTCTTTCACTTACAAATATATTCCACTCCTATATTCATGAATCCGGAGCGCTGGACTAGTTTCTCTTCCTTCTTATAACCACGATCGAGTTAGCACCACGTTGATTCGACGCGGTGTGCTATGCCTCATTTGGTACGGAAATACATTTATTTAATTCATAATCCATATTAAATTTAAATTTCACTTAGTAAATACCCCAATATAATAGATTTGAAGAGTTAGTGGTATTAGATAACCGAATAGAGTTTGAGGGTGTATTTTTTTTAGAATATGTAATGGAATTCTTTTTTTTAGAATATACAATGAAATAATATTTTTATAATTTTATTTAAAACCCCTTGTATTTCAATAACTCTTTCTATTCAAAACCATATATGAAATTCGAAGAAAAACTTATATTTTCAATACGAAAATGGTGATTTAAGCAAAAAAAATATTTACTTTATATTAAATTTATATTATCCACTGACACTTCGTGATGGAATTGCATTTCAATATATTATTAGATTAAAACCAATATTTTTAGCTTTTCCACTTTATTTTTATTTGACCAGCGACCGAGTTTCGTCGGACCGGGTACCGACATCATCAGACCAGTCTGATGATGTCGGTAACGACGAAACCCGGTCGCTGGTCAAATAAAAATAAAGTGGAAAAGCTAAAAAGATTGGTTTTAATCTAATAATATATTTACTTTATATGTTACCTGGGTTTAAAGAACATTAAGTTGCGGGCTATTGATTATCACACTTTAAATTGAAAATGGATAGATATTACTTACATATAAGTACATATTATTACTTACAAATAACTCTACGGGTTATTT